>NC_073303.1:66917364-67247364 GCF_027595985.1 Sorex araneus
AACAAAGAGAAAAAAATACATACATAATGGAAGCAGACTATGAAAAAAAAAGATTAGGATAGATTTTTTTTCTCCTGCTAAAAGTAGTAAATATATGCATTAGGAAAAACCTGCACTAGTACTTACAGGCTTTAATAACACTTTAAAGAAATTAATGCAGAAAATTCCATCAAATTTATAATCTCCAATATTATTTGTGTCTTGCAATTTTTTGTAGACCTGTCTCTTCCAATAAAGGAAACCAACAGTAGATAAAAAAGTACAGTAAGTAATCAGCAAATGAGCACAATATATCACTCAAGTGGTGAAGCATATGCCTTGCATGTGTGAAATCTTAGGTTCAGTTCCCAGTACAAAAAGAAAAGGAAGGAAGGAAAGAAGGAAAGAAGGAAGGAAGGAAAGAAGGTTGGAAGGAAGGAAGGAAGGAAGGAAGGAAGGAAGGAAGGAAGGAAGGAAGGAAGGAAAGAAGGAAGGAAGGAAGGAAGGAAGGAAGGAAGGAAGGAAGGAAGGAAGGAAGGAAGGAAGGAAGGAAGGAGGGAAGGGAGAGATGGATAAAGGGAGGAAGGGAGGAGGGAAGGAAGGAAGAGAGGGAGGGAGAGAGGGAAGGAGGGAAGAAAGAGCGAAGGAAGGAGGGAAGGAAGGAAGGAAGGAAGGAAGGAAGAAGGAAGGAAGAAGGGAAGAAAGAAGGAGGTAGGGAAGGGAGGGAGGAAGGGAGGAAGGAAGGGAGGGAAGGCAGAAGGATGGGAGTGAGAAAGGAAGGAAGAAAGCAAGCAAGCAAGGAAGGAAGGAAGGAAAGAAGGAAGGGAGGGAGAAAGGGAGGGAGGAAGGGAGAAAGGAAGGAAGAGAAGGAGGAAGGGAAGAAAGAATGAAGGAAGGAAGGCGGGAAGGAAGGAGGGAGGGAAAAAAGGAATGAGGGAAGGAAGGAAGTCAGAAACAAGGGAAGGAAGGAAGAAAGAAAGGAAGGAAGGAAGGAAGGAAGGAAGGAAGGAAGGAAGGAAGGAAGGAAGGAAGGAAGGAAGGAAGGAAGGAAGGAAGGAAGGAAGGGAGGGAGGGAGGGAGGGAGGAAGGGAGGGAGGGAGGGAGGGAGGGAGGGAGGGAGGGAGGGAGGGAGGGAGGGAGGGAGGGAGGAAGGAAGGAAGGAAGGAAGGAAGGAAGGAAGGAAAGAAGGAAGGAAGGAAGGAAGGGAGGAAGGAAGGAAGGGAGGGAGGGAGGAATGAAATAGAGAGAGATAGAAAACCAGAGAAAGAGATAATCAGAAGAAAAGAGAGGAGAGAGGGATAGAGGGAGAAGGTGGGCTGGGAGGACTGAGGGAGGGAGGCAGAAGCTACCAGCTTTTGCAGTCTGCAAAATTAGTTTAAATAAGAAAACAAGTAATAAATGCTGTTCCCACATAGTCTGGGAGAAAATAAGAAATGTGCCTCTTATTCAGAATTTCTATAATTTTTCCCAATCCTTATTAAAAGGAATTTTTTCTGCAACTAGAAAATCTAACTTATTTTTCTATTTCTCCCTATCCCACCTCTTTATTTTCTGAGAAATTCATGATACGAAACAATGAATGGGATGTAATGGGGCATAACCCAAGTGTGCTATGAAAGGGAACAAATCAGAGGGAATATTGCTTCAGGTCAGCATCTGATGTGTTCATTATTTCTAGATCTGTGAGGTAAGCTGACAGGCAAAATTGTTTGCCTCATGGAGTACCGAGTGAACCTCTCTAAGATGGACAAGTGAAAGACTATTTGCAATATAAACCTTAATAATAACATCTGCCATGTTTCTTTTATATTAACATAGGGAATATGTAGTGATAGTAATATTTTATTGCCTAAGGGTACATTTAAACTATTTCATAGCATATGTTAAAATAAGGATAGAAAAGAAACAGGAAAATTATTTTGAACTATAACATAATACACAGAATTTTCACCTTAAGGTCACCAGTTTGAATAAGATTATAGTTCCAATAATAAAAATTTGTCAGTTGTAATGTACTTACATTTCTAATTATATATTTCCTAGCTGGTTCAGTTCTTTATAGTAGGAAAAGGCTACCATTAAAAATAGACAATAAGGTTAGCAGATTTTCTTGATAATAACGGTGATTTTGTTAAATGCTGTGTTGTGCGGACTTCTTTGATTTTTTTCTATTTCCTAACAAAGTTTTTTATTTTTTTCTTTCAGAATGAAGCACTCTATAACATAACAAATAATATAAAACCTTTTCTTTTATATTTTATTATTTTTAGCTCAACTATTTCTTCTAGAATAAATGTTTAAGTTAGTCTTACTTTTCAAATTTTTGCTTTTACACTGAGGTAACACAAAATGTGTGTTTTCAGGGAATAATTTCACACCTTTTCAATATATATTAACACAGTACACCTACTTACAGTTCACTGGACAGCCTTATGCATTTTGAAATTAATGGATGGAAAAATTGTATGGCAGACATGTGTACATACTAGGCACTTTAATGAAAAGAAAGGGTTTTTTTGTAACTCGGACAACTTTGGTGCAGATAATGAGAATTAGAGTAATACTTCATTCTAGCTCTTATTTCTTAATCAGTGGCAGTTATTTTACTAGCTAATATACAAAGAATATACTTATTCTTTCTTCCCTCCTTTCCTTTCCCTTCCTTCCTTCCTTCCTTCCTTCCTTCCTTCCTTCCTTCCTTCCTTCCTTCCTTCCTTCCTTCCTTCCTTCCTTCCTTCCTTCCTTCCTTCCTTCCTTTCCCTCCCTCCCTCCCTCCCTCCCTCCCTCCCTCCCTTCCTCCCTCCTTCCCTCCCTCCTTCCCTTCCTTCCTTCCTTCCTTCCTTCCTTCCTTCCTTCCCTCCTTCCTTCCTTCCTTCCTTCCTTCCTTCCTTCCTTCCTTCCTTCCTTCCTTCCTTCCTTCCTTCCTTCCTTCCTTCCTTCCTACCTTCCTTCCTTCCTTCCTTCCCTCCTTCCTTCCTTCCCTTCTTCCTCTTTCCATCCTATTTCTAAGTCACTAAGTATAAAAATATTAATTTAAAGCAAATTACACACCTAAATTTTTTAGATGTGAAAAAATCAGCAGGAATTTTAATTATGTATTTATTTATTTAAACAGTTTAGTTCACAAAGTTGTTCATTATGTATTTATCATGGGTATTCAATATTAAAATATTTATCCCACCACAATGGATGGAAAGTGTGACTTTTCCTCATTGTACCCATTTTCCCAACCACCCCAAGCCTACCCCCTTAGCAGGTGCAAAATAATCTAGTTTTCATTGCTTGTTACAACGAAATGGCTAATGGAATTATTTAAAAAATGCTTCAGTAGTAAAAATTTTGTGCAAATGGTTATATCTCACCATGGATTTATTCAATCCTTGCCCAATTGTTTTACAAAGCTGCTCCTTACTAGTTGAGCCTCCCGTGTCACTATTTTTGTTTATTGAGCTGAGTTGGCTTCGATGTTACTTTCCCATATAATTCAGTATGCTCCTACTGGGATGTCAGTATCGTGGAATTTTAAGTTGCTTCTCCCTAAGGAACTGCAGGATCTATGGAACTGGGCTAACAGACGAGTTTACATGGTTTCAGCTGTGGGACGTGGAGTGACGCTGATGAAGATTCTGAAGGTATGGGGGGGTGGGGGAGGATGCCTGCTTCTATTCCAAGAACATCCCAGCGTTATCAGCACAGAAACTCATGGACCTGGAATTTTTCATTGGTTTGGCATCTCTGCAGAGATTGATCTGAAGCAGGGAAATTGAGCCACTGGTATAGTGACAGCCTCGGGTCGCGGGTGTGGCTACTGGAAATTTGGCAGGGCAGGAAATTGTCTCACCCTCTGGCTGAGGGTGCCCCAGAATTTTCAACAGGAAGAATGGTGTACCCGTGGATTTTAGCGGCTTGGCTTGCGACTTTTCAGAGATTTGGTCGTGAATCTGTAAAGTTAGTCAATGCATGAGTTTCCGTAATGGTGATTCTGGGATGTGGACCCACATCTGAAGTTTTCTGTGGCATAAAAATATTTCTATAGCATAAAAGCATAAAAGAAGTTCTTGGGGCTGGAGAGATAGCACAGCAGTTTGGGTGTTTGCCTTTCACGCAGCTGACCGGAGTTTGACTCCCAGCATCCCTTTTGGTCCTTGAGCACCACCATGAGTGCATGAGCCAGGAGTAACCCCTGTGCATCGCTGGGTGTGACCCAAAAAGAAAATAAAAAGGTATTGAAGTTCTTTCATCTGGAAAAATTATCAATGTGTTGTTTCTTTTTATTATATTGAACAACGTTCATTTGTATGGTTGTACCATATTTTGTTTCTACATAATGAATGTCAGTAAGCATCTTTTTACTTGATAGTAATGGCTCAAATTGTTTTTATTAAATGTTTATTCTAGTTTTTTCAGCTATCATTGTTTTTGCTTCCAAGTGAATATAGAGACGGAAGAGACTATACAGTGAGTAGGACACTAGTCTTGCACACAGTCAACCCAGGTTTGATTCCCAACACCACATAAGGTTTCCCAATTCCTCCATGTATGATCCCCAAATACGGAACCAGGAATAAACCCTTAGAACTGCTGGGTCTAGTGTAAAACAATCAAAATTCCAAGCAAATAGATGAATTCATAAAGTAATAAGATTCAAATTTAATCATAGAGCTATTTTTCTTTTAATATTTAAAATATATCTTATATCTCGTGGCCGCGATATATCTTATAGCCTATTTCTCCCTCCGGAGAACCTGACAAACTACCTGGACTTTCCTAGACACATGGGAGAGCCTTGCAAGGTCCCCATGGTGTATTCATATGTCAAAACCAGTAACAAGCTGAGTATCATTCCCCTGACCCTGAAAGAGCCTCCAATGCTGCATCATTGGGAAGGATGAGTAGAGAGAGGCTTCTAAAATTTCAGGGCTAGGACGAATGGAAATGTTACTGAGACCACTCGAGAAATTCGACGATCAATGGGATGATGATGATGATGATGATGATGATGATGATGATGATGATGACAATCTTATGTTTAATTAACATTTGTTGACAAGACCTTAAATGTTCATAAGATTTGTTATTGTTCTCACCCAGTGGTACTCAGGATTCGCTCTTAGCTCTGACTCAAAGGCCACTCCTGACAGTGCTCAGGTGACCATTTAGAGTTCTGGGAATCAAACCCAAATTGGTTACAAGCAAGGAGAGCACCCTCCCCATGGTACTATCACTCTGAACCCAAATGTTCAGTTATTTTAAGGGGTATGGTGTTAACCCATAATCAAAGTATTAGTATCCTTCCATAATAACTATAGTTCCCCTCCTATCAAAATTCATAAACTCCTTGGTAACTTGAGTTGTGTCACTAGAGTCCAAGAGTTTGCTCTCATTCGATATTATCTATTCTTTACTTTGTTGTTTTATATAATATATGAGAGCTATCATTCTGTGTTATCTTTCTCCTTCTCACTTATTTTACGAGACACTCTCTAGTTCCATCTGTGTGACAACAAAATGCAAGATTTATCTTTCCTTATTGCTGAGTAGCATTCCATTTGTACACGTGTCACTTAATGGTTCCTTATTTTTTTGGGGGGCTGCACCATGATGCACAGGCGCTACTCCAAGATTTGTGTTCCCTTCTGGCAATGGTCAGGGTATCACGCAGTCACCCCAAAGCTTCTGCATCCAAAGTTGCACTACAGCTTACGGAGCTGTTTCTCTACCTCTGTGCCACAAAATGCATATCCAATCATCTATCGCTGGACTGGGTCATATCCAGATCTCGGTTATTGTAAACAGTAGTGCAGTGAACATGGGTGAATATGTATCTTTTCAGATTAATGGATTTGGGGACTGGAGAGATCATACAATGGTAGGATACTTGCTTTCCTATGACTGATCCCTGTTCAATCCCTGGCCCCTGAGTCCCACCAAGGCTAAGCCCTGAGCACTGCTGGCTGTGATTCCAAAACAAAATTAGAAATTACTCAATCTAAATTTTGCAGCTGTGTAAATTTCATTGATAAAATTTATATTTTATAGATAATAATATAAAATTTTAGATATCAGACCATAAATAATTTAGATCAAACATATATTCACATCTTGTGACCTTGGATTTGGTAAAAAGTGCCACCAAAATATGATACAAAATATTTTAAGTGTGTTATTTTATTAAAGTTAAAAATGGTAGTGCCTCAAAAATGTAACAAAAAAGAATAGAGAACAATAATTAAATCTTACACCTATTGAATATTTTATCAATAGTGTATAGTAAATTATTCCAATTTAGTATTAGGAAAACAATTCAACCTACTGTTAACTGCAAATAAACTTTGTATGGAGCACTCATTTTTTTCAGTGCCAAGGAATACAAATAATTTTAGTTTATAAAACTAATGCAACTAAGGAGAAGAAAGTAAATACTATAAATATGCATGCACTTACATGGATATAATTATTTTCTGTGTGATTATTGAAAATAATCTTAAAATTATATTCAGTCAGTTAACTAATAGTATCAATAACAATAACATTTATTAACAATAAATTGTTAATTTCCATTGTTGTGACTGAAATAATTTGAGGAAAAAGGTGAAGAAAAATTGTTGTTTATAATGTAATTATGTACTATTTGGGTTTTTTACAAAGAGCAGGTTTACATTTGAAACCTAAAATTTTTTAATAAAATTGCATGGAAAATACTGAAACACACTTCTTATCATGATCAAATATATTTATTTAAATCACTGAGTGGAAGGGTTCTGAAAAGATTTAGACTTAGGTAAATCATCTTTATTGAAAGGAGTTTTAAATCATTCTAGTTAAGTAGCATATGTATTATTTCAGCGACCTCCTTAAAATTAAAATTAGAGGGAAAGTTCAAGATGGTGGATTAGTAGGATCATGGAATCCGTAATTCCCCATTGATTTAACAAATCTCATTTATATTGGAGTGACTATATTTGAAGAAGAACTGAGGATTTGAAGAAAAGTGACAGAAGCTAGTGAAAAACCTGAGAAACCCTAGACACAGTCTGGCCAAGGACTTAACTGTGTCATTTTGGCTAAAATGTAGGGAGCATCAGATTACACAGAGTCTCTGTCTAGTGAATGAAGGGCTTGCTTCCACATCAGTTGCCTCCAGGGTCCCCCCCAAACCAGGAACATCATGGGGAAGTGTAAAGGGGGGAAGCAAGTTGTGAAAAATAAGATTCTGAAACGAAAATTACAGAAATATGAGGATTAGAAAGTCTGCGACTAAACTCAGTGGAGCAATTTAAGGAAAGGGATATAAACCTAAGAGAAGAGCATAGCATTGTTGAAACTAATCCGTTAGCATTTGGAGCCAGAAAGAAGGAAGAGACAGTCTCTTGTAAGTGATGGTTCTGCAAGACACAACCTCCAGGCTTTCTTTGTAGTACAAGCTCAGGTGATAGCATTGTGTAGTACAAGCACAGACGGTACCCTTTGTCATGAAAGCAAATAAGAAGCAACACTGCATCCCCACAATGCATACTTGCCTATCAAGGAGTTTGGCAGCTTTCAATAAATACCTATTAGTACTGGGGGACTATAGTTTGCAGAGATATTGGAACTTCCAAAAAAACTCCAATATGTGTATTACTGGTAGAACATGCTCACAGATCTTTCCAGGGGCTAGCCTTTTGTCAGATCAAGCAGTTCACGCAACACCACGCATGCTCCCCTGGTCTCAGGTTTGAAGGGAGTCTACCTAATACTCTGCCACAAGAGCCCAAAATACCTGCCTGCACGAAGGTACAGACTAACCAGGATGCTCGGCTTATCACTTTTATAAGCAACAAATTAATCCTACCAGATGCATGGCCCCTAAATATTTTGTAATTTATTTTTAATGTAGTTTAGGTGATAATATTATAATAATGACTGCACTTGTGGTCTTGATGCACAGTTACTGCACAGTTCTGCCACCAAAGTATATCTGATGCTCCACTCCTGTCCTTATGTCACCTCTGGTCTACACTCCCTTCCGAAAACTATTCATAGATTGACAGTTTGGGCCTTGGTACATATATTACCTCACTCACCACTACAAACGTGTCCCTGAACCAGTTCTTGGCCAAATTGATTTTTATAATAATATACCCAGCACTACTTCCAATAGGCCTCCTGAATGGTTCACTTAGGACACCTCATAATCAAATAACAATTGCCATAGATTTTCATGGAGCTAAACTTTTCTGCCCACATTATTTGTGTTGATGATCACAGGATCATTTCCCTATGCATCTATGGGATCCTGTTGATAACTGAGAATTATTTTATTATCTCCAAGTTTCTATTTTATATAAAAAAACTGCTACCAAGGATACCATTATTATATTCCTTCAATATTTTTGAATACATGGTAAATAATCAAGAATTAGTTGAAGAGGTTTCACACCATGATTCCAACCGACATTTCCTTTGGACACTTTCTTTTACTGTTTTTTTAATTTGTATATCAACAAGATTGATAACCTTAGGATCCTGTTATAAATGAAAAAATTTTAGGCTTTAAACTAATGACAGGTAGCAATGATTCACATGAACATACTAATATTAATATTAGATATTACCTGACATTCTCTCTTGTGATTTTTAAGCCCTTGATGATTTCTGGCTTTAACATAAATGCTCTAATGATTTATACCCCTCAGCCATATTTATGCTATAATTAAGGTTATAGACTACCAAATTATCCATAAAATTGGCATGAGTTTCACTGCATTTATTCTGTCTATTCTTCTAGCACCAAACTGCAGTATAGTACCTTGCCACTAACTTTGAAATCACAGTTCCCCTATAGCAAGAAAATACCCCAAACATTTGCTAACCTGTCCCTGCACATCCATCCACACTTTATCTCAATCCACAACTGTATGATATAGCGTTCTTTATTTCCCCCTAATCACAAGACAAAACATGTTGTTCTTGGGATATCTAAAATTTCACTCCGCAGTTTATATTTCTAACATGTTTTTTCTGAACCATTGAGAGCAAACGTGATGGGCAGTGTTCATAAAGCAAGTAAATGGGCCTACACAAATGGCAACTGGAAGGGTTAAGTGAACGCATCATTTTCAAAAGTGTGAGAAAGGTTAAAGGAAACCAATAAAATACTATACAATGGTAATGGGCTGGAGCGATAGCACAGCTGTTGTGCTTTCACCTTTCATGCCGTCGCCCCGTGTTCAATTCCTCTGCCCATCTCGGAGAGCCTGGCAAGCTACCAAGAGTACGGAGCCCACATGGCAGAGCCTGGCAAGCTACCCGTGCGTATTGGATATGCCAAAAACAGTAACAACAAGTCTCTCAATGAGAGACGTTACTGGTACCCCGCTCGAACAAATTGATGAGCAACGGGATGACAGTGACAGTGACAATGGTAATAAGCTTTAACAGTTATGAGTCTATATTTCAAGAAATAAGGTGAGAGAGCAGCTTAACAAAAAGAAAATCTTATTCAATAAAGTAACAAACCATTGTAAAATTATTGTAGCTAGTGAAAGAACCACGAGAATAAACAAATGATCTCCTCTTACTCTGGGTTCCTGTTGTGGAACCCACTGACTAATTTTGTAAAAAATAAGAAAGCAATATTTTTAATTAAAACATTTATGGAATAGAACCCAGAAAGATAGTTTGGGCAGTAAAAAAAAAAATCTCCTTTGCATTTGGCCACCCAACATTCCATACCTGACCTCCGGGGCATCTTCAGCAATAATCCCTGAGCACAGAGTTGGGAGTAAGTCCTGAGTACAACATTCCTCTAATCCAAAAAAAAAGAAATAAAAGAAAAATTCCATGGAATAACAAGTAGATAAATGTAGGCTGTGAATTGGGGGAGAAGAGAAAAATATTCAAGATAAACACTCTACCCCAGTGTGTGTCCACTCCTTGAGTTCACCAAAAAAAAAAAAAATTACTTTGTGTCAAAGATATAACACAGAGGTTAGGGCATTGAACCCTAACACTGCATATGTCCCTGAAATACTGCCAGGAGTTTTCCCTGAACGTAGAGATGGGAGTAATCCCTGAATAATGCTGGGTATGGACAATCAAAAGAAAAAAAAATTAATCATTTTTAAAGGAAAAACATTTGTATTGCCTTCTAAAAGGGCAGCATTCGGGGAAGGAAAGTTAGAGGACATTGGTAGAGGAAAAGACACACTGGTGGTAGGATTGGTTATGGAATCTTGCATGCCTGAAACACCTGTATTATAACATTTTTAAATCATTGTGTTTTAAAGAAACATTAATTTTAAAAAAATTATTTAAGAATTCTGTCTTGAGTATTATGTCTGCAATATCAGAGAACCATTGTTAATTATTGTATTAGCCCAGATTTCAGAAAATGATTTTCTTTTTAGAGTTTGCAGAGGAAGCAGAAAAGTTGCAGGAAGAGCAATGAGAATAGTCAACTTTCAATTCATAAACCCTGGGTTTCAAGTGGACCCAGGGTGGAAAAAAAGGTACTGATGTTTAAAATAAGAATATTTATATACACGTATATATTACATATACATATATGTGTGTATATGCATGTGTATATGTACATATATATTACAAAATAAATAATGAATTCAGACTTGCAGACTCTCTACTCAGCCTCTGGTTAGAAACAAGACTCACCCATATTCCCAACTCAGCACCCTCATTCTCCTCAGGAATTCATTTCAGTGCAGGATATACATGACTCGAAAGGCAATTTTAGCAAAGTTTAATTCACACAATGAGAGGGGTAAGTACAGGATGCAATGAGTCTGTAGATGGGGAAAAACAGACTAAGGAGATCAAAGTATATTTTCCTGGGGAGAAAAATCTATAAAGTAAGATCTAAGTTATATGTGATTTGCTCCCTGCTGCTCTATGTTCAAATGATCCTTGTAGCAACCTAATACATGATATTTGGATTGATTTTTTTCCCCACACAATGAAAAACTTTAAATTTCTAACTTTTGCTTCTATTGAAACCAAAAAAGTCTATATCTTAGAAACCAAGCTGGCTCTGATGGCAGAAACTTTATATGTGTGTGTGTATGTGTGTGTGTATATGTGTATATACAAGTTGTATGTTTGTATAAGCCATATATTTATTAGCATATAACATTGAATAAATAAAGATTAATTTCCCCCATCCCCACCCCCAGGGTATGTATGCTTGTCATTTATAGTTTTTCAAAGTTTATTTTAGGCAAAAGAAAATCCCAAAATTCAATAATTTTGTTGGTTGTCTTTTCCCATATGATATAGTTTTGTCTTTCTTGATTGTCAGTTCCTCTTAACCTAAGCTGCCTAGAAACCAGCCTATCTATTCCACACAAACTTAGCACTGCTCTTTTGTATTTGCTAAAACATGAACTAAAAAATCTCACCTTTACAATAGTATTATGATATGCAATGATCTGTGTTCTACAGATGACATTAATAGAAGGGCCATAACCAGCTTTATATGGCAAACAGAAGTTAAAATCTGCAATTGTGGCAAACACACAAATATAACCAAACTATTAGGTAACTTATCTTAATTTTTTTCTTTCTTTTTTTTTTTGGCTTTTTTTTGTCACACCCAGCGATGCTCCTGGCTCTGCACTCAGGAATCACTCCTGGCAGTGCTCAGGGGACCATATGGGATGCTGGGAATATAACCCGGTTGGCTGTGTGCAGGGCAAAGGCCCTACCCGCTGTACTGTCGCTCCAGCCCCTCTATTTTTGTTTGTGTTTTGGGGCCACACCCAGTGTGGTTCTCAGAGTTTAGTCCAGGCTTTGAACTTGGGAATCACTCCTAGTGGGGCTCAGGGGGACCAACTGGGTGCCGGGAATGAACCCCTGTAGGCTTCGTGCAATATAAGTGCTGTGCCCACTGTGCTCTCTCTCCAACCCTAGATCATTTATCATTTAATACTTCTCTATCAGCCTTTTGCACCACAAGATTGGAGAACATTTCCACATTATATCTAATCACAGAAAAGATCTTTCTAAAAAGCTATTCACCCACTCCCACTGCCACTGCTACAAAAAGCCATTGTCGCAAGTGGACAGAAAATGATGTTCTGTTTCACATCATGATCAAAACAAAGGGTAGACGACTTTCTCACTGAAGGAACTATTCTTCCACACAATGAAGAACTTTTAATGGCTAACTTCTGCTTCTGTTGAAACTGTCAGAAAACCCTTAAAGCTTTTCCTGAAACATTACATGTTTTCAGCGTCTTACATTGAAAATCAACATATATAGTCTTTACACATCACCACTGAAAAGGATATAACTTTAAATGACTTGCTTTTTCCTTGAAACATCTACTTTATTATTGTTATTATTTTTAGAAAACACTACCTCTTAGTGTGGAAAAAAGAAATGTGTAGTAAATAGCATGATTTCCGTACTGTGTTGTGCAGGAATAAACTTACACTGACTGACAAAAGTCAATTGTTAGAGGTGCAGAGATTTTTTAAGTTGACAGATAGCATGTTGATAGCTTGAAACAGTCATCTTAAATACATAAATCATGAAAATCAGTATCATGACTTGTAAGGGCTTATCTTTCTGAAAAGCTGCCTGTCAGCATTACTGTGCATGCAACACTTAAGCATGTATGAACCGCGCATACACACACACACACACATACACACACACACACACATGCAGAGAAAGACACACACACATGCAGAGAGAGCGAGAAGGCAAAAGAGAAGGAAGAATGGATAGATGAATAGGTGGTAGGATGAAAGAACAAAAAGCTATATTCCCATATCTTATTTATTACAAATAAAAATCAGAAAATAAATTATATACCCAACTTTTTATACAAAGAAAGAAGATGATGATAATGATTATGCTGATGACGATGATATAAGGAGCAACTACACAGAAGGTTTAATATTTCTGCTGCACGCATTTTGAAAATAGAAACAGCTCTAAATCAGGTTACATTTTGAGCGCTCACAATGTCATTGTTAAATTAAAACAGCAGATTAGCTACTGAGAATATTTTTTCTGTAGTATTTGAATAGCTGTGACACTCTTTAAATATTTTGTGAAAGCCAAAAATACTGAGAACATTGGAAGCCAGCTTATTTCTCTCTCTCTCTCTCTCTCTCTCTCTCTCTCTCAACTTTCATTCTTAAGAGCACAGTCTGAAATTGTTTTTCCAGTATCTCTAGTTCATGAGATGAAAAAGTTGGCATTCAACAAATATTTGTTAAGTCAAATTATTGATTAGACTTTAGATGCAGATTTTTAACCCTCCCTGGAAATTATTGAAGTAATCTTCAAAATAAGTTCCTTGAAGGGAATCTATAGAACGTAGAATGTCTGATGTTTGTTTTGGGGCTATACACTGGGTAAGGACAGGAATAAGAGCCAGGAGTAGGAACCAGGGCTTACTCCTGGCTCAGTGCTCAGGGATAGTGCTCAAGGGATTGAACTTGTGAGGGGAAATGGAACCTGTGCAGGAGATCAAATCCAGGTTGGGCATTTTTCTTGCAAACCTGCTGTACTATTGTTCTGGACCAAATTTGGAATGTCTGATAACTCAAATGGTTCCTTATCTGATGAGTATTATTAGGAAATGTTATCATCATTGTTTTTTTTTTGTTTTGTTTTGTTTTAATTTTAAATTTATTTATTTTTAATTAGAGAATCACCGTGAGGGTACAGTTACAGATTTATACACTTTTGTGCTTATACTTCCCTCATACAAAGTTTGGGAACCCATCCCTTCACCAGTGCCCATTCTCCACCACCTGTAAACCCAGTGTCCCTCCCACCCTCCCCAATCCCATCTCCCCCCCACCCCACCCTGCCACTGTGGCAAGGCATTCCCTTCTGTTTTCTCTCTCTAATTAGCTGTTGTGGTTTGCAATAAAGGTGTTGAGTGGCCGCTGTGCTCAGTCTCTAGCCCTCATTCAGCCCGCAACTCCCTTCCCCCACATGGCCTTCGACTACAATGTAGTTGGTGATCGATTCTCTGTGTTGACCTTTCCCCGGAACGTGAGGGCAGCCTCGAAGCCATGGAATCAACCTCCTGGTACTTATTTCTACAGTTCTTGGGTGTTAGTCTCCCACTCTGTTATTCTAAATACCATAGATGAGTGCAATCTTTCTATGTCTGTCTCTCTCTTTCTGACTCATTTCACTCAGCATGAAACTTTTCATGCCCATCCACTTGACTACAAAATTCTTGACCTCCTTTTTTCTAACAGCTGCATAGTATTCCATTGTATAGATGTACCAAAGTTTCCTCAACCAGTCATCCGTTCTGGGGCATTCGGGTTTTTTCCAGATTCTGGCTATTGTAAACAGTGCTGCGATGAACATACATGTGCAGATGTTGTTTCGATTGTACTTTTTTGCCTCTCTGGGATATATTCCCAGCAGTGGTATTGCTGGGTCAAATGGGAATTCAATATCTAATTTTTTGAGAGTCGTCCAAATTGTTTTCCAGAAGGGCTGAACCAGTCGGCATTCCCACCAGCAGTGAAGAAGGGTCCCTTTCTCCCCACATCCTCTCCAACAGCGGTTGCTTTTGTTCTTTTGGATGTGTGCTAGTCTCTGTGGTGTGAGGTGGTATCTCAAAGTTGTTTTGATCTGCATCTCTCTGATGATTAGTGATGCAGAGCACTTTTTCATGTGCCTTTTGGCCATTCGTATTTCTTCCTTGGTAAAGTTTCTGTTCATTTCTTCGCCCCATTTTTTGATGGGGTTGGATGTTTTCTTCTTGTAGAGTTCAACCAGTGCTTTATATACCATTGATATCAACCCCTTATCTGATGGGTATTGTGTAAATATCCTTTCCCATTCTGTGGATAGTCTTTGTATTCTGGTCACTGTATCTCTTGCGGTGCAGAAGCTTTTTAGTTTAATGTAGTCCCATTTGTTGATCTCTGTTTTTACTAGATTGCTTAGTTCCGTGTCACCTTTGAAGATACCTTTATCTTCAATATCGTGGAGGGTTTCGCCAACCTTGTCTTCAATGTACCTTATGGTTTGTGGTCTAATGTTGAGGTCTTTAATCCATTTTGATCTGACTTTTGTGCATGGTGTCAGGTCAAGGTCTAAACCCATTTTTTTGCATGTGGTTGTCCAGTTGTGCCAGCACCATTTGTTAAAGAGGCTTTCCTTGCTCCACTTCACATCTCTTGCTCCCTTATCAAAGATTAGATGGTCATACATTTGGGGTTGTGTGTAGGGATATTCCACCCTGTTCCATTGGTCTACGGCTCTGCCTTTGTTCCAGTACCATGCTGTTTTAATTGTTACTGCTTTGTAGTAAAGTTTGAGGTTGGGGATGGTGATGCCTCCCATCATCTTTTTCCCAAGAATTGTTTTAGCTATCCTTGGACGTTTGTTATTCCATATGAATTTTAGGATTACTTGATCCATTTCTTTGAAGAATGTCATGGGTATATTTATAGGGATCGCATTGAATCTGTATAACGCTTTAGGGAGTATTGCCATTTTGACAACATTGATTCTCCCTATCCACGAGCAGGGTATATGTTTCCATTTCCTCATGTCCTCTTTAATTTCATGGAGTAGCGTTATGTAGTTTTCTTTGTAAAGGTCTTTTACTTCCTTGGTTAAGCTGATTCCGAGGTACCTGATTTTCTGGGGCACGATTGTGAATGGGATTGCTTTTTTCATGTCCCTTTCCTCTGCCTCATTGTTTGCATATATGAAGGCCATGGATTTTTGGGTATTGATTTTGTAGCCTGCAACTTTACTGTATAAGTCTATTGTTTCTAAGAGTTTCTTAGTAGAGGTTTTAGGCTTCTCTAGATATAGTATCATGTCGTCTGCAAATAGTGAGAGTTTGATTTCTTCCCTTCCTATCTGGATGCCCTTAATCTCTTTTTCTTGTCTAATAGCTATCGCAAGTACTTCCAGTACTATATTGAAGAGGAGTGGTGAGAGTGGGCATCCTTGTCTTGTGCCCGATCTCAGAGGAAAGGCCCTTAGTTTTTCCCCGTTGAGGATAATGCTTGCCGTAGGCTTGTGATAGATGGCTTCGACTATCTTGAGGAAAGTTCCTCCAAACCCCATTTTGGCGAGGGTTTTCATCATGAAAGGATGTTGGATCTTGTCAAATGCTTTCTCTGCATCTATTGATATGATCATATGGTTTTTATCTTTACTTTTGTTGATATGCTGGATTATGTTGATTGATTTCCGAATGTTAAACCATCCTTGCATCCCTGGGATGAATCCCACTTGGTCGTGATGTATGATCTTTTTGATGAGTTGTTGGATCCTATTTGCTAGTATTTTGTTGAGGATCTTCGCATCGGTGTTCATCAGGGAAATTGGTCTGTAATTTTCTTTCTTAGTGGTGTCTTTGTTTGCTTTTGGTATTAGGGAGATATGTGCTTCATAGAAACTGTTTGGGAGAGTTCCTGTTTTTTCAATTTCCTGGAAAAGTTTGAGGAAAACAGGCAATAGGTCTTCTTTAAATGTTTGGAAGAATTCGCCAGTGAAACCATCTGGGCCTGGGCTTTTGTTTTTGGGGAGGTTTTTGATTGCCGTTTCAATTTCCTTAACATTGATGGGTCTATTCAGGTATTCCAGGTCTTCTTTCTTCAGTGTTGGGAGATTGTAGGAATCAAGGAATCCATCCATTTCTTTTAGGTTCTCCTTTTTTGTGGCATAAAGACTTTCAAAGTAGTCTCTAATGATCTTTTGAATCTCACTGGTTTCTGTTATGATGTCCCCCTTTTCATTTCTGATTCGATTTATTAGAGTTTTCTCTCTTTCTTTCTTTGTGAGACTTGCTAGCGGTTTATCAATCTTATTTATTTTCTCAAAGAACCAACTCTTTGTTTCATTGATCTTTCGGATTGTTTTTTTGGTTTCGATGTCATTAATTTCTGCTCTAATTTTTATTATTTCTTTCCTTCGGTCTGGTTTGGGGTCCTTTCTCTGGTCCTTTTCTAGGGTCTTGAGTCGTGAAGTCAAGCTATCTATGTGGGTCCTTTCTTCCTTCCTGAGGAATGCTTGGAGAGCTATAAATTTTCCCCTTAACACGGCTTTAGCTGCGTCCCATAGGTTTTGGTAGCTCGTGTCTTCATTCTCATTTGTTTCTAAGTATCTTTTGATTTCTTCCTTGATTTCCTTCTTGACCCACTCATTGTTCAACATGGAATTGTTTAATTTCCAGGTGTTTGATTTGATTTTCCGTATTTGTGGGTGGTTAGCTTCTATCTTCAGCGCATCGTGGTCTGAAAAGATGGTTGATACAATTTCTATTTTTCCGATTCTATTGAGGTATGTTCTGGGGCCCAGTACATGGTCTATTTTTGAAAATGTTCCATGTGCACTGGAAAAGAATGTGTATTCTTTCTTTTTGGGGTGTAAGGCCCTGTATAGGTCTATTAGGCCTCTCTCTTCGATTTCTTCATTCAGAGTCAGTGTTTCCTTGTTGAGTTTTGTTCTTGTGGATCTATCTAGAGGCGATAAGGCCGTATTGAAGTCTCCGACTACAATTGTGCTGTTAGTGATGTCCTCTTTGAAGTCTGTTAGGAGTCGTTTTAAATATTTAGCCGGTCGTTCGTTAGGAGCATATACGTTTAAGAGTGTGATTTCTTCCTGTTGTACATATCCCTTGATAAACAGAAAATGACCTTCGCTGTCCCTTTTGATCTTTTTCATCCTGAAATCTATGTTGTCGGATACCAGGATGGCCACTCCAGCTTTTTTAAGGGGGTTGTTTGCTTGGAGGATTGTTTTCCATCCTTTGACTTTGAGTCTATGTTTACTCTGTTTGTTCAGGTGTGTTTCTTGCAGGCAACAGAATGTTGGGTTTAATTTCCGGATCCATTTAGCCACTCTGTGTCTCTTGATAGGTGCATTTAGGCCATTGACATTGAGAGAGATTATTGTGATGTGGTTTTGTGTCATCTTTCTGTGGGATTTGTTGTTCTTATGGGGCTCCTCCTTGTCTTACAGTAGCCCCTTTAGACCTTCTTTCAAGATTGGTTTTGAGTCTATGAAGTTCCTGAGCTGTTGTTTATCTGAGAAATAGTGTATGGTTCCTTCGAGTTTGAGTGAGAGTTTAGCTGGATAAAGTATTCTTGGTGAGGCATTCATTTCGTTGAGTTTTTTCACTATGTCCCACCATTGTCTTCGGGCTCGGAGGGTTTCTTCTGACAGATCGGCCGTAAATCTGAGGGGTGCTCCTTTGTATGTGATTTCCCTCTTTGACCTTGCTACTTGTAGAATTGTGTCTCTATCTAGAGCATCCGCCATTCTGACTATGAGATGCCTTGGAGTCTTTTTATTTGGGTCTCTTTTTGCTGGCACTCTTCGGACTTCTTGTATCTGGACGCCTGCCTTCTCCAGCTCTGGGAATTTCTTAGCGATGATGTCTTTGACTATGTTTTTTTCATTGGGGTTACTTCCCTGTGGTTCTGGTACTCCAATGATTCTTATGTTGTTCCTCTTGAAGTCATCCCCCAGGGCTCTGATTCGCTCTATAGCCATTTTGAGGTCTTTGGCCATGATTTGTTGCTGTCTGTAAGCTTTCTGCAGCTCATCCTCAAGCTCGCTGATTCTGTCTTCGGCTGTAGTCATTCTGCTGTTGAGGGCATCTAGTGAGATTTTTATTTCATCTACCGATTGCTGTATTTGTGAGACTTCCGTTCGAAGGTTTGAAATTTCTGCTCTCATTTCTGCTCTGATTTCTTCCTGTATTTTCTTGGTAGACCGTTCGAGCGCTTGATTCATCTCCTCCCTTAATTTATTGGATGTCTGTTCCATAGTTGCTTGGAGTAGGTCGAATCTCCTCCATATTTCCTCTCTGAATTGTTTATCTGAGAGGTCGTAGATGTTGGGAGACTCTTTTGAGGTTTCTAGTATCTTTTGTTCTCCCTCTCTTGGTGGAGGGGATTTTCGCTGTTTCTTCATATTGTCACGGAAGTGCAGAGTTGGAACCTTGTAGTTATTTCTTCCTCTTCCTTTTTGTGGGAAGAAGGGGCTCCGATTGTGCTAAACTTCCGTTATTCCCTGATAGCTTTTATAGTGTCAGCCTAAGCTAATGGCTATTTTACATAAATGTTTGAGATCGCAAAAGTGAGTTTTCAAAGGAATCCACAGTATGGATTGAGCTGAGGTAGCAAAGAATAACTGCGGCCGCGTTAGCGTTGGCCGCTCCCGAAAGAGGCCACGCCCACTTTTTAGGCCACGCCCCCTGAGATGAGGACACGCCCCTAAGCAGCAGAGTGGGGATTGGTCAGGATCCGACGGCGGCGGCGGAAAGGTGCCAGGCAGGGGCTTCAGGAGAAGCCCCGAGCCGCGGCGGGCAGGGGGCGGGGAGGGGGTTTCTCCGCGCTGAGGCAGGCTCTCCAAAGGATTGCCTGTTTACCTGCAGGATGGAGATTGGTCAGGATCCGACGGCGGCGGCGGAAAGGTGCCAGGCAGGGGCTTCAGGAGAAGCCCCGAGCCGCGGCGGGCAGGGGGCGGGGAGGGGGTTTCTCCGCGCTGAGGCAGGCTCTCCAAAGGATTGCCTGTTTACCTGCAGGATGGAGATTGGTCAGGATCCGACGGCGGCGGCGGAAAGGTGCCAGGCAGGGGCTTCAGGAGAAGCCCCGAGCCGCGGCGGGCAGGGGGCGGGGAGGGGGTTTCTCCGCGCTGAGGCAGGCTCTCCAAAGGATTGCCTGTTTACCTGCAGGATGGAGATTGGTCAGGATCCGACGGCGGCGGCGGAAAGGTGCCAGGCAGGGGCTTCAGGAGAAGCCCCGAGCCGCGGCGGGCAGGGGGCGGGGAGGGGGTTTCGAATCATCATTGTTAATTTAAATAACCTTAGCAATTACTAAAAATCCTTAGAGAAATGTGATCATGATGATCATTAAAATCTGTGACAGACTTTTTGGATACAATTGGGAAATAAAATGATTATTCAGAATGCAAGCATTAATTGAATTTACAGAGACTAACCTTGAAGTAATATTGTAAGCAAAGGGAATAGTGCAAATAATTCAAGATGTCCCCATAAATAAGTTAGGGAGAGATGTAAGACAAAAGAAAGTATAAAGTCTAAAGAAAAGCTGCAGACCAATTAAGGTCTCCTATTCACTGCTGAATTGATTTACAGGATGGTCTTAAGAAAAGTTTTGAGAGTTTAAAAAAGGTTAGAAATTCCTTGTAGTCAATTTCTATGATAATATTTTCCCTTCCTCTTGTACACAGAAAAATATCCCCTTCACTCCAAAGAAATAAATATCCCATTTTCATTTCTAGATGTGTTTTGGCTGTCACAAGCCAAGGAAAATTCTGTCTCTTTGTTAATCTATTATTTGTGTTTGCAGGCTATATCGGAGTGTGCTCGGGACTTACTCCAGCCTGAGTCCAGGGATCTCTCTGGGTGGTGCCTGGGGGGACTGTCTCAGATGCCAGGGATCAAAACAGGGTCAGCCGTGTGCAAGGGAAGCACCTAACACTGTGCTATCTCTTGGGCCCAAATGCTATCATTTTCAAGAACCCCAGCACAATGCAGTAAAAGAAACATCTTCTTTGACCCTTAGGAGAGGTTGTTGGATAGACATAGGTGGGGTTGTTATTTGGTGGACTCAGATTTTGCATGAACAATGAAATGAGGGTTCCGAGTGATAGCACGGTGGGTCGGCATGGGCTTTGCGTGCAGTCGTTCAGTCTCTGACATCCTACGTAGACTCCGGAGCTCCCGCACAAGTGGTACTGGAGACAAAGCCAGGAGTAGCCCCTGAACTTCCACAGATGTGTCCCAAAATTTAAATGATTGAACTTTTAATCATGTGTAAGTCCTTTGGCAACAGTACTATGAGGCTACTTCAGGAATTATCTCGAGAGCAGGTAAAAGTTACTAATGAAACAGCATGGTGATAGAATTTGTAATTATTTGTCTAGAGTCTGTTCATCTGAAAAAGAAAAGGTTATTTAAAAACTTTCTTGTAACCATAACCACAAAGAGGGCCAGACTGGGAGGCTTAGACCAAGGGAACTATTTCTTCACAGTTCTAGAGGATAGCATATATACAAGCACCTATACTTAATGCTTATAGGATTGAATTCATCCCAATGTTTCTTTGCTTGCCTTTTCAATGGCTGTCTTCTCCATGTGTCTCTATTCTAATCTCCCACTTTCATTAGGACAGCAGTCATAGTGGACTCGGGCACCCCTGGGTAGCCTCATTTTACCAGATTTATGCTTTGAAAGCTTTATTTCCAAATACAGTCACATTCTGAGATATTTGGTTTGTGCTGTCATAAATACCATTCTAAAGCACTTTCATTCTTAACATATACTAATAGCTGTAGCATTATTTTTGATAAAAGATAGGACAAATGTTTTGAAAAAGGGAAACAGACCCCCAAAATCGGTGTTTTCATTGTAAAAATCATTTAAGAACATATTCTAATTAAATTCAGGAACCCATAAAATTTCTGGGCAATTTTCATGAAATAAATGTTTACTTTAGATGGAAAAGAGAAATAAAAACAAGCACACTTATAAATATATTTCTATATTAATATTAGAATTTTAAATAACGAAGTTCTTTCTTTTTGGCCTCACCAGCAATGCTCAGGAATCACTGCTGGCTATACTATAGGACAATATGGGTGCCAGAGATCAAATTGAGATGACTGCATGCAAGGTAGAAACATAATTCAATATAGAAGGTTTTAGCTCAATGACCAACAAAATTCCTAATTAAAAAATTTCTGAAATAGTAGTGATATATATAAACACAAAGACTAATTTTCATTTAGTTGTTATATTAGAATTATAATTAAATAGTTTGATCAAATATTGATTTATTTATCTAATTTCAACCATTATAAGATCATTCTTAAGATAATAACTTGCATGCGTTGTTTATAACATTGTCTTAAAAATAGAATCATAAACAACTCTCAAACCCATTAAGCATGAAGCCATTACAAATAGCAACTGATTCTCTATATCACATGTGGTTGTTTTGAGTCTGATAAAATTAAATAATTAAGTATATATTTAAACACATTACTTCATTAAACCTCCAGATTGTAGCAAAAAACTGACAGTGTGTATAAAGGAATAGTAATATTTTGCTAACAGAAATTGCATATGATTGCTATAATACTTCCAAAAATTGTGGTTAATCTGACTTACCAGAAAAACATACAGAAATGACATTCATTCAGTAATAAAAACCTGTCACTGTAGCACTGTCATCCCGTTGTTCATTGATTTGCTCCATCGGCCACCAGTAACGTCTCCATTGTGAGATTTGTTGTTACTGTTTTTGGCATATTGAATACGCCACGGGTAGCTTGCCAGGCTCTGCCGTGCAGGCAGGATACTCTCGGGCTCTCCGAGAGGGGTGGAAAAATCGAACCCAGTTCAGCCGTGTGCAATAAAAACCTATCACTATATAAGTACTTTTTAAATTTTTTTGGAAGTTTGGGGGCCATACCTTGCAGTGCTGAGGAGTTATTACTGGTTCTGCATTCAGGAATCACTACTGGTGGTCCTCCAGGGATCATATGGGATGCCTGGGGTCAAGCCCAGGTCAGTTATGTGCAAGGCAAGTGCCTTAGCTGCGGTACTATCTCTCTGGTCCCAATCTTTTTGTATTTAAAACTAAAAGATAAAACTGAGGTGTTAATTGACATTTATGTGAGAATAGGGGTGTGGACCTTTTTTTAAAAAAATAGGCACATAATTCTCAATACTGTCAATGATAGGACTGGAGCGATAGCACAGAGGGTAGGGCATTTGCCTTACACGTGGCTGACCTGGGTTCAATTCCTCCATCCATCTCGAAGAGACTGGCAAGCTACCAAGAGTATCCTGCCCGCATGGCAGAGCCTAGCAAGCTACCTATGGCATATTCAATATGCCAAAAACAGTAACAAGTTGTCTCACAATGGAGATGTTACTGGTGCCCATTGGAGCAAATTGATGAGCAATGGGATAACAATGATACAGTGACAGTGATATTTTTTTTGCTCTGTTTTGTTCTAGAAAACTGTTATTTTAACATGCCAATAGATATCTATACATTTACTAGTAGGAGTGGGGATTTTTGCGTTGTTGTTGTTGTTTTTCCAGCAGTGCTCCTGGCTTACATCTGACTCTGTGTTTACAGCTTACTCCTGGCTCTTTTGCCTAACTCAGTGTTCATATCCCACTCCTAATGGAGATCAGGGGACAAAATGTGGTACCAAGGATCAATACTATGTCATTTAGATGCAAGTCAAGGGCCTTATTCAATGTACTAAGTACGCCAGTCCCGAGTATTTTGTTTAGATGTTTCAACAGCAAGGAAACTCTTACAGTTGTTTCTACAGACTGTTATTTCTTTATCATTAGTTTTGAATATTTTTAACAAGTTTGTTAAGCTACCACATTTTACATAACATTCAAGTCATTAGTAGTTACAATGCTACTATACTGTACCACATAATCATCTTGCTCAGAGTAATCTACTAAAAATCCATTGGAATTCTTTAAGGAAATAGGACAACTATGTCCTTGAACTAAATAGCTAACACAATTCATAGAAAAAAAGATGGGATTCATTGAATTCATAGACTTTTTTTAAACAAAAAAAATTTTGTAGCTTAGGTAGTTTATTAGTCTTAAAATTTATAGTATTGATATACAAATTTAATATAGCCTACCACCATCAAACTGTCCTTTCTAATATGTGCCATTGGTCTGTGCTCCTGTTTTTGTTTTAATACCATATAAATTTAATTTAGATTGATTTATCTTATAGTTTAAAATAAGAAATTGTTGTGCCTCCATATTTCTTAAAATTTATTTGGCTATTCAGGATCTTTGTGATCCCAAATAAATTTCTAGAATAGTCTGCTTTATTTCTTTGAAATAAAAAACTATGTTATTTGATAGAAATGGAATAAAATCAGTAAATTGTATTAATTAAGATAGCTATTTAGTGCTTATACTTCTAATCTATTAAAATGAAATGCCATTCAAGTTTTTTCCTTATATTTATTTTGGTAAAGTCCCATAGCTTTCAGCATCTTAGATTTTCACTTCCTTTATTAAGTTTACACCAGGCCATTTTTTCCTTAATACAATTGTAACTGAAGAAAATGTTTTTTATACTTCTTCTCTGACTTATTTTTTGTGTAGAAATGCAACTGATTTATGTATATTGTTTGTGTCATTTGCATAGTTGAGGGTTTTGTGCTAATTCTTCTGCTTCCAAATAAGGAATATAGTATGTGTTACTTGTTTTCTGATGTAATGCAATTCTGCACTTTTGAGTCTCTGAATATTTTAATATCATATGCAGGATATGATATTCATTGATTTTCTCTGCTTCTGAATTTGAACTTAGCTTAAGAATTCTTCTCAACAATGTTCTAGTTTGCTAATGCTAAATGCTTTCAGATTCAAAATCTATAAAACAAAAATGGCATATAGAAGTAAGAATAAAACAGATATATAGTCAATATTTAATGGTTGTAGGTACTGTGTTTCTGTTAATGACTTTTAAGTGACTAGATATTATAAGTCACACTCCCTAGCATTTTTGAGAACATTTTCCCAGGGAACCACAACCAAAAACTTATGTGTAATGTTTATAAATATCAACTGTGATAATATCAATTAAAATGTCAATGTATAATCCTTATTGTCATATGTATTAGTATTAAGTTAGTATTGAAGTCTTACCAACTTTATAAACCAAATCACCTATTGGTTTTTTTGGTGTTGTTTTATTCTGTTTGTTTTATGATTTTGGTTTTAGGGTTACACCTGACAATGCTCAAATCTTACTCCTGGTTCTGTGCTCATGTATCACTCCTGGCAATTCTCAGGAAACCATATCTGATGCAAAGATAAAATGGGGTCAGTCATGTGACATGCCCTTTTGGTTTGTTTTTCATTAGATATAATACATTTAATCAACTGATTTGGAGAGACTCATGATACTATCAAATAATATTTCTATGAACTTAACATAGTACATTGCCATGCTGGGCTTTTAATGATGTATACCATAAACTTTTTATAGAAATAGAACTTGGGGAACAAAGACATAGTACAGGGGTTAAGGCGCATGCTTTGAATAACAAATCTTGGTTTGATCCTCAGCACTATATGGTCCCCAAAGGTCTCCCAGCACTAAGAGATGTTGCCCTGGAGGTCCCAAGCACAGCTTGGTTTGACCCTAATGGCCGCCCAAACACCCCCATTGTGGAGGTGTTAATCCTCAACACCAAAGGACTCAGCAGCACTGCATCCTCAGAACCTCACATTGAACTTGCAGCCCAGGAGGGAGGCTAATAATTGATGAGAGGAGTCTGGAAGGTTCTGGGGCACTGCAATGGAGGTTCCCCACAGAAATAAGTGAGAATAGAAAAGAACTAAGTAACACTCTACAGCTAAAAAAAAAAAAAAATGACGCATTACCTATCTGAATAAATACTTTCAAATGATGACAGAAAAAGACATTAAAATGCAATATTATTTTATAGTCATTTAGTATGTCATATATTATCTGTTTACTTATAGAAAATTATACATTATATTTATATGCTATATTTATATGTTATAACAAAATTGTATATCACATTGTGTTTTAATAATTCTTAATGTAGAAAATCATTGTCTGGGTATAAAAATAAATGACATTTTTATTACTCTCTATCAAGATGTTTTTTAACTCAGTATCTTGTGTAAGATTTTCCCCAAAATACAAGACACCACATGCTGACAACTATAATAAATAATTACAAATTGTTGGATTCTCCTAAATATGTTTTTTAGCAAGTAATTTCGGTGAAAAGGTGAAGACTATAAAATATTTATTATTTGATGCAAAGTAACGCAGTGTTTATCTTAAAATAAAGTTAATCTTTTTAAAAATGGAAAGAAATTAAAAGGTAATAGAAATATTAGTAAATACTCCTGAAAGGGCAATTAGAGGCTGCCCTAAAGCCTCCATCCTTCTTGAAGAGTCCTGCAAGCTACTGAGGATATCCCGCCCCCATGACAGAGCCTGGCAAGCTACTGTGGCCTATTCAATATGTCAAAAGCAGTAACAATATAATGGGCCTCATTCCCCTGACAATGAGAGGGCCCCCAATACAGCGCATTAAGAATGATGAGCAAGGAGATGCTGATAAAATCTCAGGGACGAACTAGGATGCCAAAACAAAGAGGGACTAAAATGACTGTCTGTACGCTGGCATCAGAAGAATCCATTGAGGACCTGATGGTGCAATCACAGAAGATCAAGTATGACATCATTGGTCTGACTGAGATGAGAAGGCATCGATCACATCACGCTATTTTCGAAATTGGAGAACTGTTCCTCGGAACATGTGACAATAGAGGCATCAGTGGTGTTGGTGTCATTTTCAACACAAACTTGGCCATGAGCATTGATTTGTTCGAATGCCTAACAATCTGAATCGAAGGCTTATGTTTGAAGAGATGTGGCTCGTTGCCAGCAGTTTCTATCTTCATGTTCTATGCACCAGCATCCTACTACAACGAAGAAGAAATTGAGAAGTTCTACATGGAGCTGGAGAAGTTCTAAAAAGTAGACCACAGCTTCAACAAGGTCAATGTCAGTGATTTTAGTGCCAAGATAGGACCTAGAAGGTCACCCAAAGAATTCCACATTGGGACTCACAGCCTAGAATTGAATAAACAGGGTGAGAGACTGAGTTCATCATGTTGACCAAGACCATCCATGGTAACTTGCAGTTCCAGAAGGTCGAATCAAAACATTGGACAAGGGAGTCTCCCAGTGGACAGTTGCACAACAAAATTAACCACATCATATTCAATCAACAGTTTTGCTTGACCGATGTTGCTGTTGTCCCAAAATTCTAAACGAGATCACACCATCGTCTCCTTTGTGTGAAATTCTACTTCATGGAGCGGGGAGAAAGGGCTGCAAAGTTAAAGAAGAGAACTCCCAGAACAACCACCAACTGTAAGCTTTATGGCACTATTGCAGCAATATGGGAAGATACCATCGTTCAAAACATCGAGGAGGAATATTATCAACTGGTTCAGCACCTCCATGATTGTGCAAGGAATACAGAGAGACAGAAAGGGACAAAAAGTCACCTGTCTTCGGAAACTCTTGAGCTCATTCGCCAATGCAGTCTGGCACGAGCCTCATATCTTCCAGAAGGGCAATGGAAAAGGTTATCCATGACATCTATTCATATCTCAATGAGCCACATTTACCTGCCCACATACCAAATTCCGCAGGATGGATATAAAATCTGAGGGCCAAACTAGACTTCCTGAACAAAGAAGGACTCAAACAACAGTTTGCACTTTTAACGCACGTACGCTAACATCGGAAGCATCCATACATGGGCCTGATGGTGTAAGCTCAGAAGATCAAGTACAATGTCATTGGTTTGACTGAGACGAGAAGGCATTGAACACTGCAAAAGACCTGTTCCTCAGAACATGCGACAGTAGAGGCATTGGTGGTGTCGGTGTCCTTGTCAGCACAAACTTAGCAATGAGAACTGATTTGTTCGAATGCCTAACAATACGAATCAGATGACTATGCATGAATAAATGTGGCTCACTGCCGGTGCTATCTTCGTCGTCTATGCACCAACATCCAATGACTGTCACTGTTACTGTCATCGGTTGCACATCGATTTGCTCGAGTGGGCACCAGTAACGTCTCCATTGTGAGATTTGTTGTTACTGTTTCTGGCATATTGAATAGGCCACAGGTAGCTTGCCAGGCTCTGCCATGTGGCGAGATATTCTAGGTACCTTGCAGGGCTCTCCGAGAGGGGTGGAGGAATCGAACCCAGGTCGGCCATGTACAAGGCAAATGCCCTACCGCTGTGTTATCGCTCTAGTCCAGAAAAGGTCTGACCTGAACACCTGAAGTATCTGCCACCAATATTCGTCAATACACTTGCTCGTCTACTCAACACAACCTGTTCGAATGCAAGGTCCTGTCCCAATGAAAAACCAGCAGGAGTGTTATGTTTTACAAGATGGGTGACATCCATAACATCGGCAACTATCGCCCAATCTGCCTGTTGACTGTCGTCTACAAGTTGTTCACTCGAGTCATCCTGAATAGAATAGGCAGAACACTGGATGAAGGACAACCATTTGAGCAAGCTGGGTTCCAAAAAAGATTCAGCATGGTCACCCATATCCACACGGGGACCATGGTCATCAAAGTTTCGTGAGAGTTCAAGATGCTGCTTTGTCAAATGTTCATTGATGTAAAGAAGGCCTTTGATTCTGTTGAGACTGAAGAGGTCATTGAAGCCCGAGCCAAACAGGGCATTCAAACTCATGATCCTCCTCCAAAAGTTGTATTATGGATTCACCACCAGTATCTCACCATTCTACAAGGAAGTGATCATTGACATAGAGAGGTATTCAGCAGGGTGATACCATTTCACCAAAACTCTCCAGTGCCACTCTCGAGAATGTCATGCAAGGACTGGAATGGGAAGGAATGAGAGTGAAGATAGATGGTCGGCAACTACACCACCTCTGCTTCACTGAACACATTCTAATAACAACAAATATTAACCAAGTAGCATGAATGCTGGCCGACTTTGACCGTGAGTGTGGGAAAGTCAGACTGCAGCTGAATCTCACCAAGACAATTTTCATGAAAAACAAACTAGTCCCTGACGATCCATTTGCCCTCAACAGAATGAACATCTCCGAATGCAGTAGCTATCTGTACCTGGGCCAAGAAATCAACATGAGGAACGACTTGGCACCAGCACTGCGCAGGAGGAAGAGAGCAGCGTGGAACGCCTTCAAGAGCATCGAAGAAGTGGTTAAGAGAACGAAGAACCACTGGCTCTGAGCACATCTTTTCAACTCCACTGTTCTTCCTGCACTAACATACGCCTCAGAAACCTGGGCTCTATGGAAACAGGACAAGGACCCTATTCGGGTATCCCAAAGAGGAATTGAAAGAGCTATGCTTGGAATATCACATTTCACTCAAGTGAGAGAAGGAATCCTGAGTTCCTACATCTATAGACGGTCAGGAATCAGGGATGCTGTCTCGTTTGCCAAGGCATCGACAATTAGATGGGCTGGACATGTAATTCGATTTAGAGATGACCGCTGGACTAGAGCTGTTACCTACTGGATTCCACAGGTTGTCAAAAGACCGCATGGCCGCCCAAGTATGAGATGGTCAGACTTCTTTGTTAATATCCTGAATGAATGATTTGAGGCTCTTTGTGTTCCTGGAGCGAGCAGATGCCATTGGGCTACACTTAGGGGACGAACAGAGATGTTGCTGGTGCCTGCTCGAGCAAATCAAAGATCAACGGGATAACAAGTTGTACAAGTGATACTCCTAATTTTACTAAGAAAAGATAATTTCTTAATCTAAAAGATGTATTTATGTGAAATGTACTTTCATATTGGGCTATATGCTGTTTTATGCTATATGCTAAAGTGCTGTTTTAAAATCAACTTATGTAAGGCTGATCACCATCACAAGTTTTTTGTTTGAAAATAGTGGCAAATAGGGTTTTGAAAATACTAATCTAATTTGGAGTTTGCTACAAAGATCAGTTCTAGTTCTAAACACAGTAATTTTTCACATACTAATCAATTTCCCTCACATAAAAGTCAGACTGAGGCTTAAAATGTTTTAATATTCCACAGCACCACATAAAAATAAAATAAGTCTTCTAACTAGACTCATCTCTCCCTATACCTTATATTTTAGTCATAATCTAACAAAACTAAATTCACTTATTTTATGTTTAACAAGGCACACAATATTAAATACCACATATATTGTGGCAGTTCTCTCTCCCTGCAAGGTTACCTTTAAAACCTTGAACTTCTTAACTAATTGAATATACTTAGACATCATTTAGTATAACAACCCG
This sequence comes from Sorex araneus, assembly GCF_027595985.1. Lineage (NCBI taxonomy): Eukaryota > Metazoa > Chordata > Mammalia > Eulipotyphla > Soricidae > Sorex > Sorex araneus. The sequence goes on from NC_073303.1 coordinate 66,947,231, forward strand.
CTACATCTTCAATTTATATATAATGCTTATTTATTTGCCAACAGAGATTTGCCTTGCCACTTTTATAGTACTTAGAATAGTGATAATCAAATTCCTTTTACTTGTCAAGCAATCACATTTTTTACAGTTTGAAAGTATGCTTATTTTTTTACACATCATTGTATTTTCATTTTTGATGCACTAAAATGCTTAGACAAACAAATCAATTAGCAAGTAGCTATAATAAGTCTAATTGTGGGGGACTTGGGGCAGGAAGTTCTTGGATTACACCTAGCAGTGCTCAGTGACTGCTCCTAGCTTTGTACTCAGTAGACTGTGCAGGGCTGGAGATGGAAGTAGAATCAGCCACAAGCAAAGAATGCACTTTAGACACAGTACTCTCCAGCACCTAAAACTTTATTTTCTGTCCTTTGGTTTTTGTTTTGGGGCCACAACTGGTGTGCTCATGAGTTATCCCTGGTTGGGAAGTCAGGATTATACTCCTGAGGATGCTATGAGAACCATAAAGGATGCTGGAGATCTAACATGGGTCAACCCGGTGCAAGACAAAACACCCTACCGGCTGTACTATCACTCAGCACCTAAAATTTTTGCTTGGTTGTTTTATGAGCCATTCCTGGTGAAGCTCAGGGCTTACTCCTGGATCTGTCCCCAGGGATTTTTCTTGGGCAAGCTATAGAGACCACCTTTATATATCTAAGAACCACCTTGGATGCAAGGGATCAAACCAAGGTAAGCTGTGTGCAGAGCAAGAATCTTGATTAGTTCAATCCCTTGTATCCAAGGTGGTGCCCAGATATATAAATATACTTATTATTGTGTTTAAGAAGGTGGCAAGTCTATGTTTGTCAAGGTATATTGTCATATTTTGAATTTAATATATTCCTGACAGATATCAGAGGACATGACTGAGTGTTTGCTGAATGCAAACGTAAGGGGCAGTACTCAAAACTAGATTTCCATAACAAAGGAATTAGAGGATGGAAATTTTATGCTTGAACATAAAGCAGACTTTTTGCACACTCTTTTGTTGCCACTTTTGTGAGAAATAATGACCTCAGTTTTAGTGAAATGGTTTGTGAAAGAGTCAGCAATAGGCAAAATTCGTGGGAAAAATGTCACTGTGGTCTTTAAAATGTAGAAATCTGACAGTAACTCCCTGGTTCACTGAACAGCCGTGGTATCACTAAAAGTGAGCTAATCAAACATTAAAAACTCAGCAAAAGGAACAGGAGATTGAAAGATTGACATGAGAAAAATAAAGCTTCTGTTTTTCTACACAGATTCAATCAATTCAACCCGATAACGGTATAAGATACAATATAATGGTACAATGCTACAAGAGGGAGATTATAACACAGAAAAAATATTAAAAATCTGATAATAAAATTATGACTTAAAAAATTCACAGATTAATGCCTAGTGGAGCTACCATAGAACTTGCAGCCACGGGTCTTGTGATCCTTAGAAGGAAACAGAGTTCACCAGAACCACTTTTGGTATTCTTGGAGGCTCAGATTATGAAATATGCCAGGGATTAAACTCAGGTCCTCTTCCATCTCCATGCAAATTCTGTACTTTACTACTTGGAACATGTCCTTGGGTCTAGGTCTTATTTTTACTACAACAAATTATTTGGAGGTTTCCTTTGTACGGGGCCACCCCTGGAGGTGTATGCTCCTGTAACTCTGCTTAAGTCATCCTGGTGGTGCCCAGGGACCAGATGTGACGCTAGTATTCATACCAGGGTCAGCAGCATATAGGGCAGGAGCCTGACCTCTGCTATGTCTTTTAGCCCTCTCCCCCAAATTATTAGAAGACAAACCAAAATTTACACTAAATTTGGACTTTACTGTTTTAGTAAGAAAACACCCCTCCTTTTCAGTCAGACTTAAGTATCTAAGACTAAATTGTCATGAAATCTGTGAGTTTTAAAATATTCTTACAAATATAGAAAGGAGAGATAAAAAACAAACGTAGCAAAACTCCAGTTATTTTTCTGTGATAGATAAAATTGAAAATTCTTTAAAAGTATATCTTTGCCTTTGAATTCTTTTATGCATATATTATCTTTCAAAAATAATGTCTATCCTTTATGCCTCAGTTGGTAAACATGGATATTCATAAATTCACATAAGTCAAAGATTTTTATAATTCCTGGTCGCTTTTCAGGAATTTTTTGCAAATTATAAAATTATAGCTTATTGAAAAGAGTGAATGATAATAAATGAGAACCTAAGCCTTTGGTTCCCAAGGTATTTTTAAATTGATGAATACTAAAAACAAACACAGAATGAAGAAAAAAGAAGAAACTATATTATGCTAAATAGTTTTTATAAGTGTAACATAATTATATTTCATTATAAAACATGATGCTAGCAAATGATCTTTAAAGTTTATAAATATGTAATAACATTGAAATGCTCTGTCAGAAGGCTTATATAAAAGAATCAGTAGAGGTGAATTTGAATCATGTAATTTTTACCTATATTTCATATCACAGCAAATGCTGAGCTGTATAAAGCTTTAACTTATGCATATTATACAAGATTTATATGTTCCCTATCTTTGTTAATGTAGTTAATGTCCTCATTATCGTCATTGTAATGTCCAAATTGAAAAGTTCAGAGAAGGGGAAAAATTTAACCTGTTCTCAGGATGATATCTTTAAACAAGAATGCTATTTTTAAATCAAATACAACGCATACCATTTTAACTACAAAGACATTTTTCTCTCAAGGAGATAATATATTTCTAATTCGAGTCACCATTGATATGAAATGATTATAACATTTTCTGCTGGCAAATAATTGTGGCATATATTTTTGTCAGTATACTGTAATGATACTATGTTCTAAATATATCACTGCATTTGCATTGTTGGAAATAGTACTCTCTAGTTCTAATAAATGGGTAGGAAAATTCCTGATACAAATAGAAACTTGAATAACTATATTATTTAATTAAAGTATGGTTTATAAAATGATAGTATATGTCGTAGCTTTGCTGACTGCTTGAAAATAACATGGTGGTTAAATTTAATTTCAATTTATTCTGTTGGAAAAAAATTCTTTTAGGCTGGCTGAGGGGGCAGACCTTGAGGGGGGCAGAAGGGAGGAAAACTTGGGACATTGGTGGAAGGATAGGTGTTGTAACATTGTACGACTGAAACTCAATCATGAACAACTTGTAACTGTTTATCTGAGGGTGACTCTTATTATATAAGTTTCATAATATCACTTATTATGTAAAATTATTACATAAGGTTCATAATAACAAACTAATTAAGAAATATTCGTCCTGGGATGTGGATCAGCTAGAACCTATGTTGATTGGATTCCAGCATTTTCAGGAGTGATCTTTAATTACAGACCCGGAGTCATCACAATCACACAGATAGAGAGATGTTATATATTCATACAGGAATTCAGTGTCATTTTTTTTCAATTTTTGTCCAGTTAAAATCACACATCTAAAGCAAGCATTTAAAATTGATTAATTTTATTTTTCCAAATATAAACAAGGTTGACAGAAGGCAAGATTAAATTAGTTGAATTTTCCCCATAAAGACAGACACATTTTCTAACAAGCTCACAGAGATAGCAAGTAATCATCATCTCATCAAAAGTGTCATTAAACTATCCAATAAATTATTAAGATTTGATAAACCAAAATAGAAACACCTGTCATTCTGACAACAGAACAGATGGTCAATAGTAAATTCTCATGTAGTCATTTCCTAAATTGACAAGAAGAATCAATTTGACACTTGGCACAAAAAAACTATATGTCTCTTGTGCACAGATATCTGTGAATGTCATGAAAACACATTCTTATCTTTGGATAATTGGAAATAAACAAATTGAATTAACTGGTAAATTTGAGTTCTAATAAATAAAAGTAACAATGCATTATATTATAAAATTGTGGGTGAATTCAATATGCTTTAGAAAATTATACCATGCCATTTTACAAGTATAACGTCTCACGAAATACATCATTACAAACATTCATTGGTTTCTAATAACAAGTTCCTCTTTTTTAAAAATATAATTTTTATTACTGTCTTTGGCATATTGAATACGCCACAGGTAGCTTGCCAGGCTCTGCCGTGAGGACGGGATTCGACAGAGACAAATGGAGATGTTACTGGCACCCACTCGAGCAAATTGATGAACAACGAATGACAGTGATACAGTGATAATTTTTTATTTGTTCATTACATTACAATAATGTAGATATAGTACATTGAGTTTTTTTGTCTGTTTGAGAAAACATCCTTTATCAGGTATATCTTTGGGGAAGAGTCTCTCTCAGTCTATGACTTCTCTTCTCATTTCCTAGATACTGTCTTAAAATAATTATTTCAGTGATTTTAACCCATTAATTATTTCTTCTATAGATTGTCTTTGGAGTTATATCTAAAAAGTAATCTCCATCCCACAGACATCTAGGCTTTAATCTATATTATATATTTTGTATACTAAATATTGAAGAATTGGGAAATTATAAACTTCCAGGTAATTTCCTTTATTCAGTTGACTTAGAACATATTTGCATTCCTAAGGAACTTTTTACATATTCTTAAAGCTGTAAAAATTATTTCTAGAAAGTTTGCTGTGGACATGCTGATTGAGATATTTTGTTACAAAATTATACTTAGCTAATAAAAGAGCAGCTAAGATAAAGTCACTTGACTGCACCAGAATAGGCTGAATTCTAACTAATTATGCCAATAATACACTTTGGTTTATACACTTTAATAAATATTTCTCTGAGAGATACGAGTATTAAAATGTGTTAGCATTCTTCAGCTGCTAAAATCTTAATGATACTTTTTCTCCTTGTGAACTTTGTTGGATATAAATTTTTTTAATTCTTTTATTAATTCACCATGTGGAAAGTTACAAAGCGTTTCAGGTTAAAGTCTCAGTTATACAATGATCAAATGCCCATCCCTTCACCAGTGCACATATTCCACCACCAAGAATCACGATATAGCTCTCCTCTTCCCCCCACCTCCCCAGCCCCCCACCCCGCATGCGTAACTGGTAAATTTCACTTTACTTTCACTTTACTTTGATTACACTCAATATTTAAACAAAAAAATTCACTATTATTGATTTGGAGTTTCTCCCCCCTAAAGTCGATCTGCTGAAAAGAAAGCATTGGGTGATTTGTTTTCCATTGCTGAGAATGAAGAGATATGAGGTCAGGAGGCCGCACTAGCAGCAGCATAGTTTTGGATTTCTGTATTTTAGTAACTAAGTCCAGAGAAATGTCTGCCAGGAATCGCAACATTGTAAGCTTGTACCTCTCAGCTACTTTATATTTCACATATGAGTGCGATCTTTCTATATCTGTCTCTTTCTTTCTGACTCATTTCACTCAGCATAATACTTTCCATGTTGATCCACTTATATGCAAATTTTATGACTTCATGTTTTCTGACAGCTACATAGTATTCCATTGTGTAAATATACCAGAGTTTCTTTAGCCAATCATCTGTTTTCGGGCACTCTGACATTCTTCAAAGAAATGGAGCAAGCGCTCCTGAAATTCATATGGAACAATAAGCCCCCACGAATAGCTAAAGCAATCCTTGGGGAAAAGATAATAGGAGGAATCAACCTTCCCAACTTCCAACTCTACTACAAAGCGGTAGTCATTAAAACAGTATGGTATTGGAACAAAGGCAGAGCTGCAGACCAATGGAATAGGGTTGAATACTCTGACATACACCCCCAAATATATGATCATCTAATCTTTGATAAGAGAGCAAGAAATGTGAAGTGGAGCAAGGAAAGCATGTTTAACAAATTGTGCTGGCAAAACTGGACAGCTACATGCAAAAAAATGGGCTTAGACCTCCATCTATCACCATGTACAAAAATCAGATCAAACTGGATTAAAGACCTCAACATCAGACCAGAATCCCTAAGGTACATTGAAGATAAGGTTGGATATAAAAATTTTAAAAGGTAGTCTGGGGCCAGAGATATAGGGCAGCGGCCAATCTGGGTTCGATCACCAGCACTGCTTCCCCAAGCCCAGCAGGAGTGATACCTGAGTGCAGAGCCAGAAGGGTCCCTGAGCATTGCTGAGTATAGCTCAGAGACTGGGAAAAAGAAAAGATTAAAAACACACCTTAGTAGTCTGTATGAGAAGTGAAGTTGGCCTATAATTTATTTATGAAATACTTATAGCTGGCAAATAGAAGATAATTCAATTAAAATCTCAAGTGCAGTGCCTTTTACTCCCGCTGTACTTCCTGAATCTCAAGTCCATCATCTTCACACTAACACACACAGGTTTTCTTTATTATTATTATGTATTTTTTTTACCTTATAAAGACTTTGTTTCATGTACAGGAACTAAGTTGTCAATTATTGCTTAATTGCATATTAAGATTTTTTGCATTTTACCTTTATTGAAATACCTGTACTTCATAATTGAGAGGGAATGGCTTTTGATTTTAATACAATATATATATATACATTTTGCTTTTTGGGTCACACCCAGCAATGCACAGTGGTCACTCCTCGCTCTGCACTCAGGAACCACCCCTGGCGGTGCTCAGAGGACCATATGGGATGCTGGAAATCGAACCCTGGTCCGCCGCGTACAAGGCAAACACCCTACCCGCTGTGCTATCGCTCCAGCCCTGAAGGTTTTTTTTTTTATTTATTTTATTGAATCACCAAGTGGAAAGTTACAAAGTTCTCAGGCTTATATCTCAGTTACACAATGATCAAACACCCATCCCTTCACCAGTGCCCATATTCCACCACCAATAAAAACAAAAACAAAACAGAAACGAAAGCAAAAACAAACAAACAAACAAAAGTATAAATCCCACCCCTCACCTCCCAACCCCCCCCCCGTGCGTGAGTGATAATTTCACTTCCTTTTCTCTTTACCTTGATTACATTCCAGATTTCAACACACGACTTACTATTGTTGTTAGAGTTTCAAAACAGACTCACTATTTTTGTTGAAATTTATCCCCCAAGAATACAGCTCTATTAACAAGGAAATATTTGATAATAAGTTTTCCACTGATGAGAATGGAGTGATAAAATGTTGCGCGGCCACGGTAGCGGCCACGCAGTTTACAATTTCTTTATTATAGTAATTAAGTCCGCGAAGATTTAAGTTGGAAAATGAATCATTTCCCTTCCTGAACAGCATGTAGCCAAAGTTAGTTCACAGTCTCCATACATGGGTGCAAGCACTTGCTGGAACCCCAAATCCTAAAGCTGTCTCTGGTTCCCGCTCGTTCCACATCCACCGGCTGTGCAGAGGCACGGGCACCCGGGCCGAAACCCGGCCGGAGCCGAGCACCGGCCCTGGTTGGGACTGCCCCGGTATCCCTTGGCTGTTTCAAGTTCAAAGCACACATTTTTTTTTTTTCCGCGCCAAAAGTTCATACCTTCTCCAAAGATCCACAAAATGTCGAACACCACGCCTTCTCCCGGAGGGGAGAGAGACCAAGAAGGAAGGATATTTCCTCGTTAGCCAGCGTGAGGCAAAAGCTTAGTTCACAATAATAACAGAAAAAGAATTTAAATATTCTGAAACCTTTGCCTACCACAAATGTACAACACTACCTAAATTATCATAAATTCTTATACTAAAGTATATGATGTACTTGAGTTCCTTTTGTTCAAATACATATCCAGCATGCAAAAAATTATATAAAGCATGCTAAGACATACAACTGAATCAAATACAATTTTGAAACAGATGTTTAAACAATAACAAGGATTTAAAATAAACTTCGATTAATATGTGAAAGACATAGTGGAAAAAAGAGTAGATCATGTGCAAGTAAACAAGTGGGTAAACACTACTATAACTGTATTAAAACAACTATAATAAAAAATAAAATAAAATGCAAAGAGGCTATTATGGTTTGGTACTCATAAATGAATAAATGTTACTCAACTTAAGATAACCAAAAATATGATCCTATTAAGTATACAGAAAACCAGTTGATAAAACTCTGTACATGATTAAACCTAGAAAAAATTAAATGGATAAAAATACCTTAATCTAATACATATAACTTTTCATTCTATTAAACTTATTATTGAGAAGGGGTAAAGGGTTTTTTGGGTGGTAGGATCACTGGAATTCTGTTGTAGGTTACATTTACACATAAAGGTTACACATAAAGAGGTATGAAGTCCTACCATTGAAATTCTCTAGTATTATTAAGCAATGATAAATCAATGAAAAGTAAAAATCAAGATAATATTTATTCTAAAATAAGTAAATTTATTATAAAATAATAAAGTAAATCATTATTCTAAAGCAATACAATGAATTATTTAAAATATGGTGCTCTATTCTAATGAGGTGGCTGTCACCTCAATAAGCAGTTCCAGGGGCTGGAGTGATAGCACAGTGGGTAGGGCGTTTGCCTTGCACGTGGCCGACCTGGGTTTCTAATCCCAGCATCCCATATGGTCCCCTGAGCTCCACCAGGGGTAATTCCTGAGTGAAGAGCCAGGAGTAACCCCTGTGCATTGCCGGGTGTGATCCAAAACCAAAAAACAAAAACAAAAACAAAAAGCAGTTCCATAACAAAATTTCCTTGTTTCTTGGGGCTGGAGGATAGCACAATGGGTAGGGCATTTGCCTTGCATGAGGCCAACCCGGGTTTAATTCCCAGCATCCCATATGGTCCCCTGAGCACCACCAGGAATGATTCCTGAGTGCAGAGCCAGGAGTAAACCCTGAGCATCGCTGGGTGTGACCCAAAGTGAAAAAAAAAAATCCTGTTTCCTTTTTAAAGTTGTAATTATCCTTCTTGTGACTAAATTGCTCTCCACTGATACATTTCTGCATTATATTTCAATCATTTGGTTTCAAATTCCATTTTAGTGCAATATACTCAAATAACAATCACTAATTCAGAGCACAATAAATCCAAACCTTGGTAATTTTTAAGATTAAAAAATAATTGGTAAAACTCTTTATAGTATGTTCTAATTAAAGCTTTGCGAGAATCTTATCTTCAGCATGTTTGTACTATGTATGAAATGAAGGATGCTATCTCCAGACATGTTGCATATACCGCTACATGATCTGTCCATTAGTCACAAAATTGTCAGAAAATACCACTATTTGTCTAAGGAATGCCTGACTTTCTAAGAAGCTACATCTTTCATGTTTATTGAATAGTTCCACCTGCTGGATAATTCAATATTCAAACTGTGTAAGCCTAAATAGCTTAGCACAGCTGGTGTACTCTCGTGTTTTTTCTCACTTTCCGTCTTATCGGTGCAATTTTAATAATTGGAAACATAGAAAGGGTATGGAAAATGGATAAAATTATTCAAGGAATATACATATCTTGAATATAGGCATTTTGGAGCAGAAATTAATTTTCTTAAACGATTAATTATTATGTATATCTAACTGAAGTGCTGGAACTTAGTCATGCATTGCTTATTATTTATCTCTACAATTAGGAATATGAAAGTTTATAGGGCTTTTTATTGTCTTTAAAAGATTAATTACTGTAAATTCATAACTATTATGCTGTTTTCTCACAAACCCAATGCCCTTTCTGTCTTTAATGGAATATACACTTAAAAAAACAGTATTATATTTTTTTGTTGGTGGTAAAAACATCAATTCAAATTTTACCTTTCCACCTTCGCCTCTACACCAGAAAATATGCTTTATTTTTATAAATACCCAGTTTAATTAAGTGCAATGTCCATGCAACTTCAGAAACAAATAAATGAATTCCTAGGTATATGCTTTCTTGGTATATATACTATGTGATGCTATTTAACTTGATATTGTATTTTAATCCCTTACTTATGTTGTAAAAAATAAAAACTTGTATTTAATGAATATAAGATTGACTACACAAAACTTAAAAACATTGTGAACAAATGAAATTTATTCCCACTGCGTATATCTCAATCAAATTTAGGACTGCATATTTATAACATTGCTTACTTGTTAGTAAATCAAGTTGTTTAGGAGACAGGTTACAAACACAATGTTTAAAATTTCAAATTTGACAATTTTTACAAATAATCTTAGGCTACATATGAAAGCTACACTTTCTTTTCATTATACATAAGTAGAATATTATCTATATGTTAGTTTCTAAATCAGGAACCTGATGCCTTCGTGTGTCACCAGGAAATTCCAGAGGTCCACATGTAAAAACAACATAGATGGGGGGCATAGCATGAGAGTAGAGGGTCGAACAGTAGGTAACAATGGCAATAGTAAAGAAACAAGGCCAAAGACAGTCAATATTTGGAAAAACATTGGGAAAAAGAAATTAATTTAGATAATTCTTATTTTTGGTCATTCTTATTAAAATTTTAGATATATAACTTCTCAGTCTTAAAATTATGACACACATATATATCTTAACATTATCCATACTCTAAAATTGATTCATTTTGAGCCAGTCCATTTGAGTAGTAATTCAAGTTGAGTATTAATTCAAATTAAATTGAACAGTTAAATTAAATTAATTAAATTCAAATTAAGTGGAGTATTAATTCAAATTGAACATTCATCCATTGAAATTTTTGACAAAAGAGATCTGTGATGTAACTTTTCCTTTGAATTCTAGAACATAGAAGTGCAGCCAGCAGCATATATCCCGGCAGGAATGTTTTTTCAGCCTCTCCATGTTTTCATAAATTTTCTATCTAATTTCTAAATCCTTCTAGGTATGAATCCATTGGCAGTATTTCAACCATCCCCCTCTAGAGAGCCCGGCAAGTAACCGAGAGTATCCTGCCTGCACAGCTGAGCCTGGCAAGCTACCCGTGGAGTACTCAATATGCCAAAAACAGTAACAAATGACAGTCCTCATACCCCTGACCCTGAAAGAGCCCCCAGTACACCATTGGGATACACTAGCACGTGACAGGGATGAATGGAGACGTTACTGGTGCTCATTCGAGCAAAATTGATAAACAATGGGATGACAGTGACAGTGACAGTGATTATGGCTATTAATTTCTTTACCGGGAGATTCTTTTAAGGTGCTGACATTTGTGAACAAATCCTCCTCAGCTTTTTTTTTTCCCTTTATAAAGTAAGGTAGTAAATATGGAAATTTATTTAGAAAGATGTAAGATGCAAGAATGAGAAAGTATGTATTCCAGAGAGAACACAGGCCTCTGCAGACTGAAAATGAGTAAAAAAAGGAACGTCAAGATAAGCAAGCATGATACGTGTTTGAGGAGTTACAGAGCGAACTCCCCTAAAATTCTTCCTGCACAGTCATGTGTCCTTTTATTAACCACAATATTATTGACAAATATCCATATATATTATATATCACTGTCACTGTATCACTGTCATTCCATTGCTTATCGATTTGCTCGAGGGAGCATCAGTAACGTCTCCATGTGAGATTTCTTGTAACTGTTTTTGGCATATCGAGTACACCACGGTAGCTTTCCAGCCTCTGCTACGTGGGTGGGATACTCTCGGTAGCTTGTTGGGCTCTCCGAGATGGGCAGAGAAATCGAACCTGGGTTGGCCATGTGCAAGGCAAAGGCCCTACCCGCTGTGCTATTGCTCCAGCCACATATATATATATATATATGTATATATATATACATATATACATAATATTCTTCTGCAAAAATTTTGTTGTTGGTTGTTTCAGGGTCCAATCTCAGTGTTACTGGAGTAGAATAAGATGGGGAGAGCCTCTGCAGGAGGTGATAAAACTCTTCTTAAGTTATGTAATACATATCTCCTCTCCACCTCCTCCTTTGACTTATGAAAATATTTTTGTGCTTACTTCCCCAGAATAAAGTAAACTGTGACATTCCTCTCATGTCTAGAACCATATTCTCATAGAAATCATTTTACTGAGTTGGTCAGTATTTTCTCCAGTGTCCATAGTTGGTTCTACATCATTATACTTCAATTTTACATATGAAATAATCTGTTTACATCTCTTTGAGATTCAGTGATACTCAAACATATTAATCTCTTTTCTCCTGGCCATTTTTCACATCCTCAGACCCCAAGATGCGGTTGACTTTTGTACTTTGTTGCATAATTGAGCTGTGTAGACATTATGATTTATTTCAGATATATGTTAGGGTAATCTAGCTAGCTCCAGACCTTTATAGTTATATTCACTTTTACATTTATTTCACCTGCCCTTATAATGCACACCAGACTTATATCTCTGTGAAAGCTCTCTGGATCTCATCATCACCTAGAATAACTCTTGTAAAGCTTTTAATTAAATATCTTACTTTCTGGGGGAAAAAAGAAAAACAGCAACAACAAATGTCATTGAGATGATGGTCCTTTCCTTTCTTCTGTATTCCAACTTGTAAATTTTCTTAGATTAAAATGAGTACTTGTTGGCTCTGACTGACTCCTACTGGCACCATGTTTGCCTACTTTGGATCAATTGAAATGGATTGTCTCTGAAACTTTCAGCAGCATTTCATTACGCTAAACTTCTGTAACATACGGGCAACTACCCCACACACCTGCAAGACAACTATAATTTGCCTTCTCTGTCTCTCTATAAAGAAAATAACACTATTATGCAAATTGGTATAATTTCAAAGTCATTTGGTCTGTAATCTTAGCTGAATTCTGAGAACTTTCTCTTCTTTCCGAGTGAACTAGTGTTCCCAACTACTATTATGGTTCAAAAACTTTGAGAAGAGTCAAGAGGATATATTGTTAAGAGATCTAAAAACCACTTTACTCATATAAAAAACAGAGGTTTAATTTCTTTCACGTGACTCTTAACAAATTTCAATTTTTCAAAGAAAGGTGAACCAAATAGTCATGACATTTTTCTTCACGCACTCTTTTACTCAAGGAAGAATGCATTTATTTCCTAATTTTTTAAAAGTTTACAGATTTTGGGGTAATACCAGGCATATACCTAGTCCTTCCTTATGTCACTGGGGTCACTCCTAGTGATACTTAGAACTTTATGAGGTGGTGCCAGGTATCTGAACTAGAGTTGGGCCCATGCAAATCAAATACCTTCAGCACTGTACTGCTTTTCCAGCCCTGCAATGAATCATTTGTCTTGAAAAAGGGTTACTTATAAAAAAACACTAAAAATAAAATTTTAGAGGGTATTATCCTTATTTACTTAAATAAAAGTTTTCAGAGATGCAGTGTTTACTCTATTTTCTAAATCCAAAACACTCTATTTGCAGATAAAATGAAAATATTCATATATACATTATAGCTGATTCAACATATTTGTATAATAGCATGTAGTTGAAGCATGTGTTACTATTACTTAATTCCTAGAATCATTTTAGTTAAACTATGTAATTATAAACATTACAGACACTAATAACCACACTGAAAATAAAACGAAAATTGCAGACTTGTTCGAAATGTCTTTTGACCAAAGTCATGATTACATACTAAGAGAAAGAAAAATAATAAAATTTTCTGATTGTTCATACTATACATAATAACTGAAAAATCAACAGTACTTAAAGTTTATTGCAGTCAGCATTTTATTTATTCTGGTATAGCTGAGGTTAGTATGAAGAAATGTCGCTAAGTTAGGTATTTTTCTAACTGATAACCAACTTTAAACACATATCCACCCCTGATACAAAATAATCAAAATAAGTCTAGGGGTCAGAGCAATACTACAGAAGGTAAGTATTTTCCCTTGCATGGGGCAATTGCGTTCAATCCCTAATTCCCCATGTGGTCACCCAGCCCTTGGCAAGTGATCTCCTCAGTGCAGAGCCAGGAGTAATCCCTGAGCACTGCTTGCGTGTGGCCCCCAAACTAAATCAAACATAACCAAAATAACTCGAGAACTAACGACAGTTTAAGGTTATTTTACCAGAAACCCTCTAAATGAAGTGCAATACATCAGAACCAGATTTCTTTCTCTCTCAGTTATTCCTCCTCAGAAGTTGTCCTAATTTTTCACTGGCTCTGGATTAAAGCGGTTTGATTCTCTTTCATTTCCTCACAGACTTGGTGCTTGATAAATGTTACCTGAGAGCTTTATGATCTGGCAAACTTAGGTCTGTGTATATTCATCACGATGTGGAGAGTTTTCCTTTTTTCACCCTTTTTTCTTTTTCTCTGCTTCCCACTGTCAAAATTGAGCTGATATATGGGCAGAAGGAAGAATGCTGCGCGCTCCGTTGTATGTAACCCATATAGCAGGAGCTCGAATTTTTGTTCTCAGGTTGTCCTCCTTGTCTTTGTATTTTGAAGAGGCTTTAAATCTTTCCCTTTTCCTTTTTTGTCATTGTCACGATCTTTTGCAGTTTCTTTGGCAGCAACCTCACAATTCTGCACAAGTTGTAAAAAGGGGGTGAAAAAAGGCCATATTATAAATGACTCTTTAACACATCCACTCTCTGTTCTACTTTGCACAGCTTTCTAACTTAACTTTGATTCTTTTTCTTCTTTTTTCTTCTTATTTCTCCTCTTTATTATTTTTTTCCTCTTCTTTCAGTTTCCATTCCAGATGTCTCCTCACGTTGACTCTAGATTATTCAGTAGGCAATTAGCATTGATCCGACTATAGGTTAGAAAGCAGATTTAATTTTAAGTAGTCACTGTCACTGTCATCCCATTGCTCATCTATTTGCTCGAGCGGTGACCAGTAACGTCTCCATTGTAAGATTTGTTGTTACTGTTTTAGCATATCAAATATACCTCGGGCAGCTTTCCAGGCTCTGCCTTGCCGGCGAGATACTCTCTGAATTTTGCCAGGCTCCCCGAGAGGGGCGGAGGAATAGAATCTGGGTCAACCCCCTGCAAGGCGAACACCCTTAAGTAGAAAAATAAAAATATCTGAAGAAGGACATTGTAAAACTGATTACTAAGTTGTTATTTCAAGACTGGAAGAAAGCTATCTCTTTAGGCTTTCTTTTTGTTTTTTAAATCTTTCTTGATGAGGGCCAGAGCGATAGTACAGTGGGAAGGGCATTTACCTTGCTTGCCACCCACCCAGATTCCATCCCCGGCATCCCAAACGGTCCCCTGAGCACTGCTGGGAGCAATTCCTGAGTGAATAGAAAGGAATAACTCCCAAGCATCACAGGTGTTACGCAAAAAGTCAATAAATAAATAAATCAATAAATCTTCCTTGATGTATTGTGGTTTAAAATTTTATTAATTATAGTTTTTTAAAATTTTATTGAATCACCGTGAGATAGTTACAAGCTTTTATGTTTAGTTTCATGTGTACTTCTCAAGTTAGTTTTTTTTTTTTGCTTTTTGGGTCATACTCAGCGATGCTCAGGGGTTACTCCTGGCTCTGCACTCAGGAATTACTCCTGGCGGTGCTTGGGGGACCATATGGGATGCCGGGGATCGAACCTGGGTCAGCCGCGTGCAAGGCAAACGCCCTACCCGCTGTGCTATCACTCCGGCCCCTCAAGTCAGTTTATTGCCTTCCCTTCACTAAGGTAATAAGATTCAAAAGAACCCCACCTAACCTCCCACCCCACCCCTCCACCTTCTGTCCCTCTCACCCACCCCTACCCCCCCCCCCACACACACACCTATTTCTTTAAATCTGTGTGTTACTATTTTTTTTGGACATTTTTTTTAAAATACCCATAATAGCATATGGATACATCTTAAATCTTTCAACGTTTTTGAAGCATTTTTCTTACAGAAATCTTTTACTTAGTATGCCAGTAGGGGTTTTTTTAGATAGAAAATTCAGAGAAAAGGAGGGGCCAAGAGAGGAATTGTAACCAAACCAAATGGGGTGAAAATTTATGCCTTTGGAAGCATGTCCTCATTCTCTTTAATTGAGCCCCCACTTGTTTCACAATTGTTCTCTGTTGTAGCCTGATAGCTTTCATCCTAACTGTTTTGTTTCTCCCTTATTCTCATTTATAGTGTCAAGTTGCATTTAGGGCAGTAAGAGCTAACTTGCTCACCGTGACATTGCAATCAATTAATCACCTTTAGCTTTCTTTTCTGTCTTCCTATTGGCTGGCTTGTAATTGAGCCATGGGGCAAAAGCCATTTCCAGCCACAGTCTGTCAGCTTGTTCACCAGTTCATTTATTAGTTTGATAAGATAACCTTTTCACAGCAACATCTAATCTAAAGCACCAACTTGAACATACAATGAGATGATTCAGAAATTTATGTCTAGATTCTACTTGTGTTCTATCATACTAGGCAGAGAATTGTCCTCTGAGAATTGGGAATGGAGACGGTATGCAGAGCCCTAATCATTAGTCTTTGAGTCAAGTTGCCAATAGATTTCCAGTTATGAGGACTGGCAGCTAAATATCTCAAATAAAGAAATATGATTGCCCTAGCTTTAAATTGTCTTGTATACGCCTAAATAAATTACTTAAAAACATAATGTTTTTGAATAAACTTACTTTGTGAAGAAAATTTTATTTTATTTTCTGTGTCTATACTGCTTAACATTTTAACAAAGTATTATCCTGATTTCCCTCTTTGTATATAACCAAAAACTGTCATACCCCCAAATATCTCGTTTATATTAGAGATAGTATAAGTCCTATTACAATATTGATTTATTCAAAAGGTTTAACTTATACTGGGGAATACAGCTCCAGTGCCATTTATCACACAGCAAGCTTTTTGCAGAATAAAAATAATATGAATGCAACAGAATAAAGAATGCCATGCATTCTCTGAAATTCCAGCTTCCACCTCGTTCATTAAGGAGGCTATTCAGCTTTGTGATGTGTGAAAGCAGAGTGTTTGTTTGACACACTGTGAGTAATTTTTAAAAGATAATTTATAGTTACTAGTCACTCTATATTCCTTTTTACCCAGAAAAACTGTGAAAAATTTTACATCACGTCTGTGTGAAAAGTAATATCCACACGTTAGCCCCAAAGGGAGGTGAGTGAGGCCCCTCTCTTACCCAAGGGACTGATCCCCGGCAGCTGAAAACCTCCAAAACTCAAGTGTTACCACACTCATGGCCGCTCTTCACATGCTTGACCCAAGCCTCACCTATGAGTGAGCCTATTCTGGCCTGCTTCATACCCTGTGGCACTTCATAAAACACGCCCTACCCATACTTCAAGAGTACTGCACAACATTTGATGGGGTTCAAAGTAGGAAGCAACCAATCTTAGAGGGAAATAAATATATATATTTATATCTAAATATATATACATATATTTATATATATGCACACAATATATATGTATGTATATATGCATATATATATATATATATATACATACACACATGTTTCAACCTTTAACAACGTGTTAGTTGTCTCTTGTAGAAGGGCTAAATGGCCCCCTCGGAAAATGCAACAATCTTCACGCTCTTTCCTCTCAAGAAACATTTTTTTGTAGCATTTTCAGTGATTTTTCATAACAAACAATACAGGGTATATTATTTCAGTCTTGCTTTCAGTCAGGGGTTGGGGTTAGGGATGGAAACATCCAAAATATGGTGGTGGGAAGGTATAATGGTGTGGGATTGGTGCTTGGATATTAAATGTAATCAAACATTTTGAACTACTTTATAAAATTAAAAAAATGTTTATACCGCAGTGTCCGGGTGACTTAACATCTATAATTGTCAGCAATGTGAAACAGTTCCTTTTTAACAGGTCTGACTGGGGGGGGGGGGAAACTCCAAATAATAACAGTGAGTTTTTGTTGAAGTATTGAAGGTTATTAAAGTAGCAGCCATTTCTCTGGACTGTGAGCTAAGCAACAGCCCCAAGCTGGCCAAGAAGAGGAAATATCCCTCTTTCCTGGTTGTTTCCCATTTTCAGGGAGAAACGCCGCGTGGCATCCACCATACTATGAGGCGCGGGAAGGGAGAGGAGTAAAAAAAAAAAAAAAAAAAAAAAAAACGAAAAAGGAAAAATAAAAAAGAGTTATGTACTTGTAGCAGCGGGGCTACATATCTCTTCATTCTCAGCAATGGAAAACTAATTATCAAATGCTTCCTTGGTAGTAGGGCTGTCTTTCTTGGGGGAAAACTCCAACAACAATAGTGAGTTTTGTGTTGAAATATGAAACGTAATCAAGGTAAAGAGAAAATGAAGTGAAACTCATCAGTTATACAGTTGGGGGTGGGGGGCGGGGGCGGCAGGTATACTGGGTTTTTGGTGGTAAAATATTGGCACTGGTGAAGGGATGGGTGTTTGAATATTGTATAACTGAGACATAAACCTGAGAACTTTGTAACTTTCCACATGGTGATTCAATAAAAATTTTAAAAAATGTTTATAGATAAATCAATAAAATTTAAAAATATCCTCCCTTATTTGTACAATGATAACACTAGGTTGTAGAGCTGTCGTTCACTGTTTGATTCATTTTTAGTAGAACTTCTCCCAATCAAGCAAGTTGGTTCAATGCAGGTGATAAGATGCTGATTGGCCCAGTTGTAAGGGGTCATTAGGGCTGTACATATTTAGGCCTGGGGTTCCTGGGCCTCAGGCATACAAGGCATGAGCTCTAACCCTTTATGTAATGTTGTTCCAGACGCTCAATCTTAATCCTAAATCATGTCTTTAGTCCTCTGAGACATAGATTTGCTTTTTACAAATGTATTGCTAGTAGAGGTATCTTTATCAAAAAAGAAAATTTTATCTAACATACCATAATTCAATTACTTTTTGTGTTGTTACTGAAAATTCTTCTCCTCAGATTTCTATATATTCACCAGCTGCTTGGCCCAATAGATGAAGATTTGGAAATTTAAAGCAAGGTTTGAAATTAGTAAACCAAACACTAAAATAATGAAATGAGTCACCACTACAAGATTTGGCAGTTTAGATTTTCAGAAAATAAGTGGTACTTTATTTTTTTTTTATTATGAATTGGGTTGTTTCTAAATATGTGCTGCTTATTCTTTAATTCATATGCTGAACACGACTTCCATTTTTCGTATTTTCTATGATCATGTTCTTATGGATTATTCAATACACGAAGCTCTTGTTTTTTTCTCTTTGATTATAATGTTCTAGAATATAGACTTTTGTATAGTTCATGAGATATAAAGTGTTCTATAACATAGGGTATTTTTCAATCTTCTCCTCCATAAAATTTTCTTTTTTGTTTACTACTTTGTGTTTGGGACAAGAAAAATTTCCCTTGTTTGGAATGTTGAAGTATATTATATATCTATCTATCTATATATCATTATGTGTATATATGTATATGTAAAATACATGTGTATATAAAAACACATGTAATGTACATTTATGAAATATGTGTAATTTAAATTTTATATGTCAAATTATCTCTAAGTTTTATGTGCATCACAACTCTCTCAAAGGCAAACACATATCAAAATACAACTTAATTATATAGCTCATACTGTATACCAAGACACAGGTCGCATGCAGACGTCTGCAGTCTGGGCATGTATGTTTTGTATGTTTTTATGTAGCACTATTCAGCTGGATGCAGTTACTTGTGCTTACCTCATTTTTCTCAGAAACAACATTATGCATAAGTGAACATTAAATGTTCCATTATATTTAAATTGATTATTAATATATCAATTTCATGAGATAGAACCTGTGTTTTTTTCACAAAGCAAACATTATAACAGAGCTGATTAAATGCTGATGACTGTGTATGCCTATAAAATATAAAATAGGAAAAATGGTGCCAGTTAGAGAATAAATAATAAAGGTATACTTTGGTTTGGCTATACAAGATAATATCTTTCCTTACCATGCAACTATTTTCATGTGTTTTCCATGCTGGGCTACTGTTTGGATGACATCATTTTCTTTTCAGATGAATACTCTCTAGATGAAGAGTTTAATTTATGTCTATTTTTATTATATTTCCTGAACACTTTATACCTCTAGCTCTCAGCAAATATGAATATTAATTGAAAAAATTTTAATGATTTAACAAATGTATGTCTTACAAAATTCTGCTTAATTTCATACTTGATAGGTTACTCTAAAAATAAATGTGCTTTGTGGTGACCTATGTTCTTCTTATAATTGCTGATTCCATGAATCTGTAGATTATTTAAATCTGAAGTTTTCTTTGGAGTCCAGCATTTCATGACCCTTTAACCAACAAGGGAACATCTCAGTTCGAGGCAAACTGCTCCTTTCCTTACATGACTGCTCAGAGACACAGCAGAAGCTGAGTTTTGTTCCTATCCCAACGATTATGTAGATTTAATATAATTCGGTTCTAAACGAAAGACTTTACAGTACAATAAGTGTTCTGGAACTCTCGTGAAAAAAATTTTTTTAAACCCATTGTCTTTTTATTTGATGGATTTTGCATAAAATCAATTCATTTACAGTAACTTTCCAAAACATAGCAACGTAGTAGACAAGGAAACCATACTTTTTACACTGAGGTGTAATATGAAAAGAAACAAAAATTATATTTGGATTTTAAAAAGCTTCAACATAAATGGAATAGCTAAATATAATTGAAAAAACACACACTTTCTTTGGACTAGAGCACTAGGACAGCAGGTAGGGTTCTCGCTTTGCATGCTGCTAACCAGAGTTCGAAACCTGGCACTCCATAGGGTCCCCCAAGCCCACCAGGAGTAATCCCTAAGTGTGGAACCAGGAGTAGGGCCTGAGTACTGCCAGATGTGGCATACAACTTTAAAGCAAACAAACTAACTAAAACACCACATACATACATGTGCATTTTTATAGACATTCATATGTATCCCTTATTTGCTTCTTAAAGTCACATCTCCCAAATCACGTTTCCCACATTTCTTATGATCTATCATCACACATGAGGATTTTTCACTCATTACAAACGGCTTACGCTACTTGCTGGAGTGGAAAAGATTTAGACATGAAAGAAAATTTTGCCTATTTATAATAATGTGACTAGTAAGCTCTTGAGAATTTTATTTGTAAGTTAGAGACCTATCAATTGATTATTATAAAGATTAAATAAAACAGTATGTCAAAAGTAACTGACATGCAATAAGTTCTGAAATATTAACTATTATGATGAATTCTATTGAAAATAGTCACAATTGCTGGCTGATAAAGTGTGAATTAATATTGTTGGTCAAATTCCTCAATTGTATGAAATATCACTTATTTATAATATGAGGGTAATACTTATCAAGTTTTTATTAGAATTAAATACCGCAAAGTACTTAATATAGTGTTTGCTATTAGTGTTATATTCTTCAATTGCTTAGCATAAAGATTTCTTCAGTAACTTTTGTATTTTTCTGAATAATACAAATAATATAGGGAATCAGGTTTAAGGGTGTATACTATTGTTGGAGACAAATTATGAAGAGAAGGTACAAAAAAGACCACAGTTTTCAGCTCTTTTAATGCTATTTCTTCAATTTTGTATTTTAATGTGATCTTATTGTATGACAAATAATGTGATTTTTTAAATTACTGTAAATAAGACCTAAAGTTCTTCTATGCAAAATATTGACTATGTAATTTTTAAATGAATTACATGCTTCACTGATCAAATATAGCACATGCAAACAATCACATTCAAGCACCTGGAGAGTTCTAGAAACAAAAAAAAAAAAAGAAAATTGGAGCATAAAAGGATTCTGAAAGCCGCATAGTGTAACTGTGGGTGCATAAAGCTATGCTTTCAGATAGAGTCAGCTTTATGTCTGCAGTTAAAACTTAATCTACCATTATAATTCAAACCCAAGGTCTAATAGGAGAAAGGAGGTGCTATGTAGTGAGGGTGAGACTTTTATTCACACACAAATAGCAGACAGGAAATACAGTGCAATTATATAGAGAATTCCAGACACAATAAATAAATACGTGCTTTTGTTAAATTTGCCTCACTGTGAAAGAAATATTTCAACATTTTGCTCTCAACATCTCAAACTGATTTCTTTTATGCTTACATTTTTTAAATAAACAACTTTTTTATTTTTAAAATGCCAGTTCAGTTGTTGAACAGCTAGTACTATTATCCATTTCATCTGAAAGAGTTAAAACAAGGATAATGTGTACATATTACATATTAAACACCTTATAACTCCTATTAAGTCAATATCTCTTTTTTTAAGTTTTATTTTATTTTTATTTGTTTGTGTATTTATTTTTGCTTTTTGGGTCACACCAGTGATGCACAGGGCTTACTCCTGGCTCTGCACTAAGGAATTACTCCTGACAGTGCTTAGGGGACCATATGGGACGCCGGGGATCAAAACCGGGCCACATGCAAGGCAAACACCCAACCCATTGTACTATCACTCTGGCCCCGAGTCAGTGTCTCCTTAAGAAAAGTCAAGGAGACAGACATGGATATTATTTTAAAAATCTAATCAATTGGAGTAAAATTAAAGCACATAAATGCTTGTGTGTGTTTTGAATTCAGGCATGAGAGCATAAAGCACATTTAAAATAAAAATATTAATAAAACTCATCAACATAATTAATAATGAGAAATTACATAGAATAAATTTCATTAAAATTGCTGCAATAATAATTTTAACACTGACATCTATTGAAACAGTGTAAATGATTTTGCTAACATCATTTTTGTCATTTCCTTTCTTAATGTTCTCAATGACTTTGGTGATGAGATATATTTTATTCTATTGATAAGAAATTCAAAATATTTTGAAGCCACTTGGGTCCAGATAACTAAGACAGAGTCTGGAAGCTAGTAAGGATCTAACTCTAGGCAGGTCCCATCACTGCCAGCATTTTCAGAAGCTCAACCTCTGAGAAGCTCTGGAGACAAAACACAGGCCTACTACAGACCACCAAGAATAGAAATGTGATCATTTCTAACTTTCACCAATCAGAAATACAGTAACCAAAACTCATTGTCCCAGTGCAAATCCAAGTGCAGGTTGCTTTGTCTTTCTTTGGCCAAGTAAGGTCTCCAGACCTGCACACAAGGCTACAAAACTCTAATACTTCTTGGGTCTTTGATCTCTGGGCCACTCTCCTAAATCTTGTGTACAATGTTTTCCCTTGCTATAGTTGAACTTTAACTTCCCTTTCTTGCAATTAAATCTGTCAGGAAATGAAACTATTGCAAACTGGAAGAACTCTGACAGAAGTCACAGCAATTTTGAAAAAGCAAGTACAGAAAAGTTCAGACTATCTGATTTACTCTGGAACATTGCCTTAGTCTGAAGGTGTCCCCTAAATCTTTATCTTGTACTCTTAAAACTCAAATCTGATGGCATTTGTATGCTTAAACCATGAGAACAAAGTCCAATGGATGAGTGTTAGCTTTATAAAAGGCTCCAGAGGGCCAGAGCAATAGTACAGCGGGTAGGGCGTTTGCCTTGCACATGGCCAACCTGAGTTCAATACCTGGCATCCCATATGGCATCTCCCAAGCACCACCAGGAGTAATTTCTGAGTGCAGAGCCAGGAATAACCCCTGAGCATCAATGGGTATAACCCGAAAAGCAAAAAAAAAAAAAAAATGGACTCAGGAGGATTCTCTAGCTCATTCCATCACGTGAGAACACAGGAAAAAGATACAAGTGAGGTACCAATTCAGTGAGGAAAATTCCTTCACGTTGGGTTCTTGCTATTGATGCTTGCTAAAAGACTTACATAACAGAGGTGGATTTCAAATGCTAATTTCATTTCTCTTGGAAACAAGGGAGACATACATGTTTCAATAGAAGGAATCAGACGTTCACACAGATGGTGAGGCAGCCTTTCCAAAACAGTGAAATACTAAGGGATCTTTCTAACTGCCTGGCTCAGGGAGGGTCCAAGGCTAGCAGGGTCTTCTGGTGTGGCTTCTTGTCCTACAGAATGAGTTAGATGCGATAACAAAAACGTAAGAAACACGTTCGAACTTTAAAGTTCTGTTGTTCAGATTTCACTTTGCGTGCAAAGAGATGAGGTGGGAGTCAAGTGGCCAGGGTCATTTTTAAATCCTTACATTTCACTCCCTGCTTGGCTGAACCAGTTGGGTTCAGCAACTGCAAGAAGGGGCACAAAGGGGCACAAACAGTGCCCTGTGCTGAAAAGAGTTTTGGCACTGGCTCAAAAAAAAAGGCATAGGATAACAAATATGTTTACAGTTATAACATAATAAAACAGTGACACCAGGAAAAAGACTGACACCTGATCATCCTGGCACCAAGATCTGGGTCTGCTAGAATCTAGTAAAGGGACAAAGAACTGTCTTGTTGCTTGGGATGTCTTCAGTATGTAGAACTTTTAGAAGAGCAATCCAACTCAACTATATAAACACCTGTCCAATGGGTTTAAAATATCCTTCCACAGTGACTTTTATTTCATTTGCTCCAGATTATGTAAAATATATGTCTACAGAGATGCTTATTTCAAGAATTCATTTTAGGACTGGAGCAATTGCACATAGGGAGGACATTTGCCTGCACACAACAGACCTGGGTTCAATTCCTAGCATCCTATATGGTCCCCCGAGCACCGCCAGGGGTAATTCCCAAGTGCAGAGCCAGGAGTAACCCCTGAGCACCACCCAAGCGCAAAAATGAAAAAAAAAATCCATTTTGATATCAACTTGCCTTTTTATTCAATACTAAGAACAGCTGTTTTTGGTGAGATTTGGCTGCAGTCTGACCTTTCCATAGTCACGGTCAAAGACAGCCAGCATTTCTGCCACTTGGCTAATGTTTGGTGTTACTAGAACAATGTCATCAGCAAAGAGGATGTGGTGTAGTTGCCAACTGTCTATCTTCACTCCCATTCCTTCCCATTCCAGTCGTCACATGACGTTCTCGAGGGTGACACTGAAGAGTTTTGGTGAAATGGTATCACCTGCCAAACCCCTCTCTTTACATCAGTGATCACTTCCTTGTAGAATGGTGAGATCCTGGTGGTGAATCCGTAATAGAGCTCGAGGAGGATCTTGATGTACTGAGTTTGAATGCCCTGTTTGGCTAGGGCTTTGATGACTGCTTCAGTCTCAACAGAATCAAAGGTTTTCGTTAAATCAATGGACATTAGACAGAGTGGCATCTTGAACTCTCACGAAATTCAATGAGCTTGGTTACCGTGTGGATATGGTCAATGGTGTTGAATCCTTTTCAGAACCCGGCTTGCTCGCATGGTTGTCCTTCGCCTAGTGTTCTGCCTATTCTATTTAGGAGGACTTGAGTGAACAACTTGTAGATGACAGATAACAGGCAGATCAGATGATAGGTGCTGATGTAATGGATGTCTCCTTTCTTGTACAGCAGAATGGTCCTGCTGGTATTCCACTGGGATGGAACCTTGCATTCAGAAAGGTAGCGTGTGAAGAGCCGAGCCAGTGTATTGACAAGTATGGCAGCAGGTTCTTCAGATGTTCTGGTCTGACCTTGTCTGACCATTGCTGTATGCACCATTATCAATGAAATGGTGTGTCGAATTTCAGAAGGGAGGATGTTGGGAATGACATATCCATCCTACAGAATTTGGTATGTGGGCAGGTGCACGTGGCTGTCAAGAGATCCAAGTAGAAGTTGTGAATAATCCTATCCATTGCCCTTCTGGAAGATGTGATAGATCCATCAGGATGTCTGAGGGCAGTCATCTTGGTCTTATAGTTGGGGAAGGACAAGGGAGAGTGGCGAATACTTTTCCAGGTTTCTGCTGCATCAGCCAACACTCCTGCTCTTCTGTCTTTGAGGTCTTCCTTCATCGCTTCTCTGCACAGCTTTGCAAGCTTGGACGTTAGCTTGTGATTGCCAGAGGCTCATGCCAAACCACGTTGGCGCATGAGCCTGAGAGTTTCCGAAGACAAGCGTCTGTGGCTTTCCCACTCCCAGAATTTTTCGCGCAATCATGGAGGTGCTGAACCAGTTGATCGTATTCCTCATCGATGTGGTCACGACAGCATCTTCCCACATTATTGCAATAGTGCCAAAGAGCTCTCAGTTGGTAGTAATTCAGGGAGTTCTCTTTTTAAACTTAAACTTTGCCGACCTTTCTCTCTGTGAAGTAGAATTTTGCAGAAAGGAGATGGTGGTTCGATCCCATTTGGAATTTGGGGACAACAGCAAAACCGTTGGTCAGGCAAAACCTTCGATTAAATATGACGTGATTAATTTCTTTGTGGAGGTGTCCACTGGGAGACTCCCATGTCCAACGTTTAGATTCGGCCTTCTAGAACTGTGAGTTACCATGGATGGTCTTGGTCGACATGATGAACTCAGACAGTCTCTCACCCTGTTCATTCCATTCTAGATCATGGGTACCAATGTGGAATTCTTCGGGAGACATTCTCGGTCCTATCTTGGCAATAAAATCACCAACAATGATCTTGTAGAAGGTGTGGTCTTCTTTATAGAACTTCTCCAGCTCCATGTAGAACTTCTCAATTTCTTCTTCATCATAGTTGGATGTTGGTGCATAGATGATGAAGATAGAAAGTGCTGGCAGTGATATACATCTATTCAAGCATAATCTTCCAATTCAGGTTGTTAGGCATTCAAATGAATCAATGCTCATGACCAAGTTCGTGCTGACAAGGACACCGATGCCACCAATGCCTCTGTTGTCTCATGTTCCAAGGAACAGTTCTTCTCCAGTGTCAAAAATGGTGTGATGTGATCAATGCCTTCTCATTTTGGTCAGACCAATGATGCATACTTGATCTTTTGTGCTTGCACCATCAGGTCCTTGATGGATGTTTCTGGTGCCAACATACATGCATTGAAAGTACAGTCATTTTATTCTTTCTTCATTTTGGCAGTCTAGTTCGTCCATGAGATTTCATCAGCCTCTCCTTGCTCATCCTTCTTAATGCTACTGTATTGGGGCCTCTTTCAGTGCCAGCCAAATGAGGCCCATTGTTATTACCAAAACAATGTTCATGAAAAATGGACTAGTCCCTGACATTCTATTTGCTCTCAACAGAACGAACATCTCTGAATGCAGCAGCTATGTATACCTGGGTCGAGAACTCAGCATGAGGAATGACTTGGCACCAGAACTGCGCAGGAGGAAGACAGAAGTGTGGAACGCCTTCAAGAGCATCAAAGAAGTGGCTAAGAGGATGAAGAACCTCTGGCTCTAGGCACATCTGTTCGATTCCACCATTCTTCCTGCACTAACATATACCTCAGAGACCTGAGCCCTACGAAAACAGGATGAGAACGCTATTCGGATATCTCAAAGAGGAATAAAAAGAGCTATGCTTGGAGTATCATGTTTCACTCACATGAGAGAAGGAATCCGGAGTTCCGACCTCCATTGACAATCAAGGATCAGGAACGCTCTCTCGTTTGTCAAGGCATCAAAAATCAGATGGGTCGGACACATCTTCGATTCAGAGATGACCACTGGACTAGAGCTATTACTAACTGGATTCCACAGGACATCAAAAGACCTCGTGGCCGCCCACCAAACAGATGGTCAGATTTCTTCATCAAAACCCTGAATGAACGGTTTGAGGCTCTTTGTGTTCCTGGAGTGTGCAGATACCATTGGGCTACACTAGCATGCGACAGGGACGAATGGAGACGTTGCTGGCACCTGCTCAAGTAAATCAAACATCAACGGGATGACAAATGACAAGTGACTAAAAACAATGGGACATAAATGAATATTCTAATTATTTGCTGTGTGTCCTTCTCTAGTACCTGCAGTGTATAAACAAATTCAAGTAAGATTTATAAACTTTAGAAATTCTCTTATTAATTTATTTCTGGGGAAATACAGCAATTGAGCATTCCCCACGCCCAATATAAACTACCAAATGAACCTTTAGATACTAATTTAACTTTTGGCGAACTGGAGACACCACTTCATGTCATTCTCAGGTGCCCATTCAGAGCTTCCTCTTGGCTGCTGCAGTCCTGCAGGACTCACGGACTCCAGGCCCGTGGGTTACCAGTGCTGGACAATCCTGGACTCTATCTTGCTGAGAAGCGGGAGCTCAAGCTGGAATGCTGTGCAAGTGTGCAGTCTCCTTCGGGAGGTGTTGGCCATTTGGAGCAGGCTGGAGGAGAAGACAGAGGTTTCTGGCAGCTTCTCTGGTCTGCGGGGAGAATCTGACTCATCTATTACATGAAGACGAAATTAGAAGTCTCACCCCGAGGCAACCATTTTTACAGTTTTGGGAGTAGAACCTTCCAGTAGAGCCAGGGAGAAGGCTGGGCTGGGCTGCCCAAGCCCCGGGGTGGAAGCTGATTAAGAACTCTGTCCTGCACACAGTCCCGAGTCGGCCATCCCCGCATCCTCCCCAGCAGATTGAATACCAGGCCGCCAACTTGGCAGGTCCTTTCCGGGAGGTTCTGGCAACTTGGAGCAGAGAGAGGGATGGGTGGTGTCTGGCTGGATTGCAGTCAGCCTTTCCGTGTTGACTCGTTAGAAACATCTCTCAGGCAGCGGCTTTAAAAAGGGCCAGCAGAAAAATTTGGAGTTTGTCGGTCCTTCTGTTTTGAGTCTTGGTAGTGTAGCAACACAATGGTTTCTTCATTTAAAAAAATATACTTATATATACACACATATATATGTGTGTGTATATATATATGTATATATATATATATATATATAACTTTTTGGGTCACACCAGGCAATGATCAGAAGTCGACTCCTGGCTCTGCACTCAGGAATCACTCCCAGCGAAGCTCAAGGGACCATATGAGATGCTGAGGATCGAACTCGGCTGCGTGCAAGGCAAACACCCTCCCCGCTGAATTATCGCTCCAGCTCTGGTTTCTCCATTCTATACAAGCCATCAAATTTTTTAGATTAAAGCTTCATTGACTTTCTGAGCGAGGTGGTTTGGAATTTGTTACTCAACCAGAGGTGTGTGTTTTTAATGCCGAGACACTCTGTCCACCTGCTTCTCCCCTCGTGGAGAGACCAGGAGCTGGCCTTTCTTCTCGGTGGCGAGGCCCTTTCACAGGAAGTGAGCTCCATAGAGAGTGCGTCTGCCCTTCCTACCTCGACTGATGGGGATATTCTCTCTTTCACTTGATATATCCGAATCTATATGGATCTTTCCATTTCTAGATTTCTGTCACTGGCAAATTGTTCTGGAGCTGCTGCACATCTGATCTGTCTTATGATGGATGAGGTTCAAGAATCTCCCATGTTTCTTTCTTGGACAAACTCAGGAAAACTATAAATCTATTTTTTTCCTTTTTTTGGCCTTTCGGATCACACCCGGCAATGCTTAGGGTTTACACTGGTTCTGTACTGAGGAGTTACTCCTGGCGGTGCTCACGGGACTATATGGGATGCTAGGGATGGAAACTGGGGTGGCCGTATGTAAGGTAACTGTCCTAGCTGCTGTACTATCACTTCGGGCCTGAAAACTATATATCTTTCCTTTCTTGTTTTAATGAGTCTGCCAAATTTTGCATTTTGGAGAGTTTAGTCTTTTTCCGTTTAACATAATTACTTATACAGTTTATTTTGTGTATTTTTATATGTATCTATAACATATATTTACATATTATATAAAAATCTTTCATTCCTATGTGTATTCTATCCTTATTTATTTGATAGATATAAATTTATAATTTTAATAAAAATATTCAGTTATGCTGTCTTTTTTTTAGATTTCCTCCACAATTTACTATGTGATTTTTAAAAGTCATAAAGTCAATCTTCAAGTTGTAAGTGAGCAGCTATTAAATATACCAATCTGATCTCTTCATGTCTACTTATACCCTCTCACTTCTCTTGACCTGCATCTTTTCTGGTTGTCAGTACTAAGAAATATTTTCTACATTGTACGTTTCTTTTCTTTCTTTTTTTTTTTTTTGCTTTTTTTGGTTTTCGGGGAGGTCCACCTGGCAATGCTCAGGGGTTACTCCTGGCTCTATACTCATGAATTACCTCTGGCAGTGCTCAGGGGACCATATGGGATGCTGGGGATTGAACCCATGTAGGCTGCATGCAAAGCAAACACCCCAACCATTGTACTATTATTCCAGTCCCCATTGTACATTTCATGTATATCAGGAGCTCAGTGGTCACTTCTGGTGGGGCTCAGTAGACCTTATGGGGTGCTAGGATTTGAACCCAGGTCCACCATATGCAAGATAGGATCTCCACCTTCTTGTACTATTGCTCTGACTCCACTCGTATATTATATACATCACTGTATCACTGTATCATTGTCATCCCGTTGTTCATCAATTTGCTCAAGTGGGCACCAGGAATGTCTCCATTAGTCCCTGTCACAAACTAGTGTAGTCTGCTGGCATTGGGGTATCTTCCAGAGTCAGGGGAATGAGGACTGTCATTGTTACTGTTTTTGGCATATCAAAAATGCCACGGGTAGCTTGCCAGGCTCTGCTGTGTGGGCGGGATACTCTCTGTAGCTTGCCAGTCTCTTAGAGAGAGATGAAGGCTTTTGGGGTGGCCTCTAATCACCTTTACAGGTGTTTTGAGTCAGGCATATGTATGTATACACACATATATACATATGTGTATATGTATACATATACATGTATGCATACATGCATATATGTATGTATTTATACATATACATATATATGATTCATTGCCTACTGTCTGAACCCCATCAGATATGGTGTGGTAATCATGGAAAATGTTTACTCATATGTGAGGCTCTGCCCAAGCGTGTGGAAAGTGACTTGGAGTGTGGTGGTGGCTGGGTAGTGGAGGTTGACTGCCAGGGCTCGGTGCCTTGGGGAGGGGAGGGCTCTCACCCGCCCCCCCTTGAAGCACCTCAAGTGAAGAAAACAACCTGGTGTGGAGTCTGGTGTCATGGTTATGGGGGCCTCATTTTATGCTCCCTTCCGGGAGAAGCAGCTGTGAGTTCTGGACGGTGGCCAATGAGGAGATCAACCTGTGCCAGCAGGAGGGGGCTTATGGGTGTCAGCCCCCGCACCCATGTTATATACATATAAGACTTTATTTTATAGACATACACATATAGCTATTTCCTCCCAGTAAATCAGATATATTATTTGTGGTTGGCTTGAGTTATGTGTGAAAACTCTCCATATATATGGGAGGCAACATACAGTGCTGCATTCTACATACAAGAGTTCTCCAAGGGATTCTGAGTCTGTTCTACTACTCACAGTTCCATGCCATTTTCCCTCATAAATCTCTTTAAGTCTTTGTTAGATGCATTAAGATAAATATTTTTTATATTTCTTTCTAAAAATATCATGGGGAATAAATTATGGAGTTGATCTTTCTTTCTGAGGCTTCCACCACACCTTTTGGCAATTGATTTGTGTATATCATTGGTATCTCTTCAGATTTTTATTAATTTTACCAGATCCTGAACTCTAACCCTTTTCACTTTGCCTCACAAACTGTCATGTTAGATCTCCTTTGGACCAGAGATAGTAAAAACAAAAAAGTTATCTCTCAAATTCATCTTTTACTTTCAAACTCCATTTTTCTGTTTCTTTCTTCAATGATCAATAATGCTAAAGGTTAAAATGTGCTACTTTGCATAGTAACATAAGCCAAAAGCACTGGCAAACCTCCAAAATCAATACACATATAGGAGAACTACTAAAACTTATAGCTACAAGAAATAAAATTGATGAAGTGACATAAAAATCAATTATTGCTATCAGGTTAAACAAGACAAAGTGGAAGAAAAATAATTCATTATAAATTAGCGATCTAAAAAAACAAATCATACACTTCTCTTGAGAACACATGTTGCTACGATTTTGTTTCTTTTCTTTCTCAGTATATATTTCCTATAATATAAATTTGTCAGTTCTATAATTTTATCACTATGTCAATGTCTAATGCTTAAGCTGCTATAAACCTAAATGTTATCATTAGTAATGCTACAAACTGCATTTTATATCTTTAAATATGTTCAAATAATATCACTTCATAATGACTTTACATTCTATATTATATATTCTGATATATATAATATATTATACATAATCTACCTGATATATAATATAATATATGGTATTATAATATAATAGATAATATTAATAAACTATTATTTTTCATATGCTTATATTAATAGTGTTATTTATGTTATGCCTCCCCCAAACCCCCTACCTTGCTATAGTTTTGATATATATTTTCATATAACTACATTTGTGGAAGATATATGTATCCAACTAAAGATAATGTTTAGGTTTGACACTTTGATGTTGTATATTGTTTAAACTGTGAACTCAGTTTAATGATTCAATAATATGAAAACTGTTTCAAATTCTATTATATCTAATATTGCCTGCTCTTTTAATTTATGTTATTGGAGTAAAAAAAATAGGTGACAGTTTACAGAAAAACAAATAATTTGCAGAATAATCTTCTTTATTAAAAATATGCTTTATTTTAAAAATATTACTTTTTTGGTGGAAGCTTGCTCCAAGTGTGGATGGGGGAAGGGCAGGGAAGATAGAGAAGAGACCAATATTATAATAATAGCTGGAAATGATCGCTTTGGACAGAAGCAGGATGTTCAAAGTAGGTAAAGGGATATACCTGGTAAACTTTCAGTATCTGCATTGCAAATCACAATGCCCAAAAGGAGAGGGGCGGAGGGAGAGGGGAGAGGGAGAGAGAAAGATAGAGAGAGAGGGAGGAGAGAAGGGGAGAGGGAGAAAGAGAGGGGGAGGGAGACAGAGAGAGAGGAAGATGGGGAGAGGGGTAGGGAGAGAGGGAGAGAGAATGAAAGACAGAGAGAAGAGAGAGAGGGAGAGGGAAAGAGAGAGGGGAATGGAGAAAGAGAGATGGAGAGAAAGAGAGAGAAAGAGGGAGAGAGAGAGAGGAGAAGAAAAAGAAGAAAAATACCTGCCATGGGCAGGGGACTTTGGTGGTACGAAATGCACACTGGTGAAGGAATGGGTCCTGGAATATTACATGACTAATACACAATCAGGAATAATTTTTGTAACTGTATCTCACTAAAAGAAAAAAGGAGGCCTGGAGTGATAGCACAGCAGGTAGGGTGTTCAGCTTTCACATGGGTCACCCAGGTTCAATTCCCAGCATCTCATATAGTCCCCTGAGTACTACCAGGGGTAATTTCTGAGTTCAGAGCCAGGTGTAACCCCTATGCATCAATAAGTGTGATCCAAAATGCAAAAAAATTAAAATTAAAATTAAAAAAATGAAGGAAGAAAAGAACAGAGGAAGATATTCTCACATTTTTGTACTTAGCCATAAATGCATTATAAACATGCTGATTAATTTTGAACTAAATTTCTGTTAAAAACAGTGCTAAAAAGCATGAATGAATTATGAATTATAAAAATGTTAATGATTTTAAGTAAAAATGCACATGTTGAAAAGTTGAGTGATCTGAATTAGTACACTAAAAATTAATAAATTAATAAAATCACTCATGCATAAATGAATAAAATAAATGAGGAGATTGAGGGACACAAGAAAGATTTTTGAAGTCATAAAGGATAAGTTAAAATTAGAGTTTCATTTTTTCCAGTGAAGATAGACATATATATTATACGTTACAATTATAATATTTAAAATATATGTAAAACATATGTACATAATCATATGTGATTAAATAATATATGGATGATTTAAATTATCAATATTCATAAAATCCATCATGCAAAAAGAAGGAATTATATTTTTAAAAAGATTTAGTAGTCTGCAGAAAGCGACCTGAAAATCTTATTGGATTAGCTTAATGAACTATGGTTAGAAACAAATACCTACCTAAAAACATAGAATCAATATTATAGAAACTATATCTCTATTTAAAAAGTTATAGCAATAATTTTTTTGCATTAATTAGAAAAAGAAAAGAAAACAAAATCTGTTGAGTTATTCAGCACCAAACCCAAAATTAAAAATAAAATTCTGGGGCTGAAGAGATAATATAGCGAGTAGCCCATTTGCCTTGCAGATGCCCACCTGGGTCTAATCCTCAGCACCACCAGAGACTTAGCACAGAGTTTGCCTGGCCTGTGGCTGGCCCGGGGCTTACCCCCAACACCACATGTGGCCCTCTGAGCCCAACCAGGAGTGACCCCTGAGCGCAAGGCCAGGACTACACTTTAAGCATTGCTAGGCTTGACATTCAAACAAACAATAAATAAAATTCTATTGGCAAATTGAAATTGGAATCCTACAATGCTGAACTATCTTTACCATATCATTTTCATTTATCTGGTAAAAGAGATGTTATTCGAAGGTGCAAATGGGCTACTAGGTAAAATGCAATTTAGCTTTAAGATACTATAATAAAGCTTTCAAGGTTTTTATTACCTTGGAATCAAAACTTTATGTGAGAAATATGATATAGAAAGAAAAAGGGGACAAAAGCAAAGCTGCTTTGTGATAATATTAAAGATGAACTAAGAGGGAAAAGTTTTTTCATATGCTTCAGTTACATATTGAAAACCAAAATGCAGAAACAAAATATTATAATACAGGAATGTAAATACATTCTAGAAGTTCACTTTCTAATAAATTATTCATCTCAGAGATCAATGAAGCTATGTCAATTTGGAGTAATTGTAAATAAAAATAATTCTGAAAAGGGCTGGAGTGATAGCATAGCGGGTAGGGCGTTTGCCTTGCAGCCGACCCGGGTTCGATACTCAGCATCCCATATGGTTCCCTGAGCACTGCCAGGAGTAATTTCTGAGTGCATGAGCCAGGTGTGACCTCTGGGCATTGCCGGGTGTGACCCAAAAAAGAAAAATAAATTCTGAAAATGTTTTAATTTTGAGGTAAGTAGAGTGAAACTAAGAGTTTGTGATCTCAATTCACAGTCAAAATAAGTGTTGAACAAAAGAGGACAGCATATTTGTTACTTGGGATTCTTAGTTTCGAAGAAGAAGAAGAAGAAGAAGAAGAAGAAGAAGAAGAAGAAGAAGAAGAAGAAGAAGAAGAAGAAGAAGAAGAAGAAGAAGAAGAAGAAGAAGAAGAAGAAGAAGAAGAAGAAGAAGAAGAAGAAGAAGAAGAAGAAGAAGAAGAAGAAGAAGAAGAAGAAGAAGAAGAAGAAGAAGAAGAAGAAGAAGAAGAAGAAGAAGAAGAAGAAGAAGAAGAAGAAGAAGAAGAAGAAGAAGAAGAAAAGAAGAAGAAGAAAAGAAGAAGAAGAAGAAGAAAAGAAGAAGAAGAAAAGAAGAAGAAGAAGAAAAGAAGAAGAAGAAGAAGAAGAAGAAGAAGAAGAAGAAGAAGAAGAAGAAGAAGAAGAAGAAGAAGAAGAAGAAGAAGAAGAAGAAGAAGGAGGAGGAGGAGGAGGAGGAGGAGGAGGAGGAGGAGGAGGAGGAGGAGGAGGAGGACAAATGCTGAATGATATTATTTTTATGTGTTATTTAGAGTAACTATTTGAGGAAATGCAATGGTTAAAAAGGAAAATGCCTAGGTCATTCTAGGTCATTCTGGTCATTCTTGGCGCTGGAGTATAGTGAAGAGAAGGAAAGGAATACAGTAAGAGAAAGAAGAGATAGATGGGAAGCAATGGAGCAGAGGTCAAGGGGACTCGGTGCACTGGTAATATTAAGGAATGATAGGGCTAAATATACAAACCACAGAGTAAACAACACTGAGATTACAAGAACCAAAAGTTGTTACAGGGATCTGCCAAGTGGCAATCTGGGTAGAGTGGTAGGAAAGGTGGAGGGAACTGACCCTGGTCGCAGAACTGGTGATGGAACATTGTGTGCTCAAAACCCAATTATGAATAACTTTGTAACTCACAGTGTGTTAGTAAAATAAAATTTGGAGAAAATATATGTATATATACATTTAGTTTTTTGGACTACGTCTGCTGTGCTGAGAGAATACTCCTGGATGTGTACTCAGGCATCACTCTTGGTGGGTTTAGGGACTATATGAGTTGCTGGGGATTAAACGTGGGTCAGCCATGTGCAAGGGAAATGCCCTATCAACTGTCTTATTCCTCAGGCCCCATGGGAAATGTTGTAAAATAACTGACTGCTTAAAAGATACTGGTTTTAGATAATGGAAATTAAAGTTTGCTGTTATAAGGTTTTTATATATAAATGCAATATATATTGCATTAGCTAGAATATTATAAACATATAATACAAATTTTATAGAATTGTTTTAAATCCTTGGAAAAATCTCTAAACATAATATGAAACAGTAATCTCAAGTTTTAAGAAATTTATTAAAGTGAAATGTTTTAAAAATTGATTCACCAAAAGATTAGTGAGAAATTTATACATACAAACACATATGTAATACAAAAATGACATTTTTAAAAATTAACATGATAAAAAAATGCCAAAATGGTAGGCTTCCAAACACACAATTCATTAAATTTATAAATTAATGAATATTTACTTTGATAATTAAAATTATCAGACTGAGTAGAAAACAAGATTCAATTATATGTTTCCGTATACAATGAATAAAAATCAGCCAGACCAACTTAGTCATATATAGTTTATAACTCAAGTTTTGTTTAATATAAATTAGAAAGAAAATTACATTGGAGGGAAACAGATAAAGATAGAACAAACAATCATTTAATATTGAGTTAACTTGATTAGTCCATTAAGGGAAATATGAAAAATTGAAATTTAAATAATCAGATTATATCTTTACTAGAAATAAGGAAAACTAAATAAGAAATAACAATGATATAAGAACTTTTCTAAGTTACTTATAATTACAAGCTGCAGCATTGAAATGATAAAATTATACCACAATTATATATCTTTGTTGCTTTATAATTGACTAAGTTATTAAAGTCATGTGCTGAAATAATATTTTATAAAGAAATTATAAGAAAAAATTATAAGAAAAAATTATAGTATAGTATCTATACTATATACCATTACTAGGCTAAAGTTGAAAAACAAATATAGTTTTTTAAGCTGAGCATAAAAAAAATTGTGGGCTCCTTTGCAATTTTTTCTTTTCTTTATATTCTACATATGCCATGACCGCACTGAGGGCTTATTCTGGCTGACTCTGAGGACTATATGGGGTGCCAGGGGTTCAAGCTGGCCTGGCCTCAAGCAAGGTAAGTGCCTTACCCACTGCCCTGTGTCTCTGACCCCCATGTGTGGGCTTTTGATTTTTTTTTAATTATATCTGTTTTCCTATAGTTTTAGGCAAAATAGTCATACTATGCATATAATAAAATAATTATAAATGAAAAATATATTTCCCAAATGTATGTTTGGGAATGTTTAAAAAAGCATCCAAGGAACTTCACATATAATTTTATAAACCAAATCATGCCATGAAAAAGCAAATTTTGCTAGTATGGTTTGCACGTAGCTGAACTATAATTATTACAACAGAGTTGGGTTTGTTTCTATTGAAATGAGAAAATCATATTAGGTCAAATCACCTACTGAAAAACATTAAGAAAAGCGGTTTAACAGAATTACCATTTGTTGATTTATCAGTGCTTTATCGGCCCTAGAATTTTGTGAGAATGGTATTAATAATAAATTTTTATAAAATCTTCCTTCCCAAAATTCACTATTGCTAAACATGAACTTTAGAAACAGACTAAAAATGGAGTTCTCTCTGCTTTATTTTAGATCCTCCCATGTTTCAAGCCTTAAGACTCTACCTAATAGCAGTTTTAGTCTCTCCTAGGATACAGTCTTAAACCAATCAATCCAACTATCTCTGATTAGTAACAGATCATTTGCAAGATAAGGGGATTCCTGCCTTTTCCTGAGGGTAGGTGGCTTTACCTAAAATATTTTTTGTTAATAATGTCATTAATAACACCTTTTCTCTCTCTAAAACTCTCTTTTTTTGTGAATGCCCTTGCAGTTTTTCTGATTTGCTAGTGATTCAATATTCCTTCAAAAACGCCAATAAGATTTCTAAATTTATCATTTGTAGCAGTTGATCTTATATTATGTCCATATGAAAAAATTTATCATTTTTCTACAGTTGATCTTATATTATGTCCATTTATATTCTCCATTATAGTACCCAAGCAGTGTTACACTTTCTTATAAACCGAGTTATAATTTAAATGGCGTAGTATCAACTTACTTCAATTGTTTACACAATTACAATGTTAATTTTGAATCACATTTTTGAGTACATCTACCCACTGTGGAACTATTGTTCCATTGTACACTGATCTGCTCAAGTGGGCACCAGTAATGTCTCCATTTTGAGACTTGTTGCTACTGTTTTTGGCATATCAAATACACCACGGGTAGCTTGCCAGGCTCTACCATGTGGGCGGAATACTCTCGGTAGCTTGCCAGGCTCTCCAAGAGAGATGGAGAAATTGAACCCAGGTGGGCCATGTGCAAAGCAAACGCCCTCCCCGTTGTGCTATCGCTCCAGCCCACAATGTTAATTAACTATATGAAATGAAATTGCTCTTCTAAAGTCTAGAATATTGAATAACAACTCAGCAAATGAAAAAGAACCCTGGGGCTGGTGAAATAAGTAATGCAGGTAAGACACATGTCTTGCAAGTGGCAGAGCAAGTAGCAGACTCTGCATTAATCCCAAGCATCATATATAATATGATTCCCCAGTGCCACCAGAGATGCCTCATTAATAATCCCTGTGCACTGCTAGGTGTGTCCCACCCTTCTCAGTCCCACCCTAAACCAACCAAATACAGAATCCTTCCTCATGTTTTATGTGTTAAGCTTTGAACGTTATATGTATAATATTATTTTATATATTATATGTATGATATATTATAATCTATCATTTTATGTACACATATATGTACATATGCGTATGTATATATACACACATATATATACATATATATATATATATCAGGCCAAAAAGAGCCAAGTAAACAACCATTGATTTCAGATGACAGTTACATGACTTTCATGAAGACAACTCAATCAACTTAGTAATT
Source organism: Sorex araneus (assembly GCF_027595985.1). Lineage (NCBI taxonomy): Eukaryota > Metazoa > Chordata > Mammalia > Eulipotyphla > Soricidae > Sorex > Sorex araneus. The sequence goes on from NC_073303.1 coordinate 66,985,902, forward strand.
TCTCTTGGCCATGTTTATGTTCTTTGTGGCTCCGTATGGATAAGAACAATCTCATAAAATCCAGAGTTAAAATATCTTATAGAAATAAATGCAAGAAGTGCATATTGCAATGAGAATTCTCCAGGTTTGTGAGACAAACCTTGTGATTAAACATAGTCTACAAATCTATGCAAAAAAATAAGACATTAGCTCAATAATTTTAACAAAAGAATAATTTTTACTATAGAATTACCTGAGACTTCTCTTATCAAGCTAAATATTTATAAGTGCTATTATTATGTCATTGCTAATAATCATGAAAGATATAAAACAATTAACATTTTTATCTTATTTTTAAACTATCTGCTGTTTGCTTCTATTCAGTTTTCTAGTAAGTACTTAGCTATATTTAATGATAATAGAAGAGAGCACGCTGATTTAAGAATTATTTCCTGATTAAAATTAAAAATTTTACTAATGGATAAGAAAGGCACTCTATTCTTATTTTAAAAGGAAACTTCTTTTTTTTTTATTGAATCACTGTGAGATACAGTTACAAAGCTTTCATGTTTGAGTTTCAGTCATACAATTATGGAAAACCCATCCCTCCACCAGAACACATTCTCCACCAGCAATGTCCCCAGATTCTTCCCCCTCATCCAAACCCTCCCACTGCCTCTATGACAAACATTTTTTCCCATACTCTATCTACTTTGGGGCATTATGGTATGCAACATAGATACTGAAAGGCTATCACGTTTGATCCTTTATCTACTTTCAGCACATCACATACTATCCCTCCAACAATCATTGACTTAGTGATCCCTTCTCTATTTCAGATGCCTTCTCTCCCTGCTCAAGAGGCAGGCTTCCAACTATGGAGCAATATTGTTGGCTTTTGTGTCTACTGTCCATGGGTGTCAGTCTCATATTATGTAATTTTATGTTAATAGGAAACTATTACCTCTAAATGTATATGACTTTTTCTTTTATTCTTAGTTTTTATTTTATACTTATGATAAAATTTTAATATCCTTATAATTTGCACAAAATGTAAAGATTTGTGAATGTAGATTTTTTAAATATTTATCATATCAAATATTTTAGTTTAAAATGCATTCATATTCAAGTCATGTCACACTTCGATGGACTCTTCCTCATTCTCTATTATCTAAACAGTAGTCCTGTGTCTGTACAAAGGGAATATATTTACAAGTTTGTCTTTTGCTGTCTTAACTGTGTTTGCTAATACCTTTAAAATCATTTCAGGACTGGAGCTAAAGCACAGCGCGTAGGGCATTTGCCTTGCACATGGCTGACCCAAGTTTAATTCCCAGCATCCCATATGGTCCCCCAAGCACCTCCAGGAATAATTCCTGAGTGCAGAGCCAGGAGTAACCTCTGAATATCACTGGGTGTAACCAAAAACGAAAAAAATATAACATTTATCTTAGCACAAAGACAGTGGAATAATTAACACATTTGCCTTGTATGAGATCCACCCCAGTTAGATCCCCAACACTTCCTTTAATCTCCCAAATACTGCTAGGAGTGAGTCCCAAGCAAACCAACAAGACTAAGCCTTGAGCCCTGCTAGATCTGACCCCAAAGCACCCCTATTAAATCAAATAAGTTTATTTCTATTTAATAAGAATAAGGTGACATAAAATTATTGAATTGTTTTGAGTTTTTTCACTTCACACTACAAAAATATCTCTGCATGAACCTCTCTAATTTGATGAAGCTAATAAAATTCTGAATTTTGATTACAAAATTAAAACGGTGTTATCAAAATATTTATCCACAAAACGAATTGTTTTTGAATTTTGTTTTTCTTTTTGTCTGTTTTGAGACCACACTGAGCTGTGCTGAGAGCTACTGCCAGCTCTGTGCGCGAGGTGGCTTCATGCTGTGCTCAGGGAATTTTGTGCCAGGGTGCCAAGCATCAAGTCTGGTACTCCTGCATGCTACGCATGGATTGTGAGCTATCTCACTATCCCGTTAAAATTTCTTTCTGAGGATGGAATTTGAAATGTGGCGTGAAAAATTTACATTTCTAGCATTTTTAAAAGTTATGGTCTGGATAAATGAGTGAACTAACTGAACTTCAATAATTTCCCTTGGAAATGGAACTGATAATTCCTATCTCAAATAACATCTTAATAGTTCACATATTTTATTTTATTTTTTATTAATGAGTCACCGCAAGGGTACAGTTACAGAGTTCTGTGCTTGTGTTAGAGTCATACATTACTCGAGTACCCATCCCTCCACCAGTGCCCATTCTCCTCCAAGGATGGTCCCAGGGTCCCTCCCACTTCCCCATCCTGACCTCCCCAGCCCACCCCGCCCCTGTGACAGGGAATTTCTTTCTGTTCTCTTTCCTTTTGGGTGTTATGGTTTGCAATGGAGATACTGGGTGGCTTTTGTGTTCAATCTATAGGCTTTTGTGTTCAATCTATAGTCTATTGTGTTCAATCTATAATCTATATATTCAACCCGACTCTGCCATCCCAAGTGGATCCTCCACCACACTTTAGCTGGTTTTCTCTTCTCTATCTGAGCTGCCTTTTCCCCCAGCATGTGAGGCCAGCTTCTACACTATGGAGCAAATCTGGTACTTATTGCTACTATTCTTGGGTAGTCTTCCATTCTGTTGTTTTATATTCCGCATATGAGTGCAATTTTTCTATGTCTGTCTCTTTCTTTCTGACTTATTTCACTTAGCATGATACTTTTCATGTTGATCCACTTATGTGCACAGTTCATGACTTCTTCCTTTCTGACAGCTGCATAGTATTCCATTGTGTAAATATATCAAAGATTTTTTACCAGTCATCTGTTCTTGGGCATTCCGGTTTTTTTCCAGATTCTGACTATTGTAAACAGTGCTGCGATGAACATACAGGTGCAGATGTCATTTAGGAAGACTTAACAATGTCAAAATGGCAATACTCCCCAGAGTTCACATATTTTAAAACATGAAGCATTTGAGGTCTAATATCTTAGATATTTATAACTTATAGCATGATAGGAATTAAGTATATATGAAAACATAAACTTAAAATGTTACCTACTACATTAATTATGGTCTGAGAACCAAAAAAAATTCTTTTTGGGACGAAATTTTATCAAGAACACTATATTTACAATGATACAATACATTTTTAAGAGTATATACCTAATAACATAGTTTCTCAGAGCATTTAAGGGGATTATAAACACACAGTTAATTGTTTACTGTTGTTTTAATAACATTAATAAAATAATCTAGGGGCTGGAGTGATAGCACAGCGGGTAGGGCATTTGCCTTGCACGTGGCCAACCCGGGTTCGAGTCCCAGAAACCCATATAGTCTCCTGAGCACCACCAGGAGTAATTCCTGAGTGCATGAGCCAGGAGTCACCCCTGAGCATCGCTGGGTGTGATCCAAAAAACAACAACAAAAAATTAAAATAAAATAAAAATTAAAAATACAATAAAATAATCTAAATTTTCTTAGTTTTATTTTTCTATCGCATGCCTTTAGTTTTTTTCCAGCATTGACTTGTTCCAATAAGAGGGAATTGATCATATTGGTTTTCTCCAGTGTGAACATTGATAAACACTTGGCTCGTACAATTCAGCAACAGAAAGCTTCTGGTTAATTCTTTCTTTATTCATTGTTGCTAGGCTTCCTTAGCTACACTCTAAGTTGAGTTTAATAAAAATGAATTGATGTATTATGTTCCATTCGCACAACACAATCGAAGCCTCTTTGATTCTAAAGAAATAAGTCTTCTCAGAGTAAGAATATAATGTTATTTTGGAAAGGAATAAGCACATAGTTACTGTAACTATCTTCACACTGTGAGCAACAATTCAGTGACTTGGAAATTGCATCCTTGGGCATGTTCTTTCTATTGCTTCCTCTGAAAATTCAATTATTAATTTTTATATCTGCAGGTCACAGAAGACAAAAATTCTGATGACCCCCACATTCACTCTTATTTGTTTCTGATAGTCTCATGGATGAGGGGAATGAACAAACCAAAAAGATAGGTTACAAATACTTAGAATATTTCCTGAAGTATTGTATAGGAAAGTATATGCATGTAACATATTTTAGATTCTTTAACATGCATTTATAATTTTAACATGGCACTTCAAAAAATCTTTGAACACTTTTCTAATTTACAGTTAACTGAAATGAGTGCAATCAATTTGTAAATAAAAGAATCCAACTTGCAAACAGCCCAACACATCATCCCACTATGGGAAGGAGAAAGCTGGCTAAATTTCAAAAGAATATCTATAAAATATATAGAGAAGACTAAATATATTATATTCAGTACAATTCAGAGAAATGATAGCTCCTTTTTAATTTCACAACAATTAACATTAGTATTTCAGGACCAGAGAGATTGTTCCACCCACTGAGCATAATATACTTTGCATGTGGCAGGCCCAGGTTTGGTCCCAAACTCTACACTGGATTTTGGAAAACTGCCAGGAGCAACCCCTAAGAACAGAGTCACGAGATCTCCACAAAATTCCTCCAAATAAAAACAAAATTGAAAGCACAAAGAGGAGGAGAAGGAGGAGGAGGAAATTATCTAACCAAAGTGATCTAGGTGTTTTTATTTTTATTTTTATTTTTATTTATTTTTATTTTTTTTTAATTTTTTTATTGAATCACCATGTGGAAAGTTACAAAGTTTTCAGGTTTAAATCTCAGTTATACAATGCTCCAGGTGATTTTAGTCTGAATAAACAATAAAAATAATTTTCACTTTGGTATCTGCCTCATTTAACCTCTAAAACCAAATTCCACAGTGAAACTACAAAATTATCAATATAAACCAGCATATTGAAATGATATCAAAACAAAGTATAGTTAACTCACAGCATTTTGAATTAAAACAAGCATGGTCCTAAATAGTATGGATTACTGAGAAACTAGATTTTTATAGGGCCCTCACCTAATAATGAGGGCCCAGGGTAAATTCTATTGATGCTGGTAGAACTTAACAGTAAGAATTTTTATTTATTTATTTATTTATTTATTTTTAATTTATTTTTTTTATTGAATCACCATGTGGAAAGTTACAAAGCTTTCAGGTTTAAGTCTCAGTTATACAACGCTCGAATACCCATCCCTTCACCAGTGCACATATTCCACCACCAAGAATTACAGTTTACCTCCCCCCACCCCTCCTACCTCCCCAGTCCCCCACCCCGCCCATGTAACTGATAAATTTCACCTTACTTTCACTTTACTTTGATTACATTCAATATTTCAACAAAAAAACTCACTATTATTGTTTGGAGTTAGGGCTGGAAATCTCAGAGATCATAGTCAATCCTACACTACTGGTGTAGGGTAGGGAAGTGGCTATGCAGGGTCTGTGAATATCTCAGGACCTCAAACTTGTTTGACACATGTTCTACCAATTGAACTATTTCATCAAGCTTAGAGGTTTGCTTTCTTTTGTTTAATTTTGGAAATATTATTATAGATGAGAAAATAGTGTTTATCAGATTTGGGATCAGCCAAAATGGATGGAGAACACAGAACTAGTTCATGAGAAATCAAAAAGGGAGCAAAAGGTAAATTTGTAAGCATGACTAGAAAAACATAAAAAATGTTAAAAGAGTGTGGTAGTTTGTGAGAAATCTCTAAAGATGTAATGATACTGGCTCATATGCTGCCTGAGCCCATGTGCTGCTTGTGCCCACGTGGTCAAGCACATGTGTCGGCCGAGCACATGTGTCGCCCGCATCTCCCCTCTTGAGATGTGTACTTTCATGCTTTCATACTTTTGTGTCTAAAGCTCGGTTATTTGTAGGGGCTTCCTCCACCCTTGGAGAAGCCCATGTTCTCTCTCGAGCGCCTTATTCTTACTATTCTCTCTCCCACTTATCCCTTCCTCCTTTCCTCAGAAACCTCTAAATAAAATCTATTTACTTCAAAAAAAGATGTAATAATACTTAGAAATATTTTTAAAAGACAAAAATTAATGAGCTACTAAAGCTATTAATGAAGCATAGATATGAAACTTCTCTTTAACTAAAAACATATACATAATAAAATTTTTACTGCTTGTAAATTATTCTTATTTAAGTATTATATAAAATGTATGTAATATGATAAATAGGAATTAAGAATTTAGGAGCAACAAATCCAAATCCGAGTTTCACATTTGGACCTATGCTAGATGGAAATAATGAATAAAATAAAGGATGAAGAAAAAAAAAAGCATAAAAAAATGTTGGTGTCTAGAATTAGATATGCCTTTAAAGACAAATATTCTCCAGGAACATAAAAAATACCAAAATTTAAAATTTTTCTTGTTTTTTATTTATTTCTTTTTCTTTTGGGCCACACCCAAGAGTCTACTCTAACTCTGTACTCTGGGATCACTGGCAGTGGTACTCAGGGGACCAATCATGTCATCAGGTATCAAATCATAGTTGAAAACATACGGTGCAAGAGCTTTAAGCCCATATTATCTCTCTAGCCCATAAAATAAATAATTGTATCTTTTTTTAACAAATAATTTTAGAGTATGTCAAATGATATGAGATACACTTTTACACACTAAAGGGCAAACAAACCAATATAAAATGCTAGTAACGTGTGGTGCCAAGCTAATAATCTATAGAATAAATATTTAGAAAAGTTTATTGGCCTAGCATCAATAAGGAAATATTTGATTTTTATTAGATGTAAGGTAGGAACAAAGTATGAAACAAATATCACGATCACGATCAGGATCATGAAATCCCGTTGATCATCGAGTTGCTCGAGCAGGCTCAGTAACATCTCCATTCGTCCTAGCCCTGAGATTTTAGAAGCCTCTCTCTTCTCAGCCTTCCCAACAATGCTGCATTGGAGGCTCTTTTAGGGCCAGGAGAATGAGATCCAGCTTACTACTGGCTTTGGCATATGGATACACCATAGGAATCTTGCGAGGCTGTCCATGTGGGCAGGAAGTTCTCAGTAGCTTGCTAGTTTCTCCCAGAGGGAAAAGTAGGTTATAAGATATCGCAAAGTGGCTGCGCACTTCTGGGAGCTTGCTTTTAAGTCTCTGGATGTTGGCCGTTGATGGGACTACACACACCTGAGTTCCTCTGCCGATACCTTCATGCGTGAGGCCTGTCAGAACTTGTGGAGAAAGGCCTTGAGCATGGCTGTGCCTAGGTTCTGGTGGTCTTCGGCTGCCGGGAGCTTTGCTCGGGGCAGGGAGAGAAGCTGGAGCCCATCCCCTTCAAGGGCCCTCGGGGAAGATAGCCAGGCATGCCGGCAAGAAACAAATATAGCAAAAAAAAAAGGGGGAATTTAAGAAGTAATAACAGAATTGAGTAAAATTATAGAGAATAACATAATTTAGCAAAAACAACATGATTTTTGAAGAAAAACTAAATAGAGTCCTGGTCAGACTAACCAGAAAGAAAAGACATAAATAATCATATAATGAAAAATAAGATACCATACACAGGCACCATGTATGAAAATTAAATATCATATATTAAAGGCAGATCATGGCCAACAAAAACCTAAGCAGCATTCTTCCTTGATGGACAAAATGAAAAAACTGGCTTAAATGTAGAATCTTGTCAGAGCCCTTATTTAAACACAGAGGAAACCAAAACTTCCTCCCCAGGTTGGAATTCCCACTCGTGAGTATAAATGGCAGCCCTAAATCCCAGGGCAGGCTGTGGGTAAGTTCCTCTTTGGGTTTCTGCGAGGTGGCTGAACAGTCTAAGGTGCTAAGGCACTAGAGAGGACCTTCTAAGATGCTGAGGCATTCTGAATTTTGCCCTGGGTACCCAAAGACAGACTCTGGTGCTTTAGCCCTACGATGGTGCTCCTCTCCTACGATATCAAACACGGAAGCAAGAGACAATAAGTGGCTTGAACAGCTTCATTATGTTGTCTACTTGCAAACTTGCTCAGAGACAACTTCTTTGATTTCTCTTACAAACAGGTCAACCCAGGAGGCAGAGTAGATGGAGGGTGTTTACTTCCACCTGCTGACCTGGATGCCAACCCCAGGGTCACAATGCCCCAGCACTGCCAGGAGTGGTTCCTGAATGCAGAGCCTGGAGCAATGCCTGAATACTGCAGTGTGTGGCCTGTTTGTGCCATCTGTGTCCTGCTAGATAGGCAACAAGACCCATGGCAGAAGTATGTGAAATGAGCTACCAAAAGTGCTCATGAACAAACCAATCAACTGAAAAACCACATGTCTGCGGAAGGCAAATTCTGGAGATGAACTGCACCCATCAAACCAGTGGCAGTAAAAGTAAAATAATAATAAATAGTATCCATTAGTAAAATACTATGTAATGGATGTGTATTCTCAATTATTTAATTAATCTTGGCTGGAGTGATAGCACAGTGGTTGGGCGTTCGCCTTTCATACCTGAGTTCGATTCCTCCACCCCTCTCGGAGAGCCCGGCAAGCTACCGAGAGTATTGAGCCCACAAGGCAGAGCCTGGCAAGCTACCCGTGCGTATTGGATATGCCAAAAACAGTAACAATAAGTCTCTCAATGAGAGATGTTACTGGTGCCCGCTTAAACAAATCGATGAGCAATGGGATGACAGTGATTTAATTAATCTATCTTAGAAAAAACAAGTATCGAAACAATAAGTAATATTTTCAACAATATAACAATTATTAAGTAGCATTCATAACCATACTCTTTTTCTGGAATCAATGTTCTTTATACGTTACCAAATTTTACCAAAAACATAGTAACATAATTAAAAAAACCTGTTACATCGTATAATTCTTATTTTTTTCTCCTTTGTATTTTTACATTATTTCAAGGATATTATATGTGCCATCTTGATAAATGTTTGGTATTGCACTAAACGTTATTTAGAGCAGGAGAAGCTGTTTGTATACTACTGAGTCCATAATATTGTGAAATTTTTATATCTTATTTCTCATGCATAACACATGTTTTTGCAGGTAACTATTGTTAAATTATTTATTAGTGCATAATGGTCAAAATGTCATTTACCATATTTCTAAAAGTAAGGTTGTAAAATTATGGTGTTACACTTAATCATTTCAAAGGATTAGCTGATTAAAGCATTTTCCTTCCATAAAATGAATTATTTAATGCAATACTACATTAAAAATGAATAATTTTTACTCATGTCTGCTTTCAAATTATTCTCACACTCTAGTTCCAGTCTATCTTATAAGTTTTTATATCAGATTATCATTATTTTTCCATGTGTTTAATGAGTAACACCAGTTCACATTTTTATGGTATCAATAAGTTGTATTGATCTGGGGTTAGTTTGAATTTAAGAGCCTACTAGAGGGGAAAATGATATGTATATTCACTGTTTTGATGGATATACAGTGATTCATATTGTCTCTTTTTAAAGGATTGCTTTGACAATGAATCCCAGTAGCCTGAAAATATTAGTCCTTTGTTTCCATGACTACTCACTTAAAGAGTGTGTGTATTATCTTGCATACAGGCAAATGTGCATGTCTATATGAAATTATTTGAAGTTAAAAGCAATAGCAGGTTCTCCTTCTCAGAACAAAACTCACATTCTGTTCATTCTTTTCCATTTGCTGTAGGGAAGTTATACAAAGATCATAACAAATAAAATGGGATTCTGAAACAATTTCACATACCCATGTATTAGCAAACCTATGTTTGGTGAACAAATGAAAAAAGTAATATTAAGGTGACTTTCTTGATATTAAATAACAACTTAAGCAAACAATTGAAACAAAAGTAGTTGTTTATTCTTGTTCAGTACAATTACCATATTCTACTTTTTTATTACTAAATATGCAAATAAAATTTGATGTGCTCATAATTTAGATAGGAAATGAAAAGTTATTTGGGAAAATTGCCAGGTTTAGGATGATGAAGCATCATGTTAATGATCCAAGAAAGAAAGAAATAACCCCTTTTTTTCTTTCTTTATAGCTTAAAATGTTTCTAAAATTATTTTTTCCTTTAATGCAGACATCATTAATAAACTTTCATAACAATATTTCAAGACACAGTGGTTGACATATCTTGAAATTAACCTGGACAAATGAAGGACAAAATGTATATTTTTTCTTTGCTGTTAAGTACAGAATATTTTACTATGCTACATCAATGAATATTAACAATACTGATTACAGATCCATTAGACAATGACTGCTCATTTTCAGCAGTCACAGTCCATCAACAGAGAGTCATATTTAGGGACTGTGCCACTGCAAGTTATGGTGTTTGGGCAACGTTTAACTTGCAGACTTGTGACACAAAAGACAGTTACAGTGTATTTATGACCATTAAGGTCACTGATCATTGATATGATGGACCATTATGTCCCTGGAACATGCCAGCTATTTGAACACTTGACCGATCAACAGAATCTCTCCTGAACTAACATGCATGCACTAAATCCAGCCTCCAACTATTCTTAAGAAAGTTGTACTGGTCTATTCTGCATACGCGTGCTGAAATAGTTTCAGTTGACTTTGTTTCTACTGTGAATCCATCATGCTAGCTATCTAAGAGTCCTTGAGTCTTTTTACCATATTCTTTATTAATGATCTTCACAGAAGTTTATCTTATGTGGATGGTAGTACTGTAATAGCGCTGTCCTCCCCTTGTTCATCGGTTTGCTCGAGCGGGCACCAGTACCATCTCCATTGTGTGACTTGTTACTGTTTATGGCATATTGAATATGCCACAGGTAGCTTGTCAGGCTCTGCCATGCTGGCAGGATACTCTTGGTAGCTTGCCGGGCTCTCCGAGAAGGATGGAGGAATAGAACCCGGGTTGGCCACGTGCAAGGCAAACGTCCTACCCTCTGTGCTATCGCTTCAGCTTCGGAATAGAGATAACACAAATAAAAGTTTGTTAAATCTCGCTAGTTTTGATAGTGTGTAAAATTCTTAGTCCTAAATAACAGGAAGAAAATGGCTAATTTCCTATAAATAGAAACTTCATTTTAAGTTGTAATACTCATTGTCACTGTCACTATCCTTGTCATCCTGTTGCTCATCGATTTGCTTGAGTGGGCACCAGTAATGTCTACATTGTGAGACTTGTTACTGTTTTTGGCATATCCAATAGGCCATGGGTAGCTTGCCAGGCTCTACCCTGTGGGCGAGATACTCTTGGTAGCTTGCCGAGCTCTCTGAGAGGGGCGGAGAAATCTAACCTGGGTCGACCACGTGTAAGGCAAATGCCCTACCCACTGTGCTCCAGCTGTGAATACCTAAAAATAATATTTTAAAGGTAGACTAAGAGCAATTATAATATTTATTCCAATTTTGTTTTACATGATGAACCCATCTCATTAAACTTTTCAAATTATTTTAGCTCTTGAGCACATGATCATTAAGTTTCAAATAACTGTCTTCACTTGGTCTCTTTATTTTATACTCCAAAGTCAGCTTCCAAATCCATATGTTCTTCATCAACAGTTTGGTATCTGTGGCTTACCTTTCTGAATAAAACTCATAATGGGTCTATGAAGTCACACAGCTACATGTTCATAAACTGCCACTTGAATAGCAAAGTCAGTGTAAGAAGTCACACATCCTGCAGTCAAAGGTCAAAATGGATGGTAGTGTGTTTAAATTTAACACTATAGCTGTTTGTTCATTCAAATATATTCCAATTTGGTCCATGATAATCATAAGATTATCTCCTGTGCACTATTCCCATATTTTGCTTTTGGGGGGCGATGCAAGGGATTAGGACCACACCCAGCAGTATTCAGAATTTAATTGGCAATATCAGTGGTGCTCAGGGCTTACTTCTGCTGTGTGTTCAGATAACTCCTAGAAGTTCTCAGGGGATCATAGTTGATTCCAGGGATTAAACTGGGATCAGTTTCATGCAATCCAAGAGCTTAACCCCTGTACTATCTTTTCAGCCTTCTCTCATTATCTGTCACAAAAAATTCCTTATGTTTACTTAATTTTTCCCACATTTTATCTTATTAAAACACCATGTTACAAAATTATTTATTGTTTGGTTTTTGACATATGCTGTTCCATTACCTGTCCCCAGACCTGGGAACACTAGTGGAGGGAACATAAGTTTATTTTGAATGATTTTTGAATAGTCATTATAATCATCAGTTCTCCAAATTTCTTTTTCTCATTTTTTTGGCTTTGGGGTCACACCTGACAATGCTCATGGGTTATCTAGGCTCTATATTTAGAAATTACTCCTGGTAGTGCTTGGGGGACCAAAAGATGCAGGTTCCTAACCCAGGTTATCCCCATGCAAAGCAAATGCCCTCCCAGCTGTACTATCACTCCAGCCTCCTCAAAGTTTCTTTTCATGAGAGAACTTTTGTTAGAAATGAGAATCCTATAGTTAAACATGTTTATTAGTTCTATAGTGTCATTGTTTCTAACTTGAAAATATATACATGTACCCAAACAAATATTTATTTATGCAATATTCATGCCTAGACACATATTAATGTTTACTTAGCATTCTAATTTTTCTATCTTTTAAAATAATGATTTCATATTGCTAATATGAAATCTAATCCAGCATCAGAATTTTTATTCTAGCTGCCTATGTCTGCTTAAAAAAGCTAATTTTTTCCCCCCAATATAAGCTACCTAACTTTTTTTGGTTGTTTTTGTTGTTTTTGTTTTGGAACCACTCCTGTAATGTTCAAGACTTCCCCCTAGCTCTGTGCTCAGCCATCATTCCTGGTGGAGCACGGGCTTCTCATGTGAGGCCGAGGATCCAACCCAGGTCAGCATTGTGTAAAGCACACACCTGTAAAAGTCTATGCACGACAAAGGGCATGTGCACTTGAGGGCTCTCCGGGCGGCTCTGTCTCACCGCCCGTGTTCGGTGCTCTGGAATCACTGTGTATGGGCTGGATCAGGACGGCTGTTGGCCAAAGACAGGTGATGGAAGAACGAGGACCAAGCTGGTTGCTGATTAGTTACCATTTATTCAATCTTCCATCTTTCTCTTCCCCCACACTCCCAGCTCCATCCTCTCTCTGGATCTACCACAGCTCAGGATTCTCTCTCTCTTGTCTCTCTCCTCCCTTTTTCTCTCTTGCCCTTGCCCCTAGGCTACTCACATCCAGGTAGCAAAATCAACATAAGAAAGCCCTTCCTGAGGGCCATTAGGTTCAAACTTAACACTACCTAAGGCATTCCAAAGCCCTTCCTGACTCTTAAGCTGTTTTTCTCCTTTCCTTAGTCCAAACACTCATTAACATCTTAATACTAGTTATTTTTGGATGGACATAGCAAGAGATACATTGAGGCTAGCAAGGCAGCTCTTCTGGCAACATCTTGCCAAAGACTCACACTACAGCACAGAGGCCAGATTAATCATTCCTAACCCTAGCAGGGTCCGAATCTAGTTATTACTTCCTGGATCATGACAGCATTTGTCCATGGCCAAGCTTTTAACTTATAGTTAAGCATAAGGCACTTTGGCCAGGCCCATCTCGATGCCAGGGTAGCACACAACTCACCACTTGCCCTGGGTTTGTCTTGTCCCTCGTCTGGACCCTGCTTTTGGGGGTGATAGGAAGTAAGGGCAGCTGAGGCTTAGGTCAAGATAACAGATGCCCAGGAGGAAACTAACATGTAGAGTCAAATGACTCCCAGGTTACAAAAACATAGCATTTACTAAGTCTTCCAGTGTCCATACAAAAAGGACATTGCTCTTAATAAACTAGGCAAAGGACTCAAGGAGAAGAGAAAAACAATATACACAAGTCAACAGAACACTAAGAAAGAAGCTACAAATAAACACAGAGGAAAGGGAGCACTGTGACGGGAGTTACCCAATAAACCTAAACTATCAGAGGCTATGTTATACTACACCCTACTCTCTGTACTATCACTCTCACCCAGCTACTGAAGTTTTAAATCATGTCTTCAAAGGAAGACATCACTGTCACTGTCACTGTCATCCTGTTGCTCATCAATTTGCTCGAGTGGGCACCAGTAACGTCTCCACTGTGAGACTTGCTACTGTTTTTGGCATATCCAATATGCCGAGGGTAGCTTGCTAGGCTCTGCTGAGCAGGTGAGATACTCTTGGTAGCTTGCTGGGCTCTCTGAGAGGGGCAGAGGAATCGAACCTCTACCTGTGGCACTATCGCTCCAGCCCAAAGGAATACATTAAACAAATAAAATAAAATACCTGAATATATTTCTTTTTGTCTTTAGTCTTTACAGGCTTCAGTCAAATATGACTCATCTTCAATAAATTTTAGCATAAACGATAAGGAGACATTCTGTATTTATGCCCATTAAAATAAAATTCATAAATGTTTAAAACAGCACCCCTAATTATGATTCAGTAATACTTCTCTACAGTCATCTGGACAAAGCTTAGTTGAGGTCCACTAACTAGGAAGACATCAGGAAACTGTAATTAAGGTATCAAATGAAGGCTCAGGTATTATTACAAAGTTTAATGAGTCAGAATTCATTTACCAACTAACTCTCATGCTATAAGTAAACCTGAAAAACTCACTTTCAATTTTTTACATTCCCTTTAAAATATATATGCAATAAGTAGATCATGGGCTGGAGTGATAGCACAGCGGTAGGGCTTTCACCATTCACGAGGCCCACCCATGTTCCTTTCAGGATGCCGACCCATGTTCGATTCCTCCGCCCCTCTCGGAGAGCCCGGCAAGCTACAGAGAGTATCGTGCCTACATGGCAGAGCCTGGCAAGCTACCCGTAGCTTGGATATGACAAAAACAGTAACAATAAGTCTCACAATGAGAGATGTTACTGGTGCCCACTCGAACAAGTAGATCATAGACCCCAAACAATAACAATTAAACTTAAAACAAATTTTTCAAGTCAGGTAGGGGTAAGAGGAAATCTGGGAAAGGGGAAGGTTGGATGGGGACATGGATAGTGGGATTGGAGGTGGGAATGTATGCCTGAAAATCCATATAAACAACTCTGTCAATCACAATGTATGAATATAAATATTCAAAGAAAATGGGACATAGCATAATAGTACCAAGTAGATAATATTGGAACAGAAATGTGGAAGATACTGATGGCCTATGATCCATACATAGAAGAATATCTAAGAATACCAAATAAAAATAAACTGATTTTATTTAAAATAAATTGTAAAATATGTGATAGAAAAAAATGGTCCTTGTTTAGTAATCTATTACCCATACAGAAAGTATATTTATGCAAATGAAACATATAATCTATTTTATGGGTATATACAGCTTTTATGTAATGTCTTATATATAGTGACACTCTGATACAGGTACATTTGGCAGAATTCACTAGGAGAACATCTGGTCCAAGACTTTATTTTTTTGTGAAACTCTTGATAGCTTTTTTCATTTTCTTCAGCACCAAGCACTATAACAGCAAAAATAACAATAACAATGTAAATGAAGTCAAACTATCTCAGATCCTACACAACACTTAATGCAAAATGTGTTAAAAGACTTTGGAGGAAAATCCTAAAACGTAAAATATATCTGGAATAAAAGATGATACAACCTTTGATAATGGCTAAAATATGTGTCTTGGGATTTAACTTCAACAATAGAAATGAACGCATATATTAACAAATGGAACCACATCCAACAGATATGCTGCTGCATAGTGAAATAAGTCTGGAGTAAAAGAAACGACATCACACTAAATGGGAAAAGATACTTGAATATAATTTATCCAGGAAATGTTTGAGTCAAAATACTTTTTAAAAATGCTTATATGCAACATTTTATAAAACAAGTTAAAAATGGGTACAGAATTTGAATCAGGAACTTTTCCAGAAAGACATACCGATAGCCAACAAATACATGAAAATGTGTTACTTATAATGTGGTAAATTACTTATTATGAAAATAAATTAATACATAGGGGAGATTAATTTGAACCTGTTAGAATAGATATTGATAGAAAGACGAAAGCCCACAAGCATGGGAAAGATTATGGAGAGTAAGGTCGTTTTGTATAGTATTGGTGAGAATGATAAATAATGCAGCCATTAAGGGATACAGTATGGAAATTCCTCCAGAAAATTAAAATACAGATCCATAGAGACAGCACAGCAGGCAAGGTACTTACCATGCATGCAGCTGACCCAAGTTTGATCCCTGGCAGCTTGTAAGAGCCCCTGAATTGAAAATATTCTAAGGTGAAGTATATTTAATACATCAAATCTACTAAACATAACAACAGCTTACCTTACCTTACATATGTTCAAAACACTTATTTCAGCATATATTGGGGCAAAATCATCTAATAACCAACTAATGTTATAATAAATCATTGAGTTTTTTACACACCTTATTGAATAGTATACTGAAAAGGTGAAAAGCAGAGTGTTTTTCCTCTGCAGCTTTGTGTTGTGCTTCCAAGGAGCTTTTCAGCAACAGAGTCTAGTACAGAGACTATAGTACTACATATTGGCAACCCAGCCAAAAAAATAAAAATAAAATATTAACAAATGAGTGGTTTCCAGTGAAAATATTTGCATTCCTTTCACGTAACCTGAAAACTGAAAATTAAAAATGGAAGCATCCTGAAGTAAGGAACCCTTTATTTAATATTGTAACTGCCTTGTCCATTCCAATAGAAAACTCTAAACATTATCTCTTAAACACCATTTCTAAATATCACCATCAAGATAGGGGTGAGTTTTGGGGGGTTTCTTTTTTTCCCCTTACATCTAATAATATGTAGGTGGGGCACGATTCATTACACAACAAGAAGAAAGGTTATATTTATTTTCCCCCTAAGGATATAAATTTGTTTTATTGTAAAAGCAATTCAAGAATACCCCAACACACCCCGAATTTGACATTAGGAACCAGGACATCAAACAAGGAAGACTGCGTGGAGGCTGATTCCCATCAGAGAGGGGAGGGAGACCCCAGGTCTTCTTCACACAGAGGACACTGCAAGGGCAAAGCACGTGTCCACCCACAGTCTGGCTGCGACTCTGAGGCGGAACCGGGAAAATTCAAGTCAGGAGGAGACAAAGAACTCCATATTCCAGTCTCGTGGAGATCTGGAGGTGATTGAAACCTTCCTTAGCAGCAACTGTTTTAAGGATAGCAAGATGTAACCACATCTTAATGGGGGAAAAAGCTTCTCAAGTTCTCTAACAGGGTTCCGCAGTAAGTCTTTCTGCCCCTTCCCGGTCCCTGGCACTACCTAGAGTCATTCGGATGAGACAGATGTGAGTCATCATGACTATGGTTCCCTGGCAAACTGCCGGGCCCCTTGCAAGTAGCTTTGATCTGGTCATCAAAAACCAACATGCTGTATCATTCACAGAGTCAATTGTGCATTCTACCATTGAATTTCATTATTGCCAGCAACAAAACAAAACAATGAATCTGAACAGTAGCCTCTCTCCCAAGACTTAATTCAAGTTTTAAACTTTCTACTGTTTGTAAAAAATAAAAAACCTTAGTTAATTATCATGATCGACCTATGAAATCATTGCACATAACACAGTGATATCATTGTCTTGAGTATTGAAAAGACCTAATAAAAATGTCTCACTTTCAACTTTTGCACTCTTCTAAGTGGAAGGGTCAAATACTTCAATTCTGAATCAAAATGAACAAAGAAACACCACCATCTTCCTAAGTAGTCTTTTTACAGAAGTTTTAGTCAGGAAAAGGTGTATCTGTTACAAACCCTTGAAAATAAGGACTTATTCTAGAGACACTGAAAGACCCTTAACATTAGGGGTGAGGTGACTGGTTGATGCCACTATAATTCATAACCATACGTTACTTCAGAGAGCACACTTACATTTCTACCCTATTCAAAAAAGTTTAATTTCCTTTTACTAATTTCCTAAATATCCTCATTAAAGAAGTTGTACTTTAATATTTAATAGCAAAAATGAGAAGTTTTCCGAATTGAATTGTAGATGGCAATACTGAGTAACAATTTGGTGTCTATTTTAACACACCTAGTTTCCCACATTGAAATTAGGTTGGTGAATAAGAATTAAGAATGTAAACACACTGATACAATGACCACAGAAAACAAACTGATACTCGTTAGCTCAGTTCTAATACACTCCCACTTTCATACTAAAACTAGGTTTAGTAAAACTGTTCTAGAAAACTCTTACTGAAATGTTACATTTCTAGTTGCATTCCAGAAGTATAACTACTCATTTAATCACATTTCTACTATATTGCCAAGTTTTCCAACCAAGTGCAATCAAGATTTTATTTTCCATAGCTTCTAGTAAAATGCTTACAAAAAACCATAATTTTCTTTTAGTAATAAGTTTTCCTTCCTTTATTTGTATACCTGGTTAATATACATATGTTTTAAAGTCCCCACAAGACAATCAACTAAAATTAAGTTATCTTTTGAAGTCATGTTATTGGTCTATTTTAATTCTCTCCTTTTGCTTTTCTTCTTCTCATTTCTGTTTACTAGGCTTCTTTGTTTATATCTGTATTAATTATGCATTAATTGCCTTTAATGTTCCATTACTGAAAGGACTCACAGGACTTGGTTTTTACTCACATAATAACTATATTATTTGGCGGAGAATAACCACAAGAAAAGAAAATGCAGTATAAATAGTTGGGAGATGTCAGGTAGTCTTCTTTCTCCTCTCCTCCTACATTACTGTCAATGTCACTGTCATCCCGTTGCTCATCGATTGATTTGTTCAAGCAGGCACCAGTAACGTCTCTCATTGTGAGACTTATTGTTACTGTTTTTGGCATATCCAATACTCCACGGGTAGCTTGCCAGGCTCTTCTGTGCAGGCACAATACTCTTGGTAGCTTGTTGGGCTCTCCGAGAGGGGCTGAGTAATTGAACATGGGTCAGCCTAGTGAAAGGCGAATGCCCTACAGCTGTGCTATGGCTTCAGCCCCCTACTACATTACACTAGATATAATTGTTGTCAGGTCTAGTGTTGGATAACATTGGATTGTCCTCGTTACTCCCACAGGGAGCTTAAGTTTATTAGTTACTCCCAGAACAGTGCCCCTGAGGCACACCCAATTCCATCAAGCACTAATAATCCTATATTGCTTTTCTCTTTCCTTTATGTCATTTGCATGGTTTAGCGATGTCTTTTTGTATAGACACAGGAAGACAGTTCATGCTTTGCCTTTGTAACATAGGAGTTATCGACTTCAAATAATATTTACTCCTGGTTATCCATTATATTTACTTGATTTAAGCCTCAGTTGCCCTTAGTTCCTAGCATTCCAAAAGCAGGGTCCTGACGAAGGGATTGGATGGACCCAGGGCAAGCTGTAACCTACCCTGGCAACAAAAGAGACAAACTAAGTGCCATATGTATAGTGAGTTAAGAGTATGGTCATGGAGAAACTCTGTCATGACCCAAAAAAGAAGTAATTGAATAAGGACTCTGCTGGGGTTAGGAAAGGCTAACCTGGCCTGAGGACTATGGTCTGGAATGTATAGGGAGATGTCCTCAGGAAGAGCCAATCTTTAACTTTAATATATCTCTTATTGTGCTCATACAAAATGACTAGAAATATTATAAGAAGTAAATTTAATAATAAAAAAAGCTGAAGTGTAAAACATTTGCTTATAGGCACAATCCGGCTGGAGCAATAGCACAGCGGGTAGGGCATTTGCCTTGCATACAGCCAACCGGGTTTCAATCCCTGGCATCCCATATGGTCCCCCAAGCAATGCCAGGAGTGATTCTTGAGTGCAGAGCCAGGAGTAACTCCTGTGTATCACCGGTTGTGACCCAAAAGCAAAAAGCAAAATTGTGATAATAATAATAATAATAATAATAATAATCATGATGATGATGATGATGATGATGATGATGATTATGATGTACAATCCATGAGATTATTTCTTAACTAAAATTATTCAAGAATTTAACTATTATCTGGTCAACGTGGGAACATGCTTCAAAGATCATTTAAAAGACTCTTGGGTTATGTTAAGACCTTCATTTATGAGCATTTTTTCTTTTCTATTCTTTTTTTCTTCCTTCCTTCCTTCCTTCCTTCCTTCCTTCCTTCCTTCCTTCCTTCCTTCCTTCCTTCCTTCCTTCCTCTCTCTCTCCTTCTTTCCTTCTTTCTTTCTTTCTTTCTTTCTTTCTTTCTTTCTTTCTTTCTTTCTTCCTTTCTTTCTTTCTTTCTCTCTCTCTTTCTCTTTCTTTCTTTCTTTCTCTCTCTCTCTTTCTCTCTCTTCTTCCTTCCTTCCTTCCTTCCTTCCTTCCTTCCTTCCTTCCTTCCTTCCTTCCTTCCTTCCTTCCTTCCTTCCTTCCTTCCTTCCTTTCTTTCTTTCTTTCTTTCTTTCTTTCTTTCTTTCTTTCTTTCTTTCTTTCTTTCTTTCTTTCTTTCTTTCTTTCTTATTTGTATGCTAGTTTGTTTGGACTACATCCGGAAATGCTCAGGGCATATTCCTGGCTCTGCACTAAGGGGATATGTGGTGACAGGAATTGATTAGGCTACCATATGAAAGCAAGGCTAGTGCCCTCCCTTCTACCCTATGGCTCTGGCCCTATGAGCATTTAACTAATTTAAATTAGTTTTTTTAAAAAAAGAATAATGAGAGTTTTAAATCATAGCATAAATTCTGGACTAAAGCGATAGCACAGTGGGTATGGCATTTGCCTTGCACATGGCCATCCCAACTTTGATTTCTTTGTCCCTTTTGGAGAGCCCAGTAAGCTACCGAGAGTATCCTGCCTGCATGGCAAAGCCTGGTAAGATACCCATGATGAATTCGATATGCCAAAAACAGTAACAAGTCTCACAATGTAGATGATACTTGTGCCTGCTGGAGCAAATCAAAGAACAGTGGGACGACAGTGATACAGCATAAATTCTGTTACAGAAAAAACATTCAAATACTCATAGATCAAACCAAGTTTCTCAAGTTTAGCTTAATCTCACAAAATATATCAAAAGTGAAAAATCATTTTAAAGACACTTACAATGTTTCAACTATTAGCTTATTCAAATTTTATAGCATTCCGTGCTAATTTCATAATTAGGTAGTTGCATACCATTCTATAGCTAAACAAGTTGGAAAATCAGTACTTCTTTCTGCCAGATTCAATTTTCCTTATCAAGTTGGGACTTTTCCTTACTGCTGCTATAGTACTGTGGTTTCTCTTTTGAGCATTAAGTTAGCAATTTTTTGCTACAGAGTGCAATCTATCAGACGCTTTAGTATATCACATTACAATTTAGTTTCTATTTTGTCAGTTTTGCAGCAGTATTTTGAATTCAGCTAGGGGATGTGATATCTCAAGACAATTCTGTACATTTCCAAGCTATCTTGCCACTTTAAAAGTGTTGTCAGAGGAAGTATTATTTGAAGAAGTCAGTCTGAATTATGCTGCTGCAAATCCACACTGCACAGCTAACACAAATTGATTTACCAGGAAGCTTGCTGCATTTCTGAGACATATCACCACCAAAGCAGCTTAGAAAAATCCTTGTTCAAAATGGCATATTCAGATACAGTATGAGAAGACCTCAAGATAAAGCTCTAAAACCACTTGAACACATCTTAAGTATAGATGTTTTACTAACTAGGCAGAAAAGAAAATGATTCAAGGCAATGCGGCATTATTAAAATTCATCAAATGCAATAATTGCTATGACAATGGGAATATTTGAGGGATTTGCTATTCTTTTGAAAGAAAAATAAAGGATCAAGGACATTTTCAATTAAATGATGGCAAAGTTGGAAAGTAAAGAAGTTCCTATGTAACTGTTGCATCTTTTATAATCATAGTAGCCTCCACATCTTAACTCAAGTACATCTGCATAAAATGCAGATGAGATTTCTTTAAAACGTAGGGGCATTATGATTCATGGATAAGTCACACCCCTTGCCAGACACATATAGATTTAACTTCTGCAAAAGGCCACTCTTTTCTGTCTGCCAATCATTTCTTTCACTGGAAGGAGAAGGCATATGTAAATGTATTAAATTATCATCAACATCATCATTGATTGTTGAATTTCCTGAGCGGTCTCAGTAACGTCTCCATTCGTCCTAGCCCTGAGATTTTAGAAGCCTCACTTTACTCTATATATTAAATACAACAGGATATTGTGGCCACACCACTGGGGAGATGATCTCTTATTAGAATAGTATATAATAATGCTGGATTGCATTTTTATTTTCACCAAATCCTCAATACTTACTTTTTCTTAAAATATTACTGAAAGGGTTGCAATATTTAAACAGGTTAAGAAAATATGGCCAAAATTATATGATTGTACTTTATTATTAGTCTTCGGCATTGTTATCATAGTAAGTACTTAAAAATTAGCTCTCAAAAGCATTATAACTACCACCAATATTCTAATTTATAATACCTACCAATTTCAAAAAATACTCCCACTGTGCCTGTTGTAAGCAACTAATTCACTATCAGTGAATATAATTTTAGGATGTCAAGGAAAATGAGATGCGGCACAGGAGGACCTTAAGTCTGTTATCTGCCTGAGTCATTTTTGTTTGTAATTTGAGTCACCCCTATTGGTACTCAGAGATTAGTGCTGGCTTTACACCTGAGCATCACACCTGAGGAGCTTGGTGGAATATAGTGGGGACCAGGAATCGAACCCAGGAGGGTGGCACACAAGTCAAGTAACCCACCCACTGTACTATCTATCCAGCCCCTCTTTCAAATTCTTGTCTAGTCAGGTTCAGTAGAATATTAATTATTTTGTAGAGAAGTAAAACTTTATCATTAATCCCACAAAAAATCAAAATTAAAATAAATTATTAGAATATTTTAAGTGAGAACAAAGCATTTTTCCAATAGTATTAATATCTAATAAGACAATGGAAATTCTTAATTGGTGAACCTGTTCTATACTTTAATGCTCTGAAATTTCAAATAAAACTGGATCAGTAAGATATCATTTTGGTTTTATTCAAAACTATGCATTTGACATATAGGAAGTTGGTACTTCCAAAAGCAACAGTGTCTGTTGCTTTTTAGTTTTGGATAATATTTTACCTCTAGGGATTAGAAAGATAGTTCAGGGTGTTAAAGAGTATAGCCTGTCATGGTTTGATCCCTGGTACCATGTATCACTTGTACTACTCGTATCACTTGTCATCCCATTGCTCATTGACTTGCTCGAGCGGGCACCCGTAATGTCTCCATTTGTCCCCGTCGCATGCTACTGTAGCCCTACGGTGTCTGTTCGTTCCAGGAACAAAAGGAGCATTAGCCGTTGATTCGGGGTCTTGATGAAGAAGTCAGACCACCTTGTAGATGTATGGCCAGGCGATTTTTGGACTCCCTGTGGAATCTAGTCTGTAACAGCTCTAGTCCAGCTATTGTCTCCAAATCGCATTCTGTGTCTGGTCCATCTGATTTTCAATGTCTTGGCAAACGAGGAAGCATCCCTAATTCTCAATTGTTGTCGGAGGTTGGAACTCCAGATTCCTTCTTTCCCTTGAGTGAAATGTGATACTCCAAGCATAGCTCTTTTGATTGTTCTTTGGGAAAACTAAATAGATCCCAAGTCTCTGAGGTGTACGTTATTGCAGGAAGAACCGTGGAGTCGAAAAGATGTGCCTGAAGCCAGAGATTCTTCGTCCTCTTAACAACTTCCTCAATGCTCTTGAAGGCATTCCACTCCACTCGCTTCCTCCTGCACAGCTCAGGTGCCCGGTCATTCGTCACGTCGAGTTCTCGACCTAGGTACACATAACTGCTGCATTCAGAGATGTTTATTCCATTGAGAGCAAGTGGAATGTCAGGAACTAGTCAGTTTCTCATAAACATTGATTTTGTGAGATTCAGCTGCAGTCCGACCTTTCCACATTTGTGGTTGCAGTTGGCCAGCATTCATGCCGCTTGAATAATGATTGGTGTTATTAGAATGATGTCATCAGCAAAGCAGAGGTGGTATGGTTGCCGACTGTCTATCTTCACTACCATTCCTTCCCATTATAGTTGTCGCATGATGTTCTCGAGAGTGTCACTGAAGAGTTTAGGTGAAGTGATGTTGTCCTGCTGCACCCCTTTCTTTACCTCAATGATCACTTGTAGAATGGTGAAATCCTGGTGGTGAATCTATAATACAGCTCGGGGAGGAACCTAATGTACTGAGTCTGAATACCAAGTTTGGCTAGGGCTTTGAATAATACCTCAGTCTCAACAGAATCAAAGGCCTTCTTTAAATCGATGAACGTTAAACAGTGGTATCTTGAACTCTCACAAAACCTCAATGAGTTTGGTCAACATGTGGATATGGTCGATCCTTGATTGCATGGCTGTCCTTCATCTAGTGTTCTGCCAGTCCTATTCAGGATGACTCTAGTGAACAACCTATAGACGATGGACAACAGGCAGATTGGGCGATAGTTGCCAATAGCGTGGATGTCTCATTTCTTGTACAACAGAACGGTCCTGCTGGTTTTCCACTGGGACAAAACCTTGCATTCAGAGAGGTAGCCTGTGAAGAGCTGACCCAGTGTATTGGCGAGTACTGGTGACAGATTCTTCAGGTGTTTATGTCTGACTTTGTCTGGACCGGGTGCTGTATGCTTCTTTACCCACAAAATGGTGTGTCGGATTTTGGAAGGTAGAATGCTGGTAAGGACATATCTGTAAAAAACTAAAGCTCGCCGAGGGGCGAGTACACTCGCGGGCCCTCCGGGCAGCTCTGTCTCACCACCCGCGTCCGCTTGCCCCGGAACCGCTGTGTGTGCCGTCGGTCAAGGGCAGGCGACGGAAGGAAGAAGGAAGAAGGCCAAACTGGTTGCTCGATCTGTTTATTTCATTGTCTCTCTCCGCTTCTCTCCTGCTCTCTTGGATCTGCGCCCCATGGATCTGGCCCCCAACCCACTCTTACAGCCTAGTTAAATCTCCACAGCATGAGGGGGTTGGGGCATACACATAGGTGTGGTCACCATCAATAGGGTAAGGTCCTTTCCCTTAGGGGATGCTTCTCCTAGGACTTAATTCTCTTTCAGCAGGAGGATCCACCCAAGGGCAGAGTCCCATGAATGTGTTTCTCTTCTCCTCAGCCAGCAAACATATAAGAATTCATAATATTAATTATTTTGTATGGACACAATAAGAGATGCATTAAAGCTTATAGAATTGCTCTCCTGGGGCCATCTCAATCTCAGACTACAGTGCTCAGGCCAGATCAGTCTTTCCTATCCCTGGCAGGGTCTCAGTCTCATAATTACTATTGGATCATGACAGCATTTGTCTATGATCAAGCTCTTAACTTATAGTTAAGAATTAGGCACTTTGGCCAGGCCCATCTCGATGCCAGGGTAGCACATAACTCACCGCTTGCCCTGGATCCTTCCCATCCCACGTCGGGGACCCTGCTTTGGGGTGCTAGGAACTGAGGGCAACTGAGGCTTAAGTGGAGAAAGCAGATGCCCGGGAGGGAATAATATTCGAGGCCAATTAATTCCCAAGTTATAAAAACATAATATTGTCTTCTTGTGTCTATACAAAACAGACATAGCTTTAAAGTAAATTATTCAAAAGGCACAAGAAGAGGAGAAAGGCAATATTAACTTATATAATATAAATTCAGTATCCTAGGAAGGTCTGACCTTACAAATTAGCAGAGTCAGATTAAGGAAAAGCCACGGATTAACTCTTTTGGGGAAGAGAGCATGGAGAAGTGATTATAGCTAAACAAAGGGATGGGAGAGAGTCGGGAACACCTTGATGGGTGAGACTGGGGTAAGCCTAAACTCCGGGAAAAAAACAGGACAAGCTACTTGTGGCAAGCAGGGAGAGGACAAAGTAATGTCATCCTACACATATCCATCCTGCAGAATTTGGTATGTGGGCAGGGAGACGTGGCTAATGAAGAGATCCAAGTAGAAGTCATGGAGAACCTTTTCCATTGCCCTCTGGAAGATGTGATAGATCCAACAGTATGTCAGAGGGCAGTCATCTTGGTCTTATAGTTGGCAAAGGACAGGCAGGTGTTGCAAATACTTTTCTCAGCTTCTGCAGCATCAGCCAACACTGCTGCTCTTTGCTCTTTGAGGTCTTCCTTTATCACTTCTCTGCAAAGCTTTGCGAGATCAGACATTAGCTTGTGATTTCCTGAGTCTCGCTCCAAACTATGTTGGAAAATGAACTCAAGAGTTTCCGAAGATGAGGTCTTTTTGTGGCTTTTTCCTCTCTTGGTGTTCCTCACACAGTGATGAACATGCTGAACCAGTTGACCACATTGCTTGTCGATGTTGTCAACGACAGCATCTTCCCATATTGCTACAGTAGTGCCAAAGAGCTCACAGTTGGTGGTCGTTCTGGGAGTTTTCTTCTTAAACTTTGCAGTCCTTTCTCTCCACTCCGTGAAGTAGAATGTTGCACAAAGGAGACAGTGGTCTGATACTGTTTGGATTTTTGGGACAACAGTGATACCAGGCAAAACTGTCAATTGGATATGATGTGGTCAAAAAAAAAAAAAGAATATGATGTGGTCAAAAAAAAGAATATGATGTGGTCAATTTCATTGTGGAACTGTCCACCAGGAGAATCCCAGGTCCAACGTTTAGATTCAGTCTTCTGGAACTGTGAGTTACCATGAATAGTCTTGGTCGACATGATGAACTCAGACAGTCTCTCACCCTGTTCGTTCCATTCTAGGCCATGTGTCCCCAAGTGGAGTTTTTCAGATGATCTTCTCAGTTCTATCTTGGCGTTAAAATCACCAACAATGACCTTGTAGAAGGTGTGGTATTCTTTATAGAACTTTTCCAGCCCTATGTAGAACTTCTCAATTTCTTCATCATAGTTGGATGTTGGTGCATAGAAATGAAGACAGTTACTGTCGGCAATGAGCCTTGTCATTCAAACATAAGCATCTAATTTGGGTTGTTAGGCATTCAAATGAATTGATGTTGATGGCCAAGTTCACTTAGATGAGGACATTGACACCACCAATGCCTCTGCTGTTACATGTTCCGAGGAACTGTTCTCCAGTGTTGAAATGGTGTGATGTGATTGATGCCTTCTCCAATGACTATCAATTCAATGACATCATACTTGAATTTCTGCACTTCTACTGTAAGGTCCTTGTGAATGCTCCCGATGCCAGTATATGTGCGTAAAAAGCACGAACAGTCATTTTAGACCTTCTTCATGTGGGCAGCCTAGTTCAGCCCTGAGTATTTAGCAGCCTCTTCTTGCTCGTTCTTCTCAATGTTGCTATTTGGGGGGCTCTTCCAGGGTCAGGGGAATGAAGCCCATTATTGTTACTGTTTTTAGTGTGTAGAAAATGCCACACGTAGCTTGCCAGGCTCTGCCATATGGGTGGGATACTCTCGGTAGCTTGCCGGGCTTTCCAAGAGGAATGGAGGAAATCAAAGCCGGGTTAGCCATGTGCAGGTTAAATGCCCTACCTGATCAAAAATAAAATACATTGATCTAAAATTAATTTATATATTCATAATGTTATCATTGCTCTCTTCTGGGAGCTTTGTTTTATAGTAATGTAATCTTATCAATGACCAAGATCCAGAGACTATAAAACAAAGCTCCCAGAAGAAAGGGTTGCAGAATCTCCTGCCCCCGCACCAGGCTGTCTTCACCAAGATCCCCTCAGAGAGGGGTGGGCTGAATTTCCCTCCTCGCCCCAAGCAGAGCCTGGAAACCTCCAGAACCCAGCCACAGCCATGCTCAAGGCCACTCTCCACATGCTCGGACGAGCCTCATCCATGAAGGAACCGACAGAGGAACCCAGGTATGCAGGACCCAATGTGATCTCCAAGCCTGCTCAGATCGGGACTGGATCTCCTCTACCCAGATCCCCAATTATCAAGTACCTTGGCAGTCACACCCACAACCTCCTCCCTCCCGCGCCAAGCAATATCTAAGGATAAATAACAGATTTACTTCTTATAATTTTTAACTGATTTTGATTATAGTGTTGTCTATCTGGTTTATTATTACAAAATTGCTAATTTTCTCTTCTCAGAATTTATTTGTAGGCATAGATAAGTATCTACTAAAGCATCAACTGAAAGAAGAGATTTAAGCTCTACCTCTTATATATGCTTTAAGATCATATTATCTGACAACAAATTTAGAGAAGTATCTATGACTCAGCTTAAATTTCATGTTTCTCTATAGAGTTCTACTTACTAAAGTTACCATTTGTTAAGTGAATTTTTGTGAATGGACATTTCTAACATACGGTTATCACTATAGAAACTATATTTTAGTGAATTTACAATTAGTAAAGGTATTTATAAAATATAAACATGAATTTACTGTTATCCCCATTTCTATAACATAATAAATTTTAAAATATTGACTTTGTTATATAATCAGTTCTTCCTAAATAATTCATTGTAACTTTAGTTTTAAACTAATTGCAATGCGCTTCCTACTAATCGTGATCATTGTGATGTCTTTAAAGATACACTTTTCACTGAACTTCGGCTTATTAGTTGTAATAAATTTATATTCTAACATTAATAATAATCTCACTATCAGCTGCTGCTTTGTAGATGTGTTAAGTGACTAGTAATATTAATCTGGAATAAAATTTCCTTACCAGGATGGGAAAGAAATCCAATGTAATATATATAAAAAAAATTGATTCTACCTAATTCTAAGTTTTATAATGTCTCAACTTATAATTTAACTGTCTAAAGTCGACCGGATTGGCATCTTTACCTTCATTCAAAGGGATTGGTTGCACATAATGAGACAAACACATAAGGATACAAACACACGTGGACTATCTTAGCATAGTATTTAGGAATAGGATCACCTGGGCATCCCTAATTGAGCTCTCAAACAGGCCACTTAGTTGATATTTCTCCTTTCTCCTTCTTCCCAAGTTGGGAATTGTTGTTTACATTGCCAGAGACATTAAAGACAGTAAGTACAGCAAAATTCATTGGGTGTATTCAAAACAAAGACTAGGATATATCAGATTGCTAATCTATATTCTTAAAGTAAAAAGGAGGAGATAATGACAATTTCAAGTTTCATTTTTGCCCACTTTGCCCGCTACATTTAGAAAGCCACAAACTCAATTATTGTGTTATTTTCTGGGCGCATTTTTTTTGTCTGTTTTTATTCTAAGACTTATGTTGATTTTCCCCTGGGACTATCCAGGATTTAGGCTTATAGCTAGAGTGATGACTTCCAACACTTAACAAAATCAGAAATAAACCCTACACTACTGGTAAATGCATTATTAGAGCTCTGTCTCTTCACACTAGCATCCAAGTTCCTTCAGGGTCCTGGGGTTTTGAGTGCAGAGTTTATTGATTTATTGTATTCTGCCTTGCTTTCTACTTTCCTTATTGCCTAAGAAAAGTTCCAAGCACATAACTCATCCTCAATAATTATCTGTTATTCTGTTGAATGGCTAATTTATATGCCATAGAAGAAAACACTTCCTAGATGTAAAGCTATGTCAATACTTCAGAAATTAACAGGAGTTAACCAAAACTGAAAGGAGATAGAAGCAGAGGTTTTAGAATTTGCAAAGCCATAATAAAAAGAGAAATAAAACAAGTTTCCAGAACAGTGATCTAATCAAAACAATTAGAATATTTATGCTACTGGTACTTGTGTAGTATAATAAAAAAAATAGGAAAAACCAGAGTAAAACAACTAAAACTAAAAAAGCATGAGAAATGCAATTTTAGGTGCACAACTGTCTTGTGAAACATATGTATATAAAATTATGTTTTTATTTGAAATAATTTGGTATCCATTGATTGTATTATCTTAAATATTTACAAATTCTGCATAGATTTTTTTAAAGGTAGGAGTACCACTAGTTATACCAGTTATTCAACCACTGATTAAACTGACTGTAAATTTCTCACTACCAATATCCTTCATTTTCTTCCCACCATCTCCCGGCCCCTTCCCAGATCTCCAGCCTGCCTCTACAGCAGACTCTATTCTTCTTCCTACCTCCTTTCCCTTTTGTGTACTATGGTTTGCAATACAGGTACTAAGAGGTCAATGAGTTTGTTCAGAGTGTTAAGTATTTTTATCCAGGAAGTAAGGCTGGAGCAGATTTTTAACTGGATGCTAGCTTTGGGGTGTGGAAGTGACTCTCCAGGCTTCCAGAACTACAAGGAAGTGAGGGGAGGTAGTCCATATCAACCTCGAAAAAGCCTGAAGATTTCAGTCACAAAGCCCACATAACAAAATTTTTGGCAGGTTAATGTCTCTGTGAGGTCTGTCCTGAGACAGTGAATTCAGGCCAGAGGCATGTGACGAATTTGGATGGTGGGAGCAAGCGGCTGTTGTGGGCTCTGTTTGGGCTAACCCTAACACTCTGTTTGGGCTCACCCTAACACTCTGATTACCCCGGTCTGTTCAACCATGCACAGGTCCAAGATAACTGCGGCTTTTGATCTCTTTCAAGATTTATTTATTGGTCTCTGAAATAAGGCCAATAAGCGAGCTTGTATAGCTGAACCACAGGTTGTTTGTGGGCGTGTCTTCCAATACCTAACTTTTGGTAGTTTAATTTCTTGGGAAACTTGGTTCCAAATTGTTAGGTTCCGGCCAGAGGCACAATGGCACTTTAGAATTTATTTTTAGCCAAAGACATTAATTTACTATGTTTTACACTATGGAATTTATATTTATAACAATAACACAAAGAAACATCATTTTTCTTGAATGATAATAGAAAGATAAAACATAGTCAAACAAAAGAGAGTATATAATAACTTAAGACATGACTTAGTGGTAGTGCACAGACTTAGAGTTAATTTTTTTTCCCTACACATCATATCAAACTTTGGACTTTGACGTTTGAAAAGAAATATGTAAGGATATTTGAAGTGGGGCTGGAGTGACAGCACAGCGGATAGGATGTTTGCCTTGCACGCGGCCAACCGGGGTTTGATTCCCAGCATCCCATACAGTCCCCTGAGTACCATCAGGAGTAATTCCTGAGTGCATGAGCCAGGAGTAACCCCTGTCAACTCCAGCTGTGACCCAAAAAGAAAAAAAAAGATATTTGAAGAGACTTTATTGTATTTGCAAGTTAACAATTTAGGTCAAGGTGTCATTTGGGATTCAGAGAACTTCCAACTTTTAATGAACTTATTTGCAGTTGAGCTATTGAGGACCCACTTTTCCTGTCAGTGAAATATGAATATCTCTCAGTTCCTAGATGACAGATGACTACACCAGTTTTTCAACATGTGCTCTTTATAGTAAGTTCACAAAAGGGTGCTTTTTTTTTTTAACGTGCCTGTTTTGTGTTAATCTGTCTTCCTTTCATATAATTCATGATTTTTTTTATTTGCTTTTCGGGTCACACCCAGTGATGCACAGGGGTTACTTCTGGCTCTACACTCAGAAATTACTCCTGGCGGTGCTGGGGGACCATATAGGATGCTGGGAATCGAACCCAGGTCAGCTTCGTGCAAGGCAAACGCCCTATCCATTGTGCTATCACTCCAGCCCAATTCATGATTTTTAAGTGCATACCTAGACCTCCCCAGGATAAATATCAAAGTAGCGGTCTAGTTCATCATTTATATCAGTTCTACCTCTATTCCAAGGGTCAGGAATTGAAAAAGCAGATGTTCCAAAGATCACTTTATAATTCATTTGTAACATGTTTTATGGGGAGAAAGACAGTATCTGTAAACTGATAAACTCTCAACATATTCAAAATGCTAAACAAATATATCTCGTGCTTCTTACATCTCTCTTTTACAAAGCGGTATTTGTCCATCCCATAAAATTGTAAAAATAACAGTGGAGTTCTAGAAGAAATCTAAGGTAGTTTGCTTGTTTGTTTGTTTGTGAAGAATACATTCTGGGGCCAAGTCCTGCTAACTCAAACCTGATGAAGAAGGTTTAAAAAAACTCAAGTCACATCATCAGTCAGATCACAAGTCACAAAACTCAGTCAGAATCATGTGGCAAGAGATGGTTAATTCCAGAAGATCTGATCAAATTTAAAGTGAATCCAAAAGTTTTGAAAAGGTGTGGTGGATAGTTTTCCTCCATGAGGAATGCACTAAGGCAGTTAAGAATTCTGACTGATAAACGTCATCAATTTTATTCTCTCCCTATGACCTCTGAGATCAGAGGTATTCCTTAAGTATTGAGTTTTACGCATTTCCTCCATTTCAAGAATCAATACATTTTATTTAAATAGCAGTCATGTTACCCATTTTGAAATCATCTATGTGAACCCACATAGTTTTCTCAGAAATATCAAAATGACAACATCTGTAAACAACTGTATGAATCGATTTGGAGGAACATGATAAAGTATTTCAGTCAAATAGGTTTATGTCTGATCAAGGAAAATGAGCAGTTAAACAAAAATTAAGTTAGAATCCTTTAGGCTTCCCTTTGGGTAGATTGACACCTAAAAGAAATGAGTCATCATGTCCTCGGTGTTGACATTAGGGCTAGGGAAGATAGTCCAGAATTAGAGAAATAGCTGAATGAACCAGTACACATATCTTGTGTATCTTAGGACTGGAGACACATGAACAGCCTGGCCATGATCCTTGGGCCTTGGACCACTGTTGAGGAGACCCGCCACCAAAACATAAATATATATTAGATTCCAATGTGGTCAGAAGAGGACTACTAACTTATAAAATATATTATTGTAAACTTATTCCTTTAATTCTGTTTATAATTTTTAAGCCAATGGTAGGTTTTCCCTTTTTGTTAGAATACTCAAATTCAATGACCAAACTGCATTGGCAAGGAAAGGGGACTGGTAGGAAATGATGGAGGTCTAAAGCAAAAATATTTTTGAACCATTTTTTGAAAGAATCCTTCCTACGTTTCCAAAATATAGATGATTGTAGATGATAGAAATTTCCCAAACTGTGATATAAACCCATTATTGTCGGCATTTATCACTGTATCACTGTCATCCCATTGCTCATTGATTTGCTCGAGCAGGCATCAGTAACGTCTCCATTGTGAGATTTGTTGTTGCTGTTTTTGGCATATTGAGTATGCCACGGGGAGCTTGCTAGGCTCTGCCACACAGGCAAGATACTCTCAGTAGCTTGCCAGGCTCTCTGACAGGGACGGAGAAATCAAACTCGGGTCAGCCACGTGCAAGGCAAACACCTACCCGCTGTGCTATCTCTGCAGCCCATGGGGGTTTATAATAAATAAAATTAAAATTGTCTTTAAAACCAAAATTAAGATAGATTACAGAGTTCCAGTTTAGCCCCAGTTGCCTAAGATGCCGCGTATTTGATGATGTGATCAAAGTTTGAGACTCATCAGAGATTCCAGAGAGGGAGAATTTATTTGTCAGAACAAGAACAGTAGTAAGGATTATCAGTATTTTTGGTTCTCAGTTCCCACATGATTCCAACATGATTGCAAGGAAAAGCATTTTCTTTGGATGAGATACTATTTCTTGATTTCAAGGCTCTTTATAACATTATTTAAAAGATAATCTAAAACAAACATTTGAATTTCTTCATGAAAAATTTGGGACAAAAAATGTAAGCAAATCATGGAGAATTGTAGTTTTAAGCTATAGGAAAAGAAAAATATATTTGACTGAATGTCTTGTACATTAAGTAAATACTGGGTTAGGTGAAAACTTTAGATGTTTAAACTTAGAAAATTTAACTGTTTTTATTTATTAGTTATATAATATGCACTTTAGAAACTTTTTCATTCAACTTTTACACTTAGTTAAAATATGTGCTCATTTTCATCA
The DNA here is from genome assembly GCF_027595985.1 of Sorex araneus. NCBI lineage: Eukaryota > Metazoa > Chordata > Mammalia > Eulipotyphla > Soricidae > Sorex > Sorex araneus. Next base: position 67,019,551 of record NC_073303.1, read on the forward strand.
TCAACTTTGAAAACATCTGTGGATGGACAGAATTACTTAATGCATCTCACTAGTGTCTTAATTTAAAATGATAAATTAAGATCACTGACCAGCCATTCAACTTGAACAGAAATGATGAGTCTTTGGGTGATTTCCCATAAACTATGCAAATAAGAATATTTGGTTAGTTGATCTTGTAGACATTGTTTATTGTGTTTGAGATCTTAGAAACAACAAACTTGTTCTTGGTTTTCATAGAATACCAGTGCTTCTTTTCCTCAAAAAGGAAAATTCTACAGACAGAAAACATAGCATTTTAGATAAACAAAACTGGGTTTGTTTTTATTATGTTGGCTACCAAAAGTACTACTGACTGGGAATATGTTGCACATAAAGTATAGTATTTTATCTCATATATTGACACATTTTTAATTGCATATTAAATTTCCAGTGAATTTTTAAATCAAAAATGCCATAAAATATAAGTGATTCATTATAAAAGAAGCATAGTAATGTATTTTAATTAGGTTGTACATTCGATGAGGAAATATTTAGTAATGGTAACAAAAAGCATAAATGTACATTTCATGCGAACAATACTGGTATATGTGAACATCACTGATCAATTGCATATTTCCAAATAGTGGAGATATTCTGTGTATGAGAGAAAAGGGAAAGACTTTATAATTATATCACATTAGCCTATAAGTCTTTTTTTTTCCCCGGGGGAGGTGTTCTTTTGGTTAATCTTTTCAGAGATACTTTTTAGTGTGTTTTCTTCTGAAATATAATGAAGTTTTTAACACATAGACAGACTCAAAGAAATTATGAAAAATAGAGTAGGACAACTCAGAACAAAGGAAAAAGAAAAATCACTAAAGCAGTTCTTTCATAATTTAAAAATATTCTTTGACTGCTTCAAGTCAAGAGGTCATTGGGCACATAATACAAATCAGCACCAGTGAAAGAACCTGATGTTTTAAAAATCAAATAAAATTATTATTATTTCAAGTGGGATGATTTTCAATTATACAAAGACTCATCTTATGACAATAACATAATAACCCAGAGTCATTTAATGGGTTATGTATGACCCAACTGTCAATTTATGATAAGCATGCAGAACATAATAATATTGTAAAATATTTTAAATGTAGAATAGTAAGAATAGCCTGTTAATGGTGGAAAGTTATAAATACATTTATATATGTAAATCATACCATTATATAGTGATATAATTGCATTTGTTCAGTTACAGTAAATAAAGTTTGACAGCGACTAATTCATTTGTAGATAGGAAATAATTAGTAATTAGGCATTATTGAAAACAAAATAATGTAAAAACAATAAACAAAAATGGGTTAAAATATTTTCCAAGCTCAACTATAGAGATAATTTATGGTACAAAGAAAAATAAGAGAGTGGGCAATACTTAATTATTATTTTGATAAAACCAACCTTAATTTCAATGTAGCCTCCTTTTAATGCAATTTTTTCTTAATTCTTGTGTCTCCTACTTAGGAATACTTTCTTAAATCGGCCATATATTATGAGTTTCCATTATTGCTTATAATAATTGTAATAACTTTGCATTTCAAAAATATATTCGGGACCGTTATTTCACATCACAGATTATAGTTTAAAAAATTGGGAGTAGAATAATCTGAATTTCTTCTGCCTATTGTCATAGCTGAAATATGAAAAGGTACTCTTTCTTGTTTGCAAAGCTAACTTCCATAAAATAATAGTATCAAGTTGCTTTTATTTTACTATACTTCATCAATAATTAAATTTGTTTGAAAAAGAAAAATATTGAACACTTATGCTGTACTAGCCACTTTTACAGATGACAAAAGACTCAGGCATAAAGACATAGTCAAATTTCCCTGGAGAGAAATAGAAAGTATATTATTCGCTTAAAAATTTTTTCGGCATGCTATTAAAGTCCAGAAAAGGGACTGAGCAAACCAGGCTAAATTATTTATATTGGAAACCAGTGAAGGCAACATTTGAATTCTATCTTAAAAAATGAAGAGTCAGAAATAGAGTATTTAGAAAAATGAAAATGTACACATCCTGAAAGACTAAAGAATTTGTTGTTTGTAGTAATTAAAAATATATACTAATAAATCATTGAATAAATAAATGAGAGAATTCTTCCCTGAAGAAGAATTATGAGTAATGAACAAAGAAGGTTGAGGAAGATAGGCAATTATCTTTGACCACAGTAACATTCCATTCAGGTCAAATCAATATGATATTTGCATTGAATGGATTTGTTCTCATTATCACTTGATGAATGTTTTAATTAATATAATTATTTGTGTGCCACAGTAAACCTGGTGATACTCATTAGGAAACTGTGTCATATGTGTGTTAGTGTTTGAAATGCAGAGTGTGGATAGATAAAACTCCAGATTAATTATTCTTTTGAAACCTCTGTGTGTGTGAGAGAGAGAGAGACAGACAGACACAGAGATAGAGAGACAAAGAGACAGAGACAGAGAGAGAGTTACAGAGAGAGAGAGAGCTTGGACCATATCCTACTCAGGTCTTATTTCTGGTCCGGATCCTTGCTCAGGTATCATTCTTGACAGTGTCAGGGAACCTTATTACAGTTCTGGGGATGCCCCTGGATTAGCTGTGCAAGGCAAGCATCTTATCTGCTATACTATCTTTTCAGTGTGCAGAAAAGTGTTCTATTAAATGCTGTATTTAACAGCATACTATTTGACTAGGTTCTTAATATTTATGCTACTAATGGTGAGGGCACACCTGGAGGGCTCAGGGCTTATTCTTGATTCTATATTCAGAGATTAGCCCTGACAGGAGTCAGGGGACCGTATGTGGTATCAGATACCGAATTTGGGTGAGTCACAAACAAGAAAGATGCTTTACCTGATGTACTCTCTCTTTGGTCCTATGCTAATATCAAAGTTAAATCTCAGATATTTATTTTCAGAAGTTAACTTTATAAAGCACATGAAAACTCTAAAGTATTATAAGCAGAAATGGTCACAGAAATAGTCTAATCAGAATTTCCAGAGTAGAGAAGTTACACAATGTTGAAATAAAAAGTGATTGTCAAGTGTGTACATCTGTTTGTGGCAAACATAGGAAAAGAATTTGGTTTCAATATTTGCATCTCTATTAAGTTTTCTTATAAATATCAAGAAATCTCCAAATATTCTTGTTTCTGCCACTTTTCTTTTAAAAGTTTGACTTCAACATGTCTTTAAATATGAACTCTTTATCTTCATATAGACACCCTTACTTTTAACAGGAATTATTCTGAAAAACTCTGAGTTCATATTCCAGATGTACTAAGTGAAATTATTTGGAAGACAAATTAATGGTGTGACGTAGCAATTCTTTTGATTAAATAAATTAAATCTACAGATTTTCTGACTTTATAACTGACTTATTATACATGAAAATATGCATGAATATTAAATTCAAGCCTTATACGCTAACATTTTTAGGTGAGAAAGAATTGAGTTGAGAATTACATTTAAAGTTTACTAATGAATCAAGAGGAACCAATTTTTCCCACAAGGAGATGTATGAACATCTGACCAAAATTAGAACATCTACTTTGTAGATGTAGTTGTATTTTTTAAACTTTCTTACCTCCAATATGTGAAAAGTACACATAGTAGGTGTCCTATGAGGAATGATAAGTAATTATTTTAAGAAAGAAAACTAATATGGTAGAAAAATATTTAAAAATTAGAAGAGCTCATTTTGCCCTGAGTATAAAATGGTTTCTGAATTCTAATATTTTCTATTTTTATAAACTTCACTACCCTATCTCATTAACATATTTTATATAGTTTCCAAATTTTGATTTTAAAAATAGGCAACTTAGGGTCAAGAGTAAATATAGCAGGTAGGGGACTTGCCCTACTCGTGGTGAACACGGGTTCAATTCCAGACACCTTATATGTTTCTTTGGTTAATCCCTGAATTCAAAGCCAGGGGTAATCCCTGAGCACCACCAGTAATCACTCACAAACAAACAAACAAAAGCAAACAAACATTTTTAAAGTCAACTTAATTTTAATAGGAACTGAACTTTCTGTAGTTAATATTTGTTTAATACTGGATCCTCAAATTACATTTGATTAAGTGAATTTCTCCACTTTAATACAGTACAAAGAAATGCACTTTTTTCAAGTAAAATTTTTAAAGAAAATTCAATGAATTTGCATGTAAGGTTACATGCTGTCTTTTAATAGAGGAGACATTTAATTGACCTATTTAAAAATCTAAATATCTCATTTAGTGCCCAAAAAATGGTGATAGTAAGTGTCAGGTCATTTCTTTTAATTGGAAAACTGTGTAAATGTGAAGCTAAGGTGTAGTTTTATATAAAATGATGACAGATTTAACTTTTCTCATTGCAATGGCTAAAATATGGGGAAAAACAAAAGAGAAGGAATCAGCATGAATATTGAAAATTAGGGAAGAATAACATTCAGGTGCTAAATATTTAAAGAAATTTTGATGAGATACTGTATATATGTGTGACTTCATGGAAAACTAGTGTCATTTGATGATCTACAGAATGAAGTGTGCTTAATAAGAAGTAAAAATACAAAAATATTAGCATTATTACTTGCAAGATGTGGAGCACTCTTCTATGAAATTTGCACTGTTTAGTTATTCTGACCCTATCAACTATGTTTTTCATGAGAAAAAAAAAAGAGAATTTAAGTGACTAACCTAGGAATTCATAATGCTGTGAATTTTAAGAGTGAGAATTCAACCCCAGGCAATTAACTGTCTGCATCAACATTTTTATTTTACTGCTGTTTTCTCTCATAAAATTAATGACTACATAAATTATAATACAATCATATACCTTAATTCTAACCAACATTAAAGCTGTAACTTGGGAGCACTTTCATGATAAATGTTTATATTCATAATTCTTGACTGAGTTGGAAAAAAGTATCTAAATTAGTCTGAATGAATGCACGTATATAAAGTGTCAGGCTAAGTGACTTGCTCTTCAAGCTCATGTTCTCCCTTCAACTCCTATCTTGCTTACATATCTCTGTGTCTCTAACTTTTTCTACTCTAAGTATGTAAACAATTTGAACTAGGTTTTAGGAAGCATGTGTGTGATTTCTTCACCCCATTTCATATGTGAGAATATTCAGGCACATTGAAATCTGGAATATTTAAATACTTCTCGTCAGAAGCTAGAAAATCAAAATATAAAAATATAAACCTGAGACTAGTGAAACATATTGAACAAAATAGAATTATTACAGATGTTTAAGTGTTGGGGCAAGATGCTCTTCAGCTGAAACACACAATTATTTGCAATGGCTCCAGTCACCTCGGAACACCAAGAGAATTATCCTAATGAAAGGAAGAGAAGCACAGAAATTAGGAGTAGGCAGTTTAGATTAGGGAATTCCAGAGAAGCTCAGAAATGCTCTTCCTTATTCTATTCTGTGGCAGGAAGAATAGTTGATTCAAATCTTAGACTGTAGGTGATTCTTCTCTTGAAAAGCCAACCCCTTCAACTGAAATTGATCTTTCATCCATTTTTCTATTATCCTTTTCCAGTTAGCTAGGAAATGTCATGCTAGTTTTAAGGCAGTACAGTTTAGGGGGCACCCTAGGCAGAAAATAAGGCAAACTGGTTCTCCCAGTTCTGTTGCTGGTTCTCCCAGTGCTTTACTGATGAAGATTGTAAGGCCATCAGCTTCATCAAACACAGGGGAACTTGGAATCTTCCTGTTGACAATCCATCTGTGGATTTGTACTTTTGTGGAAAAAAAATGTGAATCTGGAACCTCTGGATGGCAAAAAACTGCCTTTAATTTGAGCAAGATTTCTTCAACCGTGGTGTCATTTTCCACCCTTGTCAAAAGCAAGTGTGAAGACAAAGTCCAGAAGATATTTTTTTGAAAATACTAATATTATAACATCTTCTACAATTCCAGTTGAAAGCAGTGTAGAACTCTTACTCTGACAGCAAAATTATCCATTAGTATTTTTTTTTCTTTTTGGATCATACCAAGCAACGCACAGGGGTTACTGCTGGCTTTGCACTCAGGAATTACTCCTGGCGGTGCTCAGGGGACCATATGGGATGCTGGGAATTAAACTTGGGTCAGCCGTGTGCAAGGCAAATGCCTTACCTGCTATGTTGTCGCTCCAGCCCCCCATTAGTTTTTCTTAAATAATACCCTTGAATAAATATATGTTCAATTGAGCTAATATATATAAATTATTAGATATCCTACTAGTATCTAACATTTAAATGTTAAAATGCTATTAATAGTAAAGATAAATATGAATTATGGAAATAACCAGAAATGTACCATTTAAAGTGACAAGAGCAACCATATCAGTCATATCAGATTTAGTGTTCTGACAAGTATTGATACTTGAAAATTCATTGAACATTTGAATCAACAACCTTTGACTTAAGTCTATTCCCATTCCTCCACAATCCCACTGTACAAAGCGCATTGGTTTAAAAAATGTATCCGAAGAAGAAAAGTTTTAGAACTAGTAAGCTTGCTGCTATTTGGAAGGAGATTAACTCCATTGAAGCATCCATGATTCTCACACACAGTGTCATCATTGAGAGTAGACACAACTTTGAGATAAAAGAGTGAGAGGACTAACAGGGGACTAACTAAGAGGACTAATCGTCTATACTGTTGCACATTGGAACAAGCTATGTGTATCTGAACCTGTGTATATGTAAAAAGAAGAATGAACCCCAATATTCTTAGGACATATGCATATAAACAAGAAATACAAAAGAGTACAATAGAAAGTAAAAGTTAAGATTTAATGTCTGAAGCTTTTAATGCATTTTCCTACCGGAAAACAGATCGAAACCTTACTCAATTGAAGTAGTTAAGAACAAACCTCTATAATATTTCATGGACTGCTGTCAGGCAAATGTATAAGGATGGTTCCTATAAGTCAGGTGTGAAAAATAAAAGCTGGAACTTTATTTTTTTAATTGAGAGATGTATCAGCTTTAGTTCATTATAAGAAAGACTAATTTTACAAATTTTGTAAGAAAAGTAATTTTAAAAAATAAACAAACACAAAACAAATTTTAGAGGAAAAATTTATCGAAATTATTAATATATCACTAAAAGATTTAATTTGTTCTAGAAAAAAATTTGTTCACAGAATGTTTTCAGGTGTCCTAATGTGTTGAGTTTAATTAACAATAGACAAACACTTCAAAATAGTTGCTATACATTTAAAGAAGCAACGGAAGTCATGATTAAGTAAATAAGGGAAAGTATGAAATAATTAAAATAGAAATTATCAAAAATATTAAATAGCATTTCTTAAATGGTAAAAATAAAATAGCATGAGCTAAAATGTAAATTTTCAGAAATTTTGCAAGAGGACTATTTCAACTAGCAAAAGAATCAATAGACCCAGGGTAAATAGTTAAAATAATGCAGTCTAATCTGGAGAATTGAAAAGGATAGGATAAAAATAAACCAGAGCCTCAGAGACTTATGGAAATGTAAATTTTTGTAATTACAAAACATAATTGTTACGGTAATGGGAGAAGAAGAAAGTTACAAAGAAGAAAATTAAAAATATAAAAACATAATGCCAATGTATCCTCAGAAATGATGAAACACATCTACACTTTTCAGAAACATACATGGATACTTAATAGTGACCTGTTACAGTACAAATCAAAGTAAAGAGGGAAAATTGAAAAGAGTGAGGGAATAAAACTGAATCATCTATTGACTCTACAGAAGAACAACCATACCATTAAGACCTAACTCTAGTAAATGAAGCAGAGACCAAAGTGCCAGGGACTATTTATATACACAACACTGTCACTGTCACACTGTTATCCCTTTGTTCATTGATTTGCTCGAGCGGGCACCAGTAGCATCTGCATTGTGAGATTTGTTGTTACTGTTTTTGGCATCTTGAATATGCCATGGGTAGCTCTTGAGTGAAATGTGGTATTCCAAGCATAGCTCTTTTGATTCCTTTTTGGGATAACCAAAATAGCGTTTGCATAGGGCCCACATCTCTGAAGTGTATGTTAGTGCAGGAAGAACGGTGGAGTCGAAAAGATGTACCTGGAGCCAGATGATCACTTCGTTATAGAATGGTGAGATTCTAGTGGTGAATTCATTATACAGCTCGAGGAGGATCTTGATGTACTGAATTTGAATGCCCTGTTTGACTAGGACTTCGATGACCGATCCAGTCTCAACAGAATCAAAGGCCTTCTTTAAGTCGACGAACGTTAGACAGAGGAGCATCTTGAACTCTCTCAAAACCTCAATGAGTTTGGTGATCGTGTAGATATAGTTGATCATGCTGAATCCTTTATGGAACCCAGCTTGCTCGCCTGGTTGTCCTTCATCTAATGTTCTGCCTATTCTATTTAGGATGACTTGAGTGAAAAGCTTGTAGATAATGGATAGCAGGCAGATTGGGCAATAGTTGCCGATGTCGTGGATGTCTCCCTTCTTGTGCAACAGAAGTGTGTGTCTCCCTTCTTGTCCTGCTGGTTTTCCACTGGGATGGAACCTTACATTCAGCCAGGTAGCGTGTGAAGAGCCGAGCCGGTGTATTGATGAGTACTGGCAGCAGATTCTTCAGGTGTTTGGATCTGACCTTGTCTGGACCAGGTGCTGTATGCGTATTTACCAACAAAATGGCATGTCGAATTTCGGAAGGGAGGACGTTGGGAACGACATATCCATCCTGCAGAATTTGGTATGTGGGCAGGTGGACGTGGCTGTCAAGAGATCCAAGTAGAAGTCATGAATAATCCTCTCCATTGCCCTTCTGGAAGATGTGATAGACCCATCAGGATGTCGGAGGGCAGTCATCTTGGTCTTACAGTTGGCGAAGGAGCATTGTGAATATTTTTCCCAGCTTCTGCCGCACTGGCCAACACATTTTTTAAAACATAGCTACACAAAATACTAATTTTAACACTAATATTGAGTGCATATCATTTAAAATATAGTATATAAAACAATAACATAAAGGAAAAGCAGAATTTGAACTTACTTTGATATTTTACTCTAATTGTTAGTACTAATTCAGAGAGCTGTTAATAATTAAAGTTGCATTATTTCCCTCAACCAACTAATAAGAAAATAGCTCAAAGATACGCAGCTAAATAACTTTAGCTAATAATAATAAATATACTTTACAAAATAATAATAATAAATCTACTTTACAAAAACTAATAGCCCAGTAAAAAGAAGAGAATATAACCATAAAACATACACAGCAAATTAGTCAATATAAATTAATTTTTTTTTTGCTTTTTGGGTCACACCCGGCAATGCACAGGGGTTACTCCTGGCTCTGCACTCAGGAATCACCCCTGGCGGTGCTCAGGGGACCATATGGGATGCTGGGAATCGAACCCGGGTCGGCCGAGTGCAAAGCAAACGCCCAACCTGCTGTGCTATCACTCCAGCCCCCTAAATTAAATTTTTTTATTATTCACACTAAATGTGAATGATCAGACTCTCAGATTTAAATTGTTAAACTCTGTTTAACTAAATTTAAATACATGACTTAAGTATATCTGCTACATATTTATTTAAATATATACTGTAGATATATAGTATATGTTTATACCATCTAATCAATGACAAGATAGGCAGGTAGAAAATATATACAGTGATTTCTTATGCATGTGTATATGTGAACAGTTATCGTTAGATACTCTGTGATTATATAACAACAGATTAACTGCATTACACATGCTCCAAGTGATAAGAAGAAATGTTTCATGAGAAGAAAACTGGTAACTGGGACTGGAAAAATAGTACAGTGGGTAGGGTGCTTGTCTGTCATGTTGCATCCTGGGCTCAATCATAGCATCTAGTAAGGTCCCCTGAGCACCCTTAGGAGTAGTTTCTAGATTCAGAGCCAGAAGTAACCCCTGAACATCACCCGGTTTGGCCCAGACACAAAAACAAAACAAAAGAAAACAAACTGGTAACTTTATCAGTGACAACGTAAATTCATGTAAACTTAGAATAAACTACTTGAACATTACTAATTTTAAGAGGATATTATAGAGATTAGCCATGGTATTATTTTGATATGGCAATTACACACTCAAATTAATAAAGCATAAGACAGAAAATCAGAGGCTATGGAAAACTACAGCAATATTATCAATCAACTTAACCAACTCAATTACATTAGCAGTTTTATTAATAACAAGTTTGAAAACTTAAAGAAAATACATGTCTCTTCAACTTCATAGGTCGAAAAGAAATCATAAGATATAAGACATTTTAAAATATTTAGAATATAAAGTATGTGACTTGGATTCAATAGAATTTGCATAATAGTATGCTAATCCTTAACAAATTGCAAAACACAAAGGTCTTATTTTCTAGGACACCCACCCAGAAGGAAATATTCATGTCTCATAGTCATAGAACAGAAATTGTCAGAAGCAAACTATAACATAGTTTAAGACTTTAATTGTAGGAACCCTAGAAAAAATAAATTAGGCTTCTATATTGATCTAAATTTCCCAAGATAGTCTACCATATATATATGACTTTTGATTATTTAACATCAAATTAATATAAATTCTTGTAAGCTATATGTGTAAAGTTATCAGATTTTAAAGAATAGTTTTAAAAATCATATTTATAATTAGTAATAAATATTTTCAATATCAAATGAATATTTATAAATTGTGAAAAATGATGTACTTTACCAAATTTTTAAGTTGCCAGAAATAAATACAACACTTTTTGTAATTAAGAGAAAGATCAACATTGGAAATAAAATAAATCTGAACTATCATCAATAAAAAATTATTGGGGCTGGAGTAATAGCACAGCAGGTAGGGCATTTGCCTTGCACACAGCCAACCTGGGTTCGATTCCCAGCATCCCATAGGGTTCCCTGAGCACTGCCAGTAGTGCAGAGCCAGGAGTAACCCTGTGCATCGCCGGGTGTGACTCAAAAAGAAAAAAAATTCTTATGAAATATTAAGTGAAAGAGATCCATTAAAGTAGTTCATGCACAAATTAAATAAATTTTTTCACCCTGAATACATACAAGACTTTATGAACCATTGGTAGGGAGTCACTTGACAGCCTGGTCTAAAACTGATTTTTTTCCAATAGTAGTGTATTTAAATATACAATTCCTTTTATAAATTATAAGTCTATTATGGCACAGTTCACAACTTATTTCAATTTGAATACCACATGCAGTATCCTCAATAAGATGCTTTGTGCCAAATACTAGAGGCTTTTTAATTATTATGTAATTTCAGTGAAACACTGTATTTCAAAGCCAAAGGTTTATAACTTTTAAATTTTTTTCATGGCTCATATATATTTATTTCCATAAATGACTATTTATCAAAACTATAGAAGTCTCATTTTTAACTAATTTGATTTTTAAATGTTTACCGAAAAGAAATGTGATAAGTGATGCCAAGATTAGCTATACATTTGAATAATTAAGAGTCTATTTCTTTCCCAGAAAGAAAAAACAAAGACTACACTTATTGCTAATGGCTACATCAATACTGAGAATATATATTGATCAAACACAAGGTTCATTTTCATCTTATTTAGTTGTATTGACTTGGAGATGCTCTCAACCAATGATCATTGGTTCTGGGGCCCCAGCCCTGCTATGTGGAAGGCCTTACAATATATAGCAGACAGGATAAGCCTGAAGGTGCTGGGGTCCAACAGGCACTAAGGCTATCTCTGGCAGTCATCCGGGAACCATGTGATGCCAAGTATCACATTCCAGTTCTCTCCATAGCAGGCAACTTGTGGCACACCCCTGAAGCTATCTCTATGAGCTTGCAAAGTTAGTTTGTTAAAACTGAAGTGGATGTGAAACATTCATCCATCCATGAAAAGACTGACAGTGAACAAAGTGTAGTGGCACCTCCTACCATGGAACTTGACATTTAAATGTGATTTATAAGTTACTGCTAACGGTTAATAATCTTATATTGTGATATCTTAACCTCTAGACCTCTATTCTTGTTGCATAAATAGACATATTTGTATCTTTTTTCTTGCAATGTCCCTTGGCATTTTTGTGGCAGCCTATTTTAGTTGGTACTAAGGAGTGATGCCTAATGATGCTCAGGGGACCATATGTGGTTTCACAAGAGGGTCAAGTCTATTTGGCTGCATGCAAGGCAAGTGCCCAACCTCCTGTATTATCTCTATGACCCCATTCCAACCCATTTTATCTCTAAGTTGAGAACCCATAGATTCCAGGCTACTTCCTGGATGTACATTTAATGTAAGATGTTTATTTCCCCAGACTGAGCACAGCGGGTAGGGTGTCTGCCTTGCACGCAGCCAACCTGGGTTCGATTCTTCCATCACTCTTGGAGAGCTCAGCAAGCTACCTAATGTCCCGCTTGCATGGCAGAGCCTGGCAAGCTCCCTGTGGCATATTTGATATGCCAAAAAAAGTAACAACAAGTCTCACAATGGAGTCGTTACTGGTGCCCACTCAAACAAATCGATGAACAATAGGATGACAGTGATACAGTGCTACCTTGTATTGTGAGCTTTGCTTAATTAATGTCTAGATAGGTTAAACAGAAAGAAGCATTTCTCTCTTCTAAAAACTAAAAAGATTTTATCACTTGTATCATTTGGCTTCCTCTTGATCTTCAATTTGCTCAAGCAGGTGCCAGTAACGTCTCCATTTGTCTCTGTCATGTGCTTGTGTAGCCCAATGATATCTGCTCACTCTAGGAACAGGAAGAGCCTCAAACCATTCATTCAGGGTTTTGACAAAGAAGTCTGACCATCTCGTTGGTGGGTGGCCAAGCGGTCTTTTGACGTCCTGTGGAATCCAGTCGGTAACAGCTCTAGTCCATCAGTCATCTCTGAATCACATTTCATGTCCGTCCCATCTGAATTTTGATGTCTTGGCAAACGTGACAGCTTCCCTGATTCTTGACTGTTGACAGAGGTCAGAACTCCAGATTCCTTCTCTCACTTGAGTGAGACGTGATACTCTTAGCATAGCTCTCTCGATTCCTCTTTGGGATACCTGAATAGCGTTCTCATCCTGTTTGAATGGGGCCCAGGTCTCTGATGCATATGTTAGTGCAGGAAGAATGGTGGAATCGAAAAGATTTTATACTTTCTGGAAATAGAAAATACAAGAATGAGTTTTGTGTCTTTTCTCAAGCATGATTGTACTTGTAGCACTGTAACTATTATCCCATTGCTCATCGATTTGTTTGAGTGGACACCAGTAACGTCTCCATTGTGAGATTTGTTGTTACTGTTTTTGGCATATCAAATACACCAATATGCCACGGGGAGCTTGCCAGGCTCTGCCATGCAGGCAGGATAATCTCGGTAGCTTGCTAGGCTCTCCGAGAGGGATGGAGGAATTGAACCAGGTCAGCCAAATGCTCTACCCGCTGTACTGTAGTTGAATAAAAGGTCTACCACTGCTTGATGTGACTTTGACAAAAGATTCACTTCATGGCAGGCAAGAACAGACAATGCTTTTAAAAAATATGTTCACATGTAAACTTCTCTATATAAAAGTATTCCCTGAGGAACTGGGTATTGGAGGAAAAGAGTGTCTGGATCTCAGCAGAGTGAATTCAGAGTGGTGCAGATAAATTCATTTCTATATCACAGAAAGGAGAAATAATATTACGTATTAAAGAATTAGTAGGTGATAGACAATTCTTACGTAGAGTAGATTTAGTTGAGGGAAAGACGTGAGAGCTGATTAATTCTCACTGAATAACAGTCTAAGTGAACTTCAAGCCTAGATAACAATGAAAAAAATGAACTTATGAAATGGAAAATCCAGACATGATATTGACAAACATTCCATAACTCACATATCTTACTACTCTTGTACTGTATTGTGAAAGCAAATTTTATGTCTCAACTTTTAAGTGCTAGAAGGTACTCTGACAACTGAAAATATATACATAGTATTAATATATAATAATATAGATAATGACTTGTTTCTCTAGAAAATCCTAATACACATGTCAGTCATAAAACCAATTCTATTAGTGGTTAGATAATTAGTATAGTGGGCAGAGCATTTACCTTGCAGGAGGTGAAATTAAATTTTTCAGTCAGATAAAAAGAGATAACCAGTATGAACATTTACTGATTTGTTTTTAATGTTAAGTTTTAAGTACATGAGATTTATTTTAATAACAAATTGTTATTGCATTCTTATAAAATACTCAAATAGGAGTAGAGTATATAAAAAATACAAAAGGATACTGTGAAATATTTATCATTAAGATAAAGCAGTAGCTTGCTTCTTTTTTAATTTATTTTATTGGATCACCATGTGGAAAGTTACAAAGTTCTCAGGTTTATGTCTCAGTTATACAATGCTTAAGCACCCGTCCCCTCACCAGTGCCCATATTCCACCACAAAAAAAACCCAATATACCTCCCGCCCCCGCCCCCCCACCCCTGCCTGCATAACTGATAAATTTCACTTCATTTCTCTTTACCTTGATTAAATTCTATATTTCAACACAAAATTCACTCTTGCTGCTGGAGTTCCTCCCCACTCTCCCAAAAAAAACAGCCCTACTGAGAAGGAAGCATTTGATAATTAGTTTTCCATTGCTGAGAATGAAGAGATATGCAGTCACGCGGCTGTGATTGCGGCTGCACAGTTTAGAATTTTTGTATTTTTGTATTTTAGTAATTAAGTCCAGAAGGATTTATGTTAGAAATTGCATCATTTCCCTTCCTGGGGCAACATGGGGCAATGGCTTATTTCAGAGTCTAGAGATATGGCTGCAAGAACCTGCTGGGACCAAAAGTAGTCTAGCTGCCCTCCGAATCTTGGTCGATCAGCAGCAAAGTGGCCACACAAAAGCGTGGCCACCTGGGTCAATTCTCGGCAGAGTGTGGTATTGGCCCTGTCCGGAGACTGCCCAAGCGTCCCGCTGTTTCAAGTTCATAACACATTTTTTTTCCGCCTTCCCATGCCACCAAGTTCATACCTGCTTAGTAGTCCTCATAATATGGAGGATGCCACGCAGCTTCTCCCCGAAAAGGGGAAAGAAAACGAGAAAGAAGGATATTTCCTCGCCTCAGCCGGTGTGGGGCTATGGCTGCAAGCACTTACTGGGACCAAAAGTAGTCTACTAGCTTGCTTCTTAATCAGAGAAATTCTAATTTGTATAAAACGATTTAGACCTTTGAAAATAAATAAATAATAAATAAAATAAACAAAAAATAAATAATTAGTTAATAAAACTTAATTTCAATTATTACTAATTAATAAATATTCCTAATATTTTCTCTACATATAGCCTTATGATTATGTGGAAATGTTTGTCATTTCTTATTATGACATAGATGTCACAAATCTATTTTCTTGAGGGCTCAAGATAGCAAAGTGGTTAGCCCATATTCTCCCCACTTTTGTTGAGCTCTTGAACCACTGAGTAATGAGTTCAGAATTGAGACCATAAGGTGAGAAAATCAGTGTATAAAAAATTCTACACTTGAGAATAAAAACGTTTTAAATATACCTGGAGAAGTAGGTAAGTATAAGCTTACATCAAGTCTTAGGGTACATACTATGATACTTGCTTAATAATGAAAAGAACAAAGAAAATTATGAATAGGTTTGAGATAGGTGGGAAAAAAATTGTGATTTCAATATATGTTCAGGATTAACTAGAAATTTGATGTGTTGAAGCCTTCCCTAATTTATCAAAACTGGGTCACTTTTCCCAGTAAGGGTAAAGTTAGATTATCTCCTTTGGAAAAATATAAAATAAATCAGGAAATTAAATTAATCATGTTTTACCACATTAGATCGAGGCTACGACAAATAAAAGGTATTCAAGACTAATGATTACACGTATTTTATGAAGAATCTCTAATAATATATTAAAAATTTTAAATATGTAAATTATCCAATTCTGCACAATTATCATTTCATTTGGAACATGAGAAAATAAGCCTTTTCTGATATCACTGCTCACAAATTTGTGATTATTCTTAAATCCTTCTTATGACAAAGTGAAGGTTGGCTAATACACACAATCCTATATCAGCTTTATGTTTGCTCCTTCAATGCTGTAAGAAATAAGAAAAATGTCCAGGATTGTGAATCTATTCTTAGTGGAATTAATATTTTATAAGATTCTACCTCTATTTCATTAAATAGTAATGAATTGAATTATGCCTGACAGCTCTTTTCCATTTGTGTTACTTTTTCCTCACACAAAAACAAAAACAATATAACAGTGATAATTCACGTTGCTTCTGTAACTTGAACTCTATTTGACAGCTAGCTGCTGTTCTCCCATAGACTTGGATTCTGAAAAGACACTTATGATGGTTAAATTTAAAAACCAAACCCAAAATAAATGATCTTTCGTCACCTGCATTTAATTTTTATTCAAATAATATATGTATATGTATTTTGCTCCGACTCTGGGCACATCTTTTCAATTCCACCATTCTTCCTGCACTAACATATGCTTCAGAGACCTGGGCTCTACGCAAACGGGATGAGAACACTATTAGGGTATCCCAAAGAGGAATCTAAAGAGCTATGCAAGAAGTGTCACATCTCACTCAAGTGAGAGAAGGAATCCGGAGTTCTGACCTCCGTTGAAGGTCAAGAATCAGGGATGCTGTTTCATTTGCCAAGGCATCAAAAATCAGATGGGCCGGTCATGTAATGCGATTCAGAGATGACCACTGCACTAGAGCTGTTACCAATTGGATTCCACGGGATGTCAGAAGACTGCGTGGCCGCCCACCAACTAGATGGTCAGATTTCTTCGTCAAATCCCTGAATGAATGATTTGAGGCTCTTCCTGTTCCTGGAGCAAGCAGATATCATTGGGCTGCACTAGCACGCGACAGGGACAAATGGAGATGTTACTGGCACCCATTTGAGCAAACCGAAGATCAACAGGATGACAAGTGATACAAGTGATGTATTATACAATTTGTTTTTATTTTGTTTTGTGGGTCACACCAAGCGATGCTCAAGGATTCACTCCTGGTTCTGAACACAGGAATTACTTCTGGCAGTGCTTTGGGGTTCCGGGGTTATGTATATTTTACCAAAGTGTTAATCAAAAGCCTCATTCATGAAGCTGTGATTTAATACCTGAAATTCTTGGCTACTGATTAGTTTGATCTCTGAAATGGAATTAGAGCTCAGCAAATAGACAAAACACTCTCAAACAAACCTTGAATAATGACAAAATTAATGAAGTGGTCCTCTGACAGATGAGCCTTTCAAGTCCATGTCTATAAAATTCCCGTTTCAATTTTACCTTTGATATGTTTGGCTGACATATTTTATTTAAAAAGGTCTCTCGTTTTAGGTGTTTATGCTACTATCATTGCACTGCACTGTAGCACTGTTGTCCCATTGTTCATCTATTTGCTCCAGTGGGCATCAGTATCGTGTCTGTTGTGAGACTTGTTGTTACTGTTTTTGCCATATTGAATAAGCCATGGGTAGCTTGCCAGGCTCTGGCGTGTGGGCGGGATACTCTCAGTAGCTGGCAGAGCTCTCCTAGAGGGACAGAGGAATCGAACCCAGGTCAGCCACATGCAAGGCAAAGCCTTACCCACTGTGCTATCACGCCAATCCATATTGCTATCATATCTGAAAAAAACAAGAAATATCAGAGCACTGCCAGGAGTGACAAAAAATAAAAATAAAAACTAAATAAAGAGCTAAATTTCTTCTTTTTAAAAATAATATATCTATTTTTCAACAATGTTAGTAATGGAACATCTTCTATAGAGACTAAAATTCACAATATTTTAGCCCCAATGACTTTTATAACACCATTAAATTTTAATTTCTTAATGAGATAAAACTAAATGAGATGACGTTATAAATTCCAGTAAAAGAATGGGTCTCATTATTTATTATTAAATCAAAATTACTAGGCTTTATCATATGGTAAGTAATATAGATAAAATATAAACATATCAGAATAATCAGACTAAAATTATAAAAGAGCTATTTGGAATAAGCTGTTAGGCTTAAGGATCTGTAGCTAGAGTGATAGCATAGTGGCAGGGTGCTTTCCTGGCATGCTGTTGACCTGGGTTCGATCCCCAGAACCACATACAGTGCCTTGAGCCCTGACAAGAATGTTCTCTGAGTGCAGAGTCGGGAATAAGTCCTGAGTACTGCCAGGTGTGACACCGAAAAAGCAAACAAACAAAACTGGAAGTCTCTCATGAAACTGGGGATCTTAGCATGAATTATAAAGAAGACCAAATTCAAGTTCTAGAAAAGGGACTATAATATCCAAAAAAGTAAAATGGAAAGAAATTAAGATGGTAAATATTTCATTGCAATTACCATTAAGAATGACCATTCAATATTTGATGTTATCTTTCTATTTGACCATCTACCAAAACTGTTGATAAATTTAAAAAGAAAATTTTAATTATAAAGTTAATATAAACTTCTGCTTTCAACATTCTGTTTGGGAAAAAAAAATGTGCAGATAGCAGATGTATTTACAGCTACAATGACAGATCAGCTTAAATAGTTTGATTAATGTAATTGATGCCATAATACGTTCAGAAAATCTCATTTGCTAGCCTTTTTAGCATCGGGGAATAAGTTATAGCATAGAGCAACAATAGTAGTTTGTATAGAATTTCTAGTAATAATCTATGAATCTCAGTTTTGGATAATTTTTGAATGTCAATTTTGAATCTCAAAGTGGACAATATTGGTTTTCTGTACGTAAAATTTAAAATTTTTCTTTACTCAATTCTATATAAGAATATAATAAAAATTATCCTTAGTAAAAGGTCACTAAATGATATGTATATTTGAAGAAGCATCATAACTGGAGCTATAGAGATAACACTAGTGTTGAGGTTTCTGCCTTACATGTAGCTTACCCTGCTTCAATTCCTACACCATAAATGATCCTTCTACCATGACCAGCAGTAGCCCCTGAGCAGGCAGCTAAGGGTAAACTCTGACCACCACAAAGTTCTCAAAAGAGAATTCCACAAAGATTACTGCCACATATTTTCAATGATTGTATTATAGATTTTAATAACATATTTCAAATTCTTACACAATAATTACCAATATAAGTTTACAGATGAAGAAATTAATATTCACAAATAGAAAGATGCCAGTGCCAAAAATAGTGAGGAATTAAAGATAAGTCTGATCTCCAAGCTAATCATATATTGCCAAATGCACAGTATCTTATAGTACACATTTGTCTTTATATATTTATATATTTGTTTATTTTTATTCTGCTGCATAAGTATTATTTGTGTGATATGTATACATTTTTATTATGTGCATATTCTGTCAATGATATTTATGTTACTCCCTATTGGTTCCTAATGTTTTTAGTATTTTATTACCAATTAATGTGCTAGACCCTAGAACTTAAATTTTACTTTATTTTATGACTCACTTTGGAGGGGCTACATGAAGTAATTTTTAAAACCATAAAAATACCTGAAATGGCAATTAGAGGCTGCCCTAAAAGTCTCTATCTGCTCGGAGAGCCTGGCAGGCTACCGAGAGTATCCCGCCTGCAAGGAGGAGCCTAGGAAGATATCCGTGACATATTTGATATGCCAAAAACAGTAGCAACACTGGGCCTCATTCCCCTGAACTGAAAGATCCCCGAACATGGCGGCATTAAGAAGGATGAACACAGCGGGTAGGGCATTTGCCTTACATGCGGCCAACCCGGGTTCGATCCCCAGCATCCCATATGGTCCCCCAAGCACCACCAGGAGTAATTCCTGAGTGCAAAGCCAGGAGTAACCCCTGAACATCGCTGGGTGTGACCCAAAAAAAGAAAAAAAAAGAAGGATAAACAAGGAGAGGCTGCTAAAATCTCAGGGCCAAACTAGGCTGCCAAAATGACTGTTTGCAATTTTAACACACATACACTGGCAAAAGAAGCATCCATCGAGGACCTGATGGTACTAGGAGAGAAGATCAAGTACAATGTCATTGAGATGAGAAGGCATCGAACACATCACGCCGTTTTTGACACTGAGAAGAGCTGTTCCTCGGAATGTGTGACAGTAGAGGCATCAGTGGTTTTGGTGTCCTTGTTAACACAAACTTGGTTCAAATGCCTAACACCCAAATCTAATCCAAAGAAGAAATTGAGAAGTTCTATGTGGAGCTGGAGAAGTTCTATAAAGTAGACCAAACCTTCTACAAGGTCATTGCCGGTGATTTTAACACCAAGATAGGATCTAGAAGGTCACCAAAAGAACTTCACATCAGGACTTATGGCCTCGAATGGAACGAAAAGAATGAGAGACTGTCTGAGTTCATCATGCTGACCAAGACCACCCATGGTAACTCACAGTTCCAGAAGGCCAAATCTAAACATTGTACAAGGGAGTCTCCCAGTGGACAGTTCCACAATGAAATTGACCACATCATATTGAATCAATTGTTTTGCCTGACCCCTAATTCCAAAGCATATCAGACCACAGTCTCGTTCGTGTGAATTTCTACTTCATGGAGCAGGGAGAAAGTGCTGCAAAGTTTATGAGGAGAACTCCCAGAATGACCACCAACTGGGAGCTTTTTGGCCCTATAGAAAACCAGCAGGACCATTCTGTTGTACAAGGGAGACATCCACGACATCAGCAACTATCGCTTAATCTACCTGTTGTTCGTCTTCTAACAAGTTGTTCACTCGGGTCATCCTGAATAGATTAGGCAGAACACTAGATGAAGGACAACCTTGCGAGCAAGCCGGGTTTCAAAAAGGATTCAGTACGATCGATCATATCCACACAGTGACCAAGCTCATTGAGGTTTCATGAGAGTTCAAGATGCCGCTCTGTCTAACGACCATTGATTTTAAGAAGGCCTTTGATTCTCTTGAGACTGAAGTCATCATTGAAGCCCTAGCAAACAGAGCGTTCAAACTCAGTACATGAGGATCCTCTTCGAGATGTATTATGGATTCACCACTAGGATTTTGCCATTCTACAGAGAAGTGATCATCGGCATAAAGAGAGGGGTTTGGCAGAGTGATACTATTTCACCGAAACTCTTCAGTGCCACCCTCGAGAATATCATGTGAAAACTGGAATGGGTAAGAATGGGAGTGAAGATAGACTGTTGGCAACTACACCTCCTCTGCTTCACTGATGACATCGTTCTACTAACACCAAACATCAGCCAAGCAGCACAAATGTTGGCCAACTTCAACCATGATATGGAAAGTTCGAACTGCAGCTGAATCTCACCAAGACAATGTTCATGAGAAACTTACTATTTCCTGATGTTCCATTTGCCCTTAATGGAATGAACATCTTTTTTTAAAAGAAAAAAAATGCTGTTTTCACTAATGACAACAGAATCATAAATTTCATTTTATCCTTCATAACTTAATTGAGTCGGATAGTACAGAGGTTAAAGTGGTTGTATTCCCAGCACCACATACGATTCCCAAGCAGCACCCAGAGTAATCCCTCAGCGCAGAGCCAGGACTAATCCCTGTGCAATACTGCCATCATGGCCCAAAAATTCAGAAAAAAAAATTAAAAATAAAAATTTGTCAATTTTTAAAATATTTTCTATTCAACAGATAAAGCTTTTTCAGAATACTTCTTTTATTAATCTATTATTTAGAGAACTGGCTATGATCTGTAAACATGATACTAATTCATATCAAAAGACCAAAATATATATCATACATATGTTTAAAAGAGAGTCTCTAGCCCACACGCCTGGCTGTCTCCCCGGGGGCCCCTCGGAGTGGATGGGGTTCAGATTTCCTCCCCACCTCGAGCAGAGCTCCTGGTGGCCGAAGACCACCAGAACCTAGCTACAGCCATGCTCGAGGCCCCTCTCCACACGTTCGGACGGGCCTCGAGGTATGTGTAATCCCATCAATGGCCAACATCCAGAGACTTGAAAGCAAGCTCCCAGAAGCGGTATCTTGTAGCCTACTTCTCCCCCTGGGAGAAACGGGCAAGCTTCTGAGAGTTTCCTGCCCACATGGGACAGCCTTGCAAGCTTCCCATGGTGTATTCATATGCTACATCCAGTAACAAGCTGGATCCCATTCCCCTGACCCTGAAAGAGCCTCCAGTGCGACATCATTGGGAGGGCTGAGTCGAGAGAGACTTCTAAGATCTCAGGGAAAGGACGAATGGAGAGGTTACTGAGTCCGCTCGAGAAATCGATGATTAACGGGATTCCGTCATTGTGATTGTGACATATTTTTATTTATTTATTTATTTTTTAAAATTTATTTATTTTTAATTAGAGAATCACCGTGAGGGTACAGTTACAGATTTATACACTTTTGTGCTTATACTTCCCTCATACAAAGTTTGGAACCCATCCCTTCACCAGTGCCCATTCTCCACCACCCGTAAACCCAGTGTCCCTCCCACCCTCCCCAATCCCATCTCCCCCCCACCACACCCTGCCACTGTGGCAAGGCATTCCCTTCTGTTTTCTCTCTCTAATTAGCTGTTGTGGTTTGCAATAAAGGTGTTGAGTGGCCGCTGTGCTCAGTCTCTAGCCCTCATTCAGCCCGCAACTCCCTTCCCCCACATGGCCTTCGACTACAATGTAGTTGGTGATCGCTTCTCTGAGTTGACCTTTCCCCGGAACGTGAGGCCAGCCTCGAAGCCATGGAGTCAACCTCCTGGTACTTATTTCTACAGTTCTTGGGTGTTAGTCTCCCACTCTGTTATTCTATATACCATAGATGAGTGCAATCTTTCTATGTCTGTCTCTCTCTTTCTGACTCATTTCACTCAGCATGAAACTTTTCATGCCCATCCACTTGACTACAAAATTCTTGACCTCCTTTTTTCTAACAGCTGCATAGTATTCCATTGTATAGATGTACCAAAGTTTCCTCAACCAGTCATCCATTCTGGGGCATTCGGGTTTTTTCCAGATTCTGGCTATTGTAAACAGTGCTGCGATGAACATACATGTGCAGATGTTGTTTCGATTGTACTTTTTTGCCTCTCTGGGATATATTCCCAGCAGTGGTATTGCTGGGTCAAATGGGAATTCAATATCTAATTTTTTGAGAGTCGTCCATACTGTTTTCCAGAAGGGCTGAACCAGTCGGCATTCCCACCAGCAGTGTAGAAGGGTCCCTTTCTCCCCACATCCTCTCCAACAGCGGTTGCTTTTGTTCTTTTGGATGTGTGCTAGTCTCTGTGGTGTGAGGTGGTATCTCAAAGTTGTTTTGATCTGCATCTCTCTGATGATTAGTGATGCAGAGCACTTTTTCATGTGCCTTTTGGCCATTCGTATTTCTTCCTTGGTAAAGTTTCTGTTCATTTCTTCACCCCATTTTTTGATGGGGTTGGATGTTTTCTTCTTGTAGAGTTCAACCAGTGCTTTATATACAATTGATATCAACCCCTTATCTGATGGGTATTGTGTAAATATCCTTTCCCATTCTGTGGATAGTCTTTGGATTCTGGTCACTGTATCTCTTGCGGTGCAGAAGCTTTTTAGTTTAATGTAGTCCCATTTGTTGATCTCTGTTTTTACTAGATTGCTTAGTTCCGTGTCACGTTTGAAGATACCTTTATCTTCAATATCGTGGAGGGTTTCGCCGACCTTGTCTTCAATGTACCTTATGGTTTGTGGTCTAATGTTGAGGTCTTTAATCCATTTTGATCTGACTTTTGTGCATGGTGTCAGGTCAAGGTCTAAACCCATTATTTTGCATGTGGTTGTCCAGTTGTGCCAGCACCATTTGTTAAAGAGGCTTTCCTTGCTCCACTTCACATCTCTTGCTCCCTTATCAAAGATTAGATGGTCATACATTTGGGGTTGTGTGTAGGGATATTCCACCCTGTTCCATTGGTCTACGGCTCTGCCTTTGTTCCAGTACCATGCTGTTTTAATTGTTACTGCTTTGTAGTAAAGTTTGAGGTTGGGGATGGTGATGCCTCCCATCATCTTTTTCCCAAGAATTGTTTTAGCTATCCTTGGACGTTTGTTATTCCATATGAATTTTAGGATTGCTTGATCCATTTCTTTGAAGAATGTCATGGGTATACTTATAGGGATCGCATTGAATCTGTATAATGCTTTAGGGAGTATTGCCATTTTGACAACATTGATTCTCCCTATCCACGAGCAGGGTATATGTTTCCATTTCCTCATGTCCTCTTTGATTTCATGGAGTAGCGTTATGTAGTTTTCTTTGTAAAGGTCTTTTACTTCCTTGGTTAAGCTGATTCCGAGGTACCTGATTTTCTGGGGCACGATTGTGAATGGGATTGCTTTTTTCATGTCCCTTTCCTCTGCCTCATTGTTTGCATATATGAAGGCCATGGATTTTTGGGTATTGATTTTGTAGCCTGCAACTTTACTGTATAAGTCTATTGTTTCTAAGAGTTTCTTAGTAGAGGTTTTAGGCTTCTCTAGATATAGTATCATGTCGTCTGCAAATAGTGAGAGTTTGATTTCTTCCCTTCCTATCTGGATGCCCTTAATCTCTTTTTCTTGTCTAATAGCTATTGCAAGTACTTCCAGTACTATATTGAAGAGCAGTGGTGAGAGTGGGCATCCTTGTGTGACATATTTTTAAACATCCCAGCTATACATCAAAACGTGTGCACTTCCCATTTTAATATATAGAAGTAATTTTCATCATCTTTTTGACAAGAAGATAAGGACAAAATTTAGAAGATCAGAAAAGGACTAATATTCATAAATATTAAAACTTTGAAGAACATAGAAAATAATTGAAGTAGAAAATGGAAGAAAAGGCTGATGGGTTGAAATATAGTGAAGGTGGTAGAGCACTGGCCTTTTGCAAGATTGCCCTGGGATTGACTCCAGAGTCTCATGCCGTCACCCAGATTCCACCCAAAGTGATCCCTGAGTGCAATCTAGCAATCAGTCCTGAACACAGCCAAAGCTATACACAAATAAATAACAACATAAATGACAAAAAGAGAAGATGGTGTTGTATTAGACTATGGAGAGATTAAAAATATATATTGTTTTAAAAAAACCTAAATTCAGTAAAGGCCAAAGTTATTTTGTTGGGTCAGACCTGGCAATGCTCAAGGGTTTCTCCCGGGTCTGCACTCAGGAATTACTCATGTCAGTGCTTGGGGCATCAAACCATGTACAAGGCAAGTCAACTATCTCTCTAATCCCCAAAGGCAAGAGTTTTAATTAGAAATCACATATCTGAGTACACAAGTGAAATACAGAAAGAAAATATTTGATACTGTATAAGGCCCTAATGTCTACAGATTGAAGTTTTTCTATAAAAATCAGGGCCTCTATCCTCAGTCTGACCCTGAAGGTCCCTATTCTCTGCAAAGGGAGAGTATTTCACCTACAAGCAATATCATTTAATTGACTCTAAAAGTCATCTCCACTACCCATTACATATGATCTCGTTTGTTCTCCTGTTCATAATTTGCTTTTGTAGACCCTTTGAATATAAAAGTAATTTATGAACACAAGGCTCCAAATGGAATAATTTAAGTAATTTATATTTGTAGTCTTTGTTATGGAAATGTCTCTAAGGTTAGCTGATATTTAGTCCTGATTTTCATGTAGCATAAAATGAACGCCTCCATATGAATGTGTTTTAATTCATGTTATTATCTGTTTTGAAGCCGATTAAAACAAATATTAAAACATATTGCAATTTTCTCTTATTTACATTAGACATAATTGCTCCCCAAATATAAAATTAAGAAAGCGTGAATTATAGTTTTACCTTCTATTATTTATAGAATTATTTTAAAAGAAAAATTCCCATCTTCTTTAGAATCATGAAAGAATTTTGTTTCTAAATTATCTAAACAATAAGTGGAAAATATTCTCAATTCAGTCAAATCCTTTGCTAAACATTGCGAGTGTTTTCCCTGCTATTATCTGAGTACTCTGCTTAAAGAAACAAATAAACACCTTGACATTTGACTGACAGAAAATATGTTTGTTTCTTTTTTTATCCAGCTTCATTATTTGCCATGGAGATGGATTCTTGAAGTGACAGTTTGTGTTCATTTCAGCTGTTCATTCACTTGTGCAGTATCAAAATTCTTTCCAAAACAAACAGGAAAAGTGATCTTCCATAGTATTAAGCACCAAGCAATTTATATCTTAGCAATGATTCCTGATATTTTGAGAAAAACAGGTATTTGAAAATTATCTAGAATTTTCATAATCCTAGTTTGGTTATATATCCTAACAATATGTTCCCCACGTATTCCTGGCAGCCCAAATTAGAGTCCTTGGACACTGAAAAGTTGTGTCTCATTAAGGCATCCTTTCCTATTCTCCAGCAAATATAATATTTAAAAGACTATTGAATGACTTTATTCTCTTTTATTTACTTTATATCTAAACACTGTGGTTTACAACTTGTGCATGATGATTTGTTACAGGCATTTAATACTCCAATATCAATCCACTGTCACCTTCCCTGCACAGTATTTCCATTTTCCCAGGAACCCCTTAAGCCTGCCCAGAGGAGAGGCCCCAAATAATTTGTTAGCAGGTAAGGCATTTGCCTTGCATGCGGCTGATCTGGGTTCGATTCCTCTGTCCCTCTTGGAGAGCCCGGCAAGTTGCCGCCCTCACGGCAGAGCCTGGCAAGCCTGGCAATACCCATTGGTGTATCGGATATGCTAAGAGCAGTAACAACAAGTCTCACAATGGAGACGTTATTGGTGCCTGCTGGAGCAAATTGATGAACAATGCGACAACAGTGCTACCAGGAAAAGAAAGAAAAGGCAAACAGAATGATCAAGAAATATTTTCGTAGAAGATTTGTGAAAATTATTGTATATCACCATGAGGACATTAAGTCCTTGTCTGTGGGTTTACTAAACTGTTGCTGCAAATGAAGCCTTCCATATTCACTTTTTTTAAAAAAAAAAAATTGAGATTGCTTGGCTTCAATGCTGCGTCCTATCCAATCTGCTGTACTAGTACTGGGATGTCAGTGTTGTAGAATTTGGAGATGTCTCCAGAAAATCCAGAATATGTAACTGGGCAGACTATTCAACCAGATAGAATTTAACTGGGTGTGGCTGCAGGAGCTTCAGGAAGTACAGGGAGGTTGGGGAGGTTGCCCATATTGACTCTGAGAAGACCTGAAATTTTCAGCTAAAAAGCCCTCATGCACCTAAACTTTTCTGCAGATTAGGTTCTTAATGGAGCTCAGTCCTGAGGTGGTAGAGTATGGTCAGAGTCATGGGTGGCTTTAGGGTATAGGTCCAGCTACAAGGGCTTTGGCAGGGTAGGAGCTGGCCCACTCCCCTCATGGATTGCCTTGGAGAGAAAGACCATCATATGACTTTAAAAGATAATTGCAAACGTGTTCTAAGATACCATGATCCTGCTCTAGTTTAGAGATTGTCAGCCTACTGTCAGAACATTCGAATCAAGCTCTTATTAGTTAACTATTCTTGACAGTGCCTCACAAATATTATGCGGTTCTTTTTTTGAAAAGTTAAACAGCTTGCCATTTTAAAGGTTATCACTTTCTTTCCCTGAATAATTACTGCCATCATCAATAATGTATTTTTTAACCTGTGTACTAACAAAAATGTTAGGAACTCATCTTCTACAGACGTATTCAATGTCATATAAAAGATTGTGGAATATTAGAAAGAGTTGATGATATAATTATAATTCTGGTGCATTTTCACACATAATTATACTTTTTATGTGATTATTTTTCTGAAACTATGTAATACAGGATAAAACTTAGAATAAAGTTTAAAGATCTGAAAGTTGAGAGACAAGTAAATTTATGACAAAATTATCAGTTCTTGCTTCTTCTAATATTAGAAGATGCTGATTTAAATTTAAATCACTTTTTAAAAAAGGTAAATGAGGTTTGTAAAAATTCTTAGATTTTCATCTACCTTTGAGCACACAGAAGAATAAGAACAGGTTTCTTATGCCTTATGTATAAAAAACTCATGAAAAATCATCTTAAGGAGAATTGCAGAAAATACACATTTTTATAAATGCGAAAAGATATCCAAATAATTAAAACAGTCAGGGAAAGTATATAATTATGAAAGAAACTAAAATTACACTTAGTCATTATATTATATAATTGGACGAAAACATTTCACTGAAACTGCATATGAATATTTATAGAACTTATAGGAGTATTTAAGTATCAAATGGACATTCATCCATATTTTTGGCATAAAGTTACAAAAAAGAATACCATTTCTTAAAGCAGAGAAAAGACTTTGCCTTATAGAATTTGTGGAAAGTTCTTTATGTTAACTAAAAGATGCTCTTTTGAAATTTGTATTTATGATGGTGACAGAAAAGAAATTTGAGATGTATAGGTTATCATGAATTACTAGGATAGACTAAATCTATTAATATTTACACCTTGCAAACAAACCACTTTTCAATATGGACGCAAAAGATCCAACAAGGAAGCAAAGTTGAAGGAGATTTGAACGTTGTTGGTCCCACAGCAAAATTAATAGGACCACAAACTTGAGAGTGGATCCCTCTGCAAGCTGAATGCAATGTCCAGTTGAGTGTCCAGAAGGAAATGAGGGTTTCAGTCTTCAAATTTCATGGTAGTGAATTCTGACAGCAAACTATGGGGACTCTAAAGTGGATTACCCTCTAGAGAAGCCAGATAAGAGTTCACTCATACACTTATACCTTTGTGCCATCCAGCACAAACTGTCAAACATACCCTAATTTGTGAAATACAGAACAGTGATAAGCTTATAATAATAAATTTGTGGCAAGTGATAACAGCAGTAATATAAAATAATTCAATGTTCATTGGCTCTGTGCTTTAGTCATGCATGAAAGCGTTTAACTCTCTTTCTAATTTCTGTATTTGGTTCAAATTTACAAAAATACTTTATGTCTTTCTAGTGGCATCTGCCTTTCCAACTTATAACACTCAATTCTTTGAACTATTCTTGCCCTCTTCAAAGGCATTAATTAATCTCTCTGTGTATGCCGTGTTTTGCCAATGCCAATCATACAGCATGGTGCTTCGTATTAAATATAGTGATTCAGAAGTGAACTGACTAAAATGAATACAGGATTATCTGCTCAGATTGGTGGAAAATACAATTGCAGGGTTTTTTTTTTTTGTAACCAAATATTTAATACTATTAGCAACTTAGCTATATCTATGGATATTTTGCATAAACCTTTAAAAATAAGTTTCATTATATTCCAAAAATTTATCAGTCCATTTTTAAGTCATATCCATGCAAACTCTCAATATGTTTGCCTTATCTAGATTGCCAAAGGATTCCAGAGTTAGAAAATTGTAGGGAAAATAGCAGACCTGAAAAGCAGTACAAATGAACAACTTTCACAATAGAGAACAGATGTGTGACTCATAGATATTATCAACCCTCTCAACAAAAACCAGCAAGAGAAAAGAGTTGATTTAGAAAAGATTCACTTGGTGAGTCTTGATAAAAGGTGTGGATCTCCTTCCCAGTACGAAGAAGTTCCACACAACTTTGAAAATATTATTGGTGTGAAACCACTGCTGGACTAGATTTGAATAGTCAGAGAGGGAATAAAACACAGGAATACTTTAATAGTTCCAGGATTCTCTAGGTGGGCTATTAGGCTTTTGATATGATTATTTGCTGATCTTCAAAAAAATGTATGAGATAATAAAAAGGCTTCAATAAAGAAATGCCATCTACACAAAGACAGAAATTAGAGTGGTTTACCTAGGAGCAGTGTCAAAAGTAATTTACACAAGTGCAGAGGGTGGATGATCAACTCATAAAATTATTTTCAGTTTTTGAGATAAACTGCACTTTGTACTTCTGGATTTTGAACTTCATTCCTTCTCATTGTTCCCTTTTACAATAAAAACATGTACGCAAACTCTATCCACAATTCCATTTTAAAGGTATATATTTGTTTCCAACTCTACTGATATATTATATCCAACTATACTGATAAATTACATAATCAGATGATGGCATTCGACTTTTTGATGAGATCTTTTTTTGACTTAATGTTGGAGTGAGTAATTTTATTTGATCTGAGGATGGACAGGAACTATCAGGCACAAGGTAAATTATACTTAGGTAAATAGGATTTCCCATGCAAAAAATTCCTGTTTCCTAATCTCTAATGCCTATGCATGTAACCTTATATGGCAGGTAGGATCTTTGCAGGAGTAATTAAGTTTCTTAATCCCTTGAAGAGCATTTTGAATTTAAAGTGAATACTTGATTAAAATATTCATCAACATGTAAGATAATAAAGATGGGGATTTGACACAAGAACTACACTGAGTAAGGAGGATTCATATGAAAATAAAGACAATTATGTAAACTTATGTTTAATTGGTCATGTAAACCAAGGATTGCTAAAGACACCATCAACTAGGAAGGAAATGTGGAATGTCTTCTTTGTTAGCAGCTCAGACTATATAGGAGTAAATGTCTACTGCATAAAGTCATGAAATTTGTGGCAACATCTAAAATTATATTTGGGGAATCTCCCTAGCAGTGCTTTGGACCCTTTGAAACACTCCCAATGGTACGTGGCAGTGATATTAGGACTCGGATTTGGATGTTTGGGTCTAGCTCACAGTTCTGTTAAGGCTCAGCAGTGCTGGGGTGAGAGGCATCCAGTGCAATATCAAACTCGGGGCCTTGCTCATTTTAGCCATGTATGCCAACTTTTTGAGTTATTTCAAAAGCCTCTAAACTGTGAACTAACTATGGCCCCATGCCACCCCGGGAAGGGAAAGGTTTTTCTCTTTCGGCCTTTCCTTTCACCTGTGGCGTGGCAACCGCCATCTTGTACACACCACTAAACAGAGGTACAAGCTTGCAGTGATGCAACTTCTGGCAGAAATTTCTCTGGACTTAATTACTAAATGCCAGAAATCCAAAACCATGCATCGGCCATGCGACCTCATATGCTCTTCATTCTCAAAATGGAAAACATACTATCAAATGATGCCTTTTCAGCAGGTCTGATTGTTGGGGGCGAAATTCCAAATAATTATAGAGAGTTTTCTGTTGAAATATTGAATGTAATCAAGGTAAAAAGAGATTAAAGTGAAAATTATCAGCTACACAGATAAGGGGTGGCTGGGATGGGAGGTATGCTGGAGTTCTTCGTGGTGGAACATGTGCACTGGTGAAGGGATGGGTGTTTGATCATTATATGACTGAGACTTAAACCTGAAAGCTTTGTAACTTTTCTCATGGTGATTCAATTAAAAAATTTTTTAAAAAATAATAAATTTTAAAAAGGCCTATGTAACTTTTTAAAATAGCTCTTGAGAGGCTGGAGTGATAGCACAGCAGTAGGACATTTGCCTTGCACGTAGCTGTCCAGGGTTCGATTTCCAGCATCCTCTATAGTCCTCTGAGCACCACCAGGAGTAATTCCTGAGTGCAGAGCCAGGAGTAATCCCTGTGCATCTCTGGGTGTGACCAAAAAAAGCAAAAATAAATAAATAAATAAATAACTTGAAAATCAACAAATATACTATAATAAAGTTTTATAAATTCTACATTAATTTCTAAAAATCTAGGCATACTTTATAAAAGCAAATTCAGAAAGATTTATTAGGAATCATTGCTATGGTAGACAACATTTAGCATCCTGATCATATTCAAATTTTGTACAAAGACAATATTATTCCTCATTTAATGAAACTTTCCATTTCTTTTTTTATTTTTTGTATTGAATCACTGTGTCATCGTGAGATACAATTACAAAGCTTTCATGATTTTCAGTCATAGTGTTCCAACACCCATCACTCAGCCAGTGTACATATCCCACCACCAATACACCCCATATTCCTCCTGCCACCTCCTCCCCCACCCCCTGCCTTTATGGCAGGCACATTTCTTCTTCTTCTTCTTCTCTCTCTCCCTCTCTCTCTCTCTCTCTCGTTTTTTGTCACAATGGTCCCTTTTTTGTCCCAACTACCCTCTCCTCTAGTCCTTGAGGCAAGTTTCAATCATTAATCATTTGTCCTGACCCTTGTTTCTAGTTCCCTTGGGGGTTAGTCTCTTACTATGTATTTCTTAATTTTTTTACTATTCTACAAATGAGTATAGTCTTTATATGTCTGTCCTTCTTCTGATTTAATTCCCCTAACATGATGCTCTCCATTTATATTATATAAGTGAATTTCATATCTTCTTTTTTTCTAACAGCCGTACAATATTCCATTGTGTATGTAGAAATACAACAGTTTCTCCATCCAGTCATCTGCTCTTGGGCACTCAAGTTGTTTCCAGATTCTGGCTATTGTGAACAGTGCTGCAATGAACATACAGAAACTTGCAATGTCTTGATAAAATGCCAGAAACAAATAGCATCAGACTTTATCTCAGGATTGTGTAAAGATTTTTTTAAGCCAGAGGCCATAACTGTGAAACACCGATGACTAAGTCTGGTTAGAAATGTTAGCATTATGTTAATAAAGAGTAGAAAAGCCCATTCCAGTTAGAATTCACAACTGGTACTTACAAAGGAACCAGGCATCAAAAGAAAATTCAAAGTTCTTTCTAGTTGAAGAGAAGAAAAGCATAAGCCTGTCTAGTTTTTGAAGCAGTTGTCTCATGATGAGAATAAATGGTATTTTGTGTATAGAAGCAAGGTCTGTTCGATATCATCTGAAAGCACCCATTACCTCACATATAGAAATCGTGAGCTATATAATTGTGGCTTTGAAAAATCACTTTCTTAAAATCCATGACTTAAATGCTAGAGATAATGAGAGTAGACAACTTTAAGACAATTCCCTAAACTCCTCTTAAGAAACAGAGCTGGTCTGCAAAAAGAAACTGACCAGTACAGTCTACAGAATGGGAAAGGGTATTCATCCAATATCCATCTGATAAGGGGTTAATATTAAGTATATACAAGGCACTGGTTGAACTGACAGGAAGAAAACATCTAATCCCATCAGAAAATGCGGTGATGAATTGGAACAGAAACTTTCTCAAAGAAGAAATCTGAATGGCTAAATGTCCCATGAAAAAATGCTCTTCATCACTAATGATCAGGGAGATGCAGATCAAAGCAACAATGAGATGTCATCTCACACCACAGAGACTGACACACATCCAAAAGAACAAACGCAACTGGTGTTATGGATGTGGGGAGAAGGGCACTTCACTGCTAGTGGGAATGCTGACTAGTTCAGCCCTTTTGTAAAAGAGTATCGACATTTCTCAAAAACTGAGATATTGAGCTCCCATTGACCCAGCAATACAACTTCTGGCGGGATGGTGGGGGTGGTGGGAGGGATACTGGGAACATTTGTGGTGGAGAATGGGCACTGGTGGAGGGATGGGTACTTGATCATTGTATGACTGAAATGTAAGCACAAAAGCTTGTAAGTCTGTCACTGTACCTCATGGTGATTCATTAAAAAGATTTTTGAAAGATTTTTAAAAATGTACAGGGCAGGTCTGCTGGAAACAGTTGTAATAGATATAAGTAGAATTATATTCAAAAAGTATTTGGAAGAAAAGTACTAATAGATCTTATAACAAAAGAACAAGAAACAAGTGTCATTGATGAATTGATTACTTTTATATCGTATTATTCATGTTTATGTAAGCAAAATTCATGAAAAAAATCAGTTTGAAGAGTTGAAAAATGGTCAGTTATGTTTGTAGTATGAGCAGGTTGTGTTTATCTTTTAACCATCATTCTAATTCTTTTAACCGTCAAATCTAAAATTGAATCAATAGATATTAAAATTATAGGGGAGGGTTTTTAAATTATCTATAGAGAGAGAGCAAATGAATCCATTTATATGAATAAATGTTCTAAGATAATACATGGTAAGAAGAAAATAAAAGTTAGATTTTTAATCTTAAAAAAGTCATATATGTGCTTCTTTAAGTCATATTCCCATGCTTCTAAGGGAATAGCCAAATATTGTACAAAACCAAACAAAAGAACGCAAGTGACCCAAGTTGATTTTCTATTTAAAAAAAAAAAAATCTGTGACTTGGCATATATTTTTCTTTTCCCTTCTTCCCATTCTTCTTTCATTTGTTCTTTCCTTTCTTCTCTCTGCCCTCATTTTATCATATCAATTATTATTTTTAAAAAGAAGTGAACTTATTTTAGCATTGAATTGAACCTCTAAATTAGTCCAAATTAAATTTCCAAATAAAAACATACTAAGTTGTATTAGGTTAAGCTACATTAAATATAGATACATAGATATGGACATAATGACAAGAGAAATGGAAAATCCTAAACAGAGTTTTAAATGATCCATCACTGTAGTATAATTACAAATATTCTAAAAATATTTTATATGTGAGTAGGCAGAGTTTTCAATGTCATAAGTTATTTGCATGACTTGTTTGCCTTTAAGAGGGGATTAAACTTCATATTTCTCTAAGATAAAGGTAATATTATACTAGGATTATTATGCTCTGTAGATGCTTCCAGTTATTTGTAGAATCACACTAACACATTTAAATTGCTTTAATGATAGTGTTGATCTTGGTTATATCACATATGTTTTCATTTATATATGCATTCAATCTCTGCTGTAGATTTTTTTTTAGGTTAACCATGGAATATTCTCTGAAAGAAAAGACCCAGCGGCATTTTATAATTCATGCTATCAAGCTATGCTATAATAATAATAATATGCAAATTCATAAAGGAGCAATATTTTGTAATAACAGTGACTATGTCAAAAATACAATAAGTGTAAATCAATTTAATTTGAATCAAATGTAACTAATTATTTGAAAAAATTACTGATGAATTGCAAATACTTAAGTAGAAACAATATATTTAAAGGACAAAAAAATAATGATGTTAAATTAAGCATTCTACTTTTACAATTAATCAGCTCAATTTTTCTTACTAAGAATCCAAAATTGAACTCAAATTATAATGTGCCATGGTACCATTTTAAGAATCTGAGCAATGAATGCTAATATATATTTATTTAACAATTACTATGTTTAAGAGGTAAAATTCCCATAAAATCATTTTCATATCAATGTTACTGAGTCTTTTCTAGGCAAAAATAACAAAATAATTTTACACTTCATCTTCCTACATATATATTACCAAAAAATATCTTTTGGCATGCTATGATTCTCACACTAGCGTCTCATGTTAAAACAGAATAAAACTGGGACTAGACAAATAGCACAATGGGCGAGGCACTTGCCCTACATGTATGTAGCAAACACAAGTTCAGTTTGTAGAACTGGTTCCCTGAACCCTGCTATTAACAAGGAATGGATAGAATTTAAAAGAGAAGGATAATTTGAACTTAAAACCCAGAGTAAGTTTAGTATTTTTAAGAACTAGATATCGTTGGGGTCTCAGCAGCTAGCCTGAGACTTTGACCAAATCCCCTGTCCCTGGAAGCAGGAGCTGGCCCTGTTTATAAAGTGCCCACACGTAAGCACTCTGGTTGAGGATGAGGGACGTGACTGTGACCATCTACCCATACTGATAACGGGCTTTAAGCAGGATATGTAAATCATTAGCTGACATCTGTACCGAGCCTGACAGGATGACCCTGTCCGATGTGAGAATCCCACCTTGAACATGTGTATGAAAACCCCTGTGTAAGGGCCAATAAATGGAGAATTGCTAGACCACTGGACTCCCCCCATCTGTGGCTTTCTTACTCAGCAGCTGCAGCAGGAATTGGGGGAGGGGTGCACAGAGGGCCAGAGCAAAGGCTTCTCCCATACCCACTCCCTCCCCTTTAGGGAGTTAGTCCAGTGACTTCCGGGGATTATACTCCAGTCTGCCAGGTCGACTGACCAGGACCCAGACAAGATAGAGCAGTTTTCTGAAACTGTTAATTAATCTAAGAACTTAATTATGTGTTAAAAAAAGTATAAGCAGAGGAGAATTATTGTGATGATATGCTAAGCAAAATATTTTTCCATTTTAAAATGTTTTTCTCAAGGTTAAGATGCATATGGATGAAGTAGAGAGAGCATTTTATTTAATAAGCAAAGAAACTAATAAGGGAATTCAATGGTTTCTTTATTATTTTTAGATTTCAATAGTGGCTATTCTTTGCTTAAATAATGCAATAGAAGCTTAAAGCTGTGTATGCAAGAATATTTTGAAATTTAAAAAAAATAGCTTATGTGCGTATTGAATGGAACGTCTTCTTTGCTTTTATTACCTGTAAAATATAATTTAAAAAATACTAACCAGACTTCTACCGAGAGTGTGGAAAGGTCAGACTGTAACTGAACCTCAACAAGATGATGCTCAAGAAAAACAAACTAGTCCCTGACGCTCCATTTGCTCTCAATGGAATGAACATCTCCAAATGCAGCAGCTATGTATACCTGGGTCGAGAACTCAACATGACGAACCACTTGGCACCAGAACTGCGCAGGAGGGAGAGAGCAGCGTGGAACACCTTCAAGAGTGTCAAAGAAAGGGTTAAGAGGATGAAGGACCTCTGACTCCGGGCACATCTTTTTTATTCCACTGTTCTTCCTGCACTAACGTACACCTCAGAGACCTGGGCCCTATGCAAACAGGATGAGAATGCCATTTGGATATTCCAAAGAGGAATCGAAAGAGCTATGCTAGGAGTAGCACTTCTCACTCAAGTGAGAGAAGGAATCTGGAGTTCCGATCTCCATCGACTGTCAAGAATCAGGGATTTGGGGGCTGGAGTGATAGCATAGCAGGTAGGGCATTTGCGTTGCACGAGGCTGACCTGGGTTCAATTCCCAGAATCCCATATGGTCCCATGAGTACCACCAGGGGTAATTCCTGAGTGCAGAGCCAGGAGTGACCCCTCTGCATCACCGGGTGTGACCCAAAAAGCAGAAAAAGAAAAGAAGAAGAATTAGGAACGCTGTCCCGTTTGCCAAGACATCAAAAATCAGATGGGCTGGACATGTAATGTGATTCAGAGACGATCTCTGGACTAGAGCTGTTACCGACTGGATTCCACGGGATGTCAAAAGACCATGTGGCCACCCACCAACAAGATGGTCAGGCTTCTTCGTCAAAACCGTGAATGAACGGTTTGATGCTCTTCCTGTCCCTGAAGTGAGCAGATATCATCGGGCTACTCTTGCATGTGACAGGGACAAATGGAGACGTTACTGGCACCCGCTCGAGCAAATCGAAGATCAACAGGAAGACGTGACAAGTGACTAACTCACTTTAACTATATTGAATGTGAACAGTAAAAAAAAGTCATACATTTTAATCACCAAGTCTATGTACTTCAAACAGTTAAATATGTCTTCTAGTCAATTTAAGATAAATCAACAATTTAGAAAACAGTGGCCCTTCAAAGTACTTTTTAAAGTACACCAAAAAAAAATTCTGACATATTTTAGTTTTACAATAGTATCTGGTCACACACATGTCAGTGAATTGAAGAGTTAATGACTGGGGATTTGGAATATCTTTATTATCTTATCTATCTGACTTGTTTCATTTAGGGAAAAAAACTGAAGGTATGTAATTATCTAGGTCCTTTCTAGAGACCTTAAATGCAGTAATTCCGAGAAAAAGTTTTTAATATTTGACAATGAAAACATAGAACATTGACTACTTTATATTTGAATGTAAAAAAAAACTTCATTTTGTAAACTTTAAACTATAATGTTAATAAAGTTCTAATACTGAGTTCTTATTTCTTATGTGTTTTTCTCCCACCCAAAATTCTCCAGATTGACAGTAAGACTCTAGTAAGAGTAAATTGCAGCTTAACAAAATCAGATATTCTTGTCTTCTGGAGTAAAATTGATCTGTACCTATTAGAAGAACACCTCTATTTTATTTATAATAGAAATCCTGATTTCTTTCCTTGGATTAACAGTCATTATTGTTATTGTGTGCTGAAGGCAAATATTTTATAATCAAGAATAATTTGAAATTAAAATCATTTCTGCTTTTTAAACTGTGACATTAAAGATGAAAATAAAAAGCTAAATAACAGTATTTTTTCAAGAAGAGATTTCTCATAAATTCTGAAAACAATATCTAACACAATCTCATCTACTCTAATATTCTGATATTTCTTGGTTTTAATTTATATTCTCTTTGTTTAGTCAAGATTCTATTTCTTTCTATTGAGTTCTCCTTAAACATGTAGAGGTTATTAGCTAATACATGGTCTCCTCTGTCCTGCTCTGATAAATCATAACCACATTCTAGAGGAAAAAAATGAATTTGTTTAACTCTGCATGATCAGACTTCTCCATAGAGTTGTCTGTGTTGAAAGCACTTCAGAAAAAAAAAAACCTTCAATTACTAGTGAATAATGTTGTGATTATATTCAGAACTCAATCTGAATCAGCTGTGTGTTTCTGTTTTGTCTTTCCAGGTGGTTAAAAACCTCTCTGTACTTCTAATCTCAGAACATCTCCATATTTTTACAGTAGGCAATAATAAATATGATGGCATTTCACAGTCAGGTGCCCAAGTCATTGTATTTCTTCTCTTGGTTAATAACCTCTATACCACCTACTCTATAGGTTAAGATATACGATTTTTAAGATGTACTGCAAAAAGCTGTCTATATATGTATATTCATTTTTTGATGTGTTAACAAATATTTAGAAACTGGTATTGTTTACATGTCTTGTATAGTTCAATACAATATTATTTCTGGTACTGCAGGACTTATTTATATGTAGATATCCCTAATTATTTAATTTAATTTATGTTAATTATATGTGGAGACTTCTCAATAAATACTTAGTTGTTGAATACATAAATAAGCAACTAAATCATAGAGTTAAATTAGTAAAAAATATAATTAAAAATGGATAACAAGATCAATTTTTTCAAATGTTAAAACCCATTTCTACATAGAGGGATATAGATTAATAGACTACAAAGCAAACTGTGCATGTGAAGGACTGGATTTTGCTTTCTGGTATTCTGTGGCTTCCAAGCCTCATCCTGGAGAGACTCTAAAGAACAGAACCAGAAGTAGTTCCTGGGTATAGCTAGATGTGGGAAACAAATAATAAATTATGATAATTCCTATATCTTTAAAATGATTTCCAGTGTGTGGTATTTGAAATAAATTGTCTCAACATTTAAAATAGCTTAGTTAAATAAATCAGGACTATTGGTTTTGAATATAGTATAATTTGGGGGGGGGGCTGGTTTGACAGCAAACAATAAAATAAACAAGTTCATTAAAAATGGGCAGAGAAGCTGGACAGACACTTCTCCAAAGAAGAAACGCCAACAGGCACATGAGATTTTTTTTATTTGTTTGGGACCCACACCTAGTGATGTTCAGATGTTTGTCCTGACTCTGATCTTAGAAATTACTCCTGGAGGTGCTCTGGAGACTGTAGGGAATGCCAGGGATAGAACTAGGGTCGGCCACTTGAAAGCCAAATTGCCCAACCTGCTATACTATTGCTCTAGTTCCTGTTCATGACTCTCTTTGTTGTTCTTTTAATGAGGTGAAGTAAGTCACATCCAATACTCCTTAGGGAATATTTCCATCATGCTTGAGGACCAAATAATGCCAGGTATTGAACCAGAATTGACTGTAGGTGAGGCAACCATGTTAACCTCCATGATATCACTCTAGCCCAGGCATAAGAAAATAAAAAACATCTGTGATTATCAGAAATATGAAACTCATAATGTCAAGTGAGATATCATCTTGCCCCTGTTGGCCTATATCAAAATGGCCACAAATAATAAAAAATAATAAGTACTGGCTGAGAAAAAGATACCTCACCACCACCACCACTCATTCACTGTTACTGGAACTGTCATCTGGTTCAGCTTCTGTGAAAAACAGTACAGAGATTTCTCAAAAAAGGGAAAATAGAACTTTCCAATGATCCAGAGAGTCCACTCTTGATATCTAGTCTAAGAACAATAAATTCTAAAAATACATGTATCTCCATATCAGAGCCAATGGCATGTTCACGGTCTTAGACTGTGGGGATATTTCCATTGCCATGATCTAGGAACAGCAATTCAAATTGGAATCACTCTATATAGAAGAATAGAGAGTGGAATTCGCCGAGGTGGAATATAATTTGTACAAACTTTTAAATAAACATTCTGATTATCATTTTTTCATAAAAGCCCACAGGAATAGTAACAGTAAAAATTTGATGGTTTGCTAAAATGGTTTCAGAGGATCTATGGAAAGGGGCCATAATTAGTGATGCTGGTGACTGACTACTGACTTTGTGCTCTCAACTCTCCTGTCCTAGGTTGGAGGCCATATGTAACACTAGAGATCAAATCCAGTTTCACCACACACAAGACAGGCTCCCTATTTTCGATATTATCTCTCCAGCCCCAAGTATATACAAGAAAAATTTTAAGAAAGTGATTTTTTAGGTGACAATTTTTCATTAAATGTCACCTATTATCATTATTACTACTATTGGATTCATTACTACATTTTTCACAATAGTTTGCACATGTATGACTGATTTATTACAGCCATAATCGGTAACACCTGTCGTTCGTCACTCAATGATTTGCTCGAACAGGCAACAGTGACATCTCCATTCATCCCTGTCACGTGATAGTGTAACCCAATAGCATCTGCTCACTCAGGATCACGAAGAGCATCAAACTGTTTGTTGAAGGCCTTGACAAAGAAGTCTGACAATCTTGTAAGTGGGCGGCCAGAAGTTCTTTGACGTTCTGTGGAATCCAGTTGGTAATAGCTCTAGTCCAGCGGTCATCTCCACATCGAATTATGTGTCTGGCCCATCTGATTTTCAATGCTTTGGCAAACGAGGCAGTCTCCCTGATTCTCGATCTTAGATGGAGGTCGGAACTCTGGATTCCTTCTCTCACTTGAGTGAAACGTGATACTCCAAGCATAGTTCTTTCACTTACTCTTTGGGAGACCTGAATAGTGTTCTCATCCTGTTTTCACAGGGCCCAGGTCTCTGAGGCATATGTTACTGCAGGAATAACAGTGGAGTCGAAAAGATGTGCCAAGAGCTGGAGGTTCTTCTTCCTCTTAACAACTTTTTTGATGTTCTTGAAGGAGTTCCACGCTGCTCTCATCCTCCTGCGCAGTTCTGACACCAAGTCATTCATGTTTTGTTCTCAACCGAGGTACACATAACTGCTGCATTCAGAGATGTTCATTCTGTTGATTACAAATGGGACATCAGGAGCTAGTCTGTTTCTCATGAACATTGTCTTGGTGAGATTCAGCTGCAGTCCGACCTTTGCACACTCATGGTCGAAGTCGGCCAGCATTCATGCAGCTTGGCTGATATTTGGTGTTATTAGAACGATGTCATCAGCGAAGAGGAGGTGGTGTAGTTGCCAACTGTCTATCTTCACTCCCATGTCTCCCATTCCAGTTGTCGCATAATGTTCTCAAGCGTGGCACTGAAGAGTTTTGGTGAAATGGTATCACAATGCCAAAGCAGTCTCTTTATGTTGATGATCACTTCCATGTAGAATGGTGAGATCCTGGTGGTGAATTCGTAGTACGACTCGTAGACAATCCTGATGTATTGAGTTTGAATGCCCTGTTTAGCTAGTTCTTTGATGAACGTTCCAGTCTCAACAAAATCAAAG
Organism: Sorex araneus; assembly: GCF_027595985.1. Classification (NCBI taxonomy): domain Eukaryota; kingdom Metazoa; phylum Chordata; class Mammalia; order Eulipotyphla; family Soricidae; genus Sorex; species Sorex araneus. Next base: position 67,061,089 of record NC_073303.1, read on the forward strand.
GCCTTCTTTAAATCGATGAACATTAGACAGAGAAGCATCTTGAACTCTTGTGAAACCTCAATGAGCTTGGTCACCATGTGGATATGGTTGATAATGCTGAATCCTTTAAGAACCCGGCTTGCTCGCATTGTTGTCCTCCATCTAGTGTTCTGCCAATCGTATCCAGGATAACTCCAGTCATCCTTGTATACCTAACTTATAGACGACGGACAATGGGAAGATAGGGCAGTAGTTGCTGATGTCGTCATGGATGTCTCCCTTCTTCTACAACAGAATGGCCCTGCTGGTTTTTCATTGAGATGGAACCTTGCATTCAGACAGGTGGGTGTGAAGAGCTGAGCCAGTGTATTGATGAGTACTGGCAGCAGATTCTTCAGGTGTTCAGGTCTGACTTTGTCTGGACTGGGTGCTATATGCTTCTTCACCAACAAAATGGCATGTCAGATTTCAGAAGAGAGAACACTGAGAAGGGCATATCCATCTTGTGAAATTTGGTTTGTGAGCAGGTGGATGTGGCTATCGAAGAGTTGCAATAACCTTCTCCATTGCCCTTCTGGAAGATGTGATAGATATATCAGGATGTCAAAGAGCAACCAATTTGGTCTTAGAGTTGGCAAAGGACAGGCGGGCGTTGAGAATACTTTCCCTAGCTTCTGCCTCATAGGCCAACACTGCTGCTCTTCTCTCTTTGAGGTCTTCCTTTATCACTTCTCTGTACAGCTTTGCAAGCTCGAATGTTAGCTTGTGATTGCCTGAGCTCACACCACACCACATTGGCGAATAAGCTCAAAAGGTATCAAAGACAGGTGTCTTTTTGTGGCTTTCTCACTCTTGTCATTCCTCGAACAGTCATGGAGGTGCTGAACCTGTCGAGCTTATTCCTCATCAATGTTGTCAACAACGGCGCCTTCCCATATTGCCGCAATAGTGCCAAAGAGCTCCCAGTTGGTGGTCATTCTGAGAGTTCTCTTTTTAAACTTTCACTGCCTCACCATGGTGTGGGGGTGGCAATGGTGCCAACTGGCATAGAGTGAACCAACAGATGCTGCCCAGAAACTCAGACAGGTGCATGTTTGTCAGCACGCAGATCATTACAAGATGCCAGTCAACCAAAAGCTTGCATTCAGTAGCCTGGGAGCACTTGTAAGGGGAATTTGAGGCCACCCTAAAAGCCTCCATCCCTCTTGGAGAGCCCAGCAAGCTATCAAGTGTATCCTGCCTGCACAGTAGAGCCTGGCAAGCTATCCGTGGCATATTCAGTATGCCAAAAACAGTAACAATAATGGGCCTCATTCCTCTGAAGCTGAAAGATCCCCCAATACAGCCACATTGGGAAGGACAAGTAAGAGAGATTGGTAAAATCTCAGGGCCAAACTAGGTGTCCAAAATGAAGAAGGACTACAATGACTGTCTGCGCTTTTAACACACATACACTGGCATCAGAAACATCCATCGAGGACCTGATGGTGCAAGTGCAGAAGATCAAGGATGACGTCATTAGACTGACCAAGACAAGAAGGCATCAATCACATCACGCTGTTTTCAACACTGGAGAAGAACTTTTCCTCAGTAAATGTGTTGGTGGTGTTGGAGTCCTTGTCGACGTGAGCTTGACCATGAGCATCGATTCATCGGAATGCCTAACAACCCAAATCAGATGCTTACACTTGAATAGAAGTGGCTCATTGCCGGCAGTTTCTATATTCATTTTCTATGCACAAACATCCAATTATGATGAATAAGAAATTGAGTAGTTCTACATGGAGCTGGAGAAGTTCTATAAAGAAGACCACACCTCTACAAGGTCATTGTTGGTGATTTTAATACCAAGATAGGACCAAGAAGTTCACCTGAAGAACTCCACATTGGGACCCATGGCCTAGAATTGAACAAAGAGGGTGAGAGACTGAGTTCATCATGTCGACCAAGACCATCCATGGTAACTTGCAGTTCCAGAAGGCTGAATCTAAACATTGGACATGGGAGTTTCCTGGTAGACAATTCCACAATGAAATCGACCACATCATATTCAATCTACGGTTTTGCCTTACTGATGTTGCTGTTGTCCCAAAATTCCAAATGGGATCAGATCACTGTCTAATTTGTGCGAAATTCTACTTCATGGAGTGAGGAAAAAGGGCTGCAAAGTTTATTTGTTCTAAAAATAATTATTTTGGGAACAACAAAATATCTTAAAGAGTCAGAGCATACACTTTGTGAGAGGCCTGGGTTCAAAACCATACAGTGCATGGTCACTGAGAGTGATCCCTCAATACCACAGGCACTGGTATGTATGTCCCCAAAAAAGTAAAAAAGATGTGATTTGGTAAAATTGGTGTAAATGATAAATGTAATACATGGAAATTTATAGCCTGTATAAGAAACTGATCTTTAAGTATGAATGAGAGTTCTTATAAAACTTTGTCATATACTTCCAAACATGCAAAGAATATATTTTCAAAACATGTGAAGATTTGATTAACAGTAATGATGGTTGTTACTGAACATTACACAATTTTAGGTGATTATTGTATTTCTTTCCCCAATCATTGTGCATTTATATCTCCACCACCCATTTTGTATTTGTGAATAAATTATGCAAATTACATTCACAGTATCACTCTATCACTGTCATCCCATTGTTCATTGATTTGCTCGAGCGGGCACCAAAAACGTCTCCATTAGTCCTAGCTCTGAGATTTTAGTAGCTTCTCTTTACTCGTCCTTCCCAACATTGCCTCTTTGGAGGCTTTTTCAGGGTCAGGAGAATGAGACCCATCATTCTTACTGTTTTTGGCATATCAAATACGCCACGGGAGCTTGCCAGGCTCTATTGCATGGGCAGGATACTCTTGGTACCTTGCCAGGTTCTCCGAGAGAAAAAACTAGACAGTAAGAGCTTTTGGGAGCTTTGTTTTATAGTCTCTGGATCTTGGCCAGGATGGAATTACAAGGCACCATGGGCAGTTTGTGGGTGTGACTTCCTAGCTACTGGAAATAGAGGGTCCTAGGTGGAGGAGGCCCAGTCTCGATCCGAGCAGGCTTGGAGATCTCAACTCCGAGTCTCACACACCTGTGTTCCTCTGCCAGTTCCTTCATGCTCAAGGCTCGTCCGAGTGTGTGGAGAGTGGCCTTGAGCATGGCTGTGGCTCTGTTTTGGAGGTCTTCACCTGCCAGGGCTCCACTCCAGGCGGGGAGGGAAACTCAACCTGCCCTCCTCCAAGGGGAGCCGGTGAAGACAGCCAGGCATAGGGGCAGGAGACTCTGTATCATTCTCTTCCAGGAACTCTGCTTTTATAGTCTCTGGATGTTGGCCATTGACAGTATTACACTATACTGGGGGCAGTTTGTGGGTGTAACTGCCTAGCTACTGGAAAATGGGGAATCTGGGTGGAGGAGGCCCAGTCCCAATCAGAGCAGGCTTGGAGATCTCATTCCTGGGTCCACATGTGCTTCATGCTTCACTGATTACATTTAAATATAAAATTTTAGACATAAGGGGCTGGAGTGATAGCACAGTGGGTAGGGCATTTGCCTTGCATGTGGCCAACCTGGGTTCAATTCCCAGCATCCCATGTGGTCCCCTGAACACTGCCAGGGGTAATACCTGAATGTAGAGCCAGGAGTAATCCCTATGCATTGCTGGATATGACCCCCCCAAAAAATTTGGACATAAGTGTTTCTGAAATCTTTTGATGCAGGCAACTGTTCAACATACAAATATTTCCAGACAATAAGAATCAAGATATTTAGATCCACCATAGAGATAATTATAAATATATATTTTTGGGAATTTTTTGAAAATTACTTTATGTAAATTTCAGCAGTTTCTTTAAATTATTAAATTGCAGACTTCAAAACGGTCAAATTGAATTCTGATAACTTATTATTATAAGATCAGTTAGGCAGTTGATTGTTATATATTATTCTTTCAACACTTGTGTATTTCTATTGGGGTACTGTGGGAAGCTTAAAATTTATGTCATGTCTAGTTGCACCCTTGTGTGAAATAAATGACTATCTTAATATTTAAATCGTCCTGTGCTGGTATATAAGAGATAGCCATATAACCATTGTGCATACAGGAGACAAATATATTCTGGGGTTTTAATTTCTCATATCTACTCACTGAAGCATTCCATATTATAATAATAAGCTTTCTCTGATTTCCTTTTTATGCTATGGGACTCTGTCCACAATTTCAATTAAGGCTCTGTGGAAAACATTAATAACCTTTTGTATTAGAATTATTTATGATATTGGGAGGAATGCAAATTTTGTATTAGAAAAGTCTCTAGGATTGAAGTTTCTCCCATTTCTAATTATTAACTTAGGGCCATAGATGACACATGTTTTGGAAGTTAATATTCATTTAATTTATATTTTAATATTTTATATGGTCTGTGACTAGAAGAAAAAATGAAAACAATTAGAGATAATTAAAGTTTTACTCAGACATTTGCCTACTGAGAAATACAGTAAATTGTGTGCTGGGGGCTGGGAACATAGTCTTGAATGTTGTCCTCAAATATTTTAAGAATTTAGAGAATCATTTTATGCTATGTTGACTCCTGTCTGTTATTCACAATAAAAGCGGCATCTTTCACTGATTGGGGGCCTTGGCAGTGCTCAGAACTTCTCCTGACTCTGTGATTAGGGATCACTTCCGGTGGGGCTCAGAGACCCCAGGTCTGCAAGTGCCAGGCAAGCACTTGACCTCCTGGACTTTTGCTTTGGCTCCAAGTAACATCATTAGCTCTTTTTAATTTTAAATAAACATATATTTACTAAGAAATCCAGAGAGATAGCTAGATAAAACTCCTTTTTTTTTTTCTTTTTGGGTCACACCCAGCAATGCACAGGGGTTACTCCTGGCTCATGCACTCAGGAATTACTCCTGGCGGTGCTCCGGGGACCATATGGGATGCTGGGATTTGAACCCATGTGCAAGGTAAACACCCTACCCACTATGCAATTGCTTGAGCCCCAGCTAGATAAAACTCCTTAACAGGATTAAGGTGCTTTTAAGGTGCTTATTTTGTTCACTGCTCATCCCTGTTCAATCCCCAGGGCTGAGCGTGGTGCCCTGAGCATCACTAGGAATGACTCCACAGAGTTAAGAGTAAGTTCTGAGCACAAACAGGTATGGCCCCAAATACATATATGTACACATATATATATTGTACTTGTGTACAATATATAATACACATATATATTGTATATAAGCTACCGAGAGTTTCCCGCCAACATGGGAGAACCTCGAAAACTCCCCAGGGTGTCTTCATATGCCAAAACCAGTAACAATGCTGGGTCTCATTCCCCTGACTCTGAAAGAGTCTCCAATGTGGCATCGTTGGCAAGGACAAGTAAAGAGAGGCTTCTAAAATCTCAGGGCTAGGACAAATGGAAATGTTACTGAGACTGCTCGAAAAATTTAATGATCAACGGGATGATGATGATGATGATGATGATGATGATGATACATATATATGGATAAATTTATATATTGATTTATATATATACATTTATATAACTAAGAAGCAAAAAGAAAAATGGCAATGAGATGTTAGTTCATAGCAACAAAATCCCTCATATACAAACAAGGGCAGTCTGAAGGAAATGATCTAATCTTATATATTGATTACTTTATTTTTCCATTTTGGGGTCATATTCAGCAGTGCACAAGGATTGCTTCTGGCAGTATTCAAAGCATCATATGCAGCACTGGAGATGACCTAAGGTCAGCGTGGGCAAGGAAAAACCCTTGCCCACTGTACTATCTCTCCAACTGTTTAACATACTTTAAGAAGAAACAGACAAGAAAAATCCAAAGATCAGTAGAAGAAACAATGTGATTTAAAAAAATGAAACAAAATAAATGGAATAGAATTCAAAAGGACTACCTGAAAGAAAAAGTTGTCCTTTCTTTTTTTCTAAAAACAGACTTAAGACTTCTCATAAGAATCCGTATTTGACATGGGATGTTGATTTCAAATAGGATAATCTATCACTTCACTGATTTTCAGGAATCCATTACTTTTTCATGTTTTTCTGCTTTAAATTATTTTATTATTTTACCTATTGGAAGCAGCTCTGAATGTATAAGGTGTATTTTTTCCTTCATGTTGGCATACCTACAAGGCTTGCCTGAGTTTATGATACCTGGAGTTTATGATGTTTCAGCTTAGTGTGATGTGGATCAGAATAAAATTATAAAACCTTGGGATTCTTGGTGGTGGAATATGTGCACTGGTGAAGGGATGGGTATTTGAGCATTGTATAACTGAGATTTAAACCTGAAAACTTTGTAACTTTCCACATGGTGACTCAATAAAAAAATTTTAAAAAAATTATAAAACCTTAGCATAGAGAAAGGTTAGAATTCTCAAGGACAATGCAAACTATCTAGTAGTTAGCCTATGAAAAAGTCCTTCTAAATAATGAAATAACTGAAGAATGCTAAAAATTTTAAAACACACATTTAGTATTGAGACCATTGAAAATATATCTACAAAGGAGCAATTGGTAAAAAGAAAAATTAAAAATCCACCATATTTTAGTCCCACAAATAGCATCTCCCCTTACTCCTCACAAAGTCTTGGAGGAGCAAAGCCTGACTTCCTTTGAAAAAAAAAATGTGAGGAAGACAAAGGTGGCACTGGCAAAAGTATCTCCTTCCATCTGGGAAACTTGGAGCAACCATATAACATATTAAAACTCACCTAAAATTTAAGCAGCTAAAATAAAAACCAGGGAACAGAAATAAGATTGCAATATATTTGCTGTAAAAACATATGTGCCAGATATGGGGGTCAGATTGATGGTACAGAATAAGGCACTTCTTGGGTCCAAGACTCTTGAAAGACCCCTGGGGTCTTCCAAGTACCGCTAAGAGTGATCCCTATGCACAGAACCAGGAGTTAGTTCTGATGTTCATTAACATAACACTCCCAAACTGTATTTTTTAAAAATACCAGTAAATCAGGCCTGGAGCGATAGCACAGCAGGTAGGGCATTTGCCTTGCACGCTGCCGACCTGGATTCGATTCCTCCGTCCCTCTAGGAGAGCCTGGCAAGCTGCAAGAGTATCCCTCCTGCATGGCAGAGCCTGGCAAGCTACCCATGGTGTATTGATATGCTAAAAACAGTAAGAACGAGTCTCACAATGGAGACATTACTGGCGCCCGCTCGAGCAAATTGATGAACAACGGGATGGCAGTGACAGTGACCAGTAAACCATAGCAAGGGCCAGGTGTGAATTTAAAGGATCATTTGTATTACAGAGAAAAGTAACCGCCTTGTATTGTCTGGGCTTCTGTATTCCCAAGAGTGGATTCACTGGCAAACCCAAGACAGAACGGTGACAGATTTTATCAAGGAAAAGGAGAAAGGAAACTGACACTCCAGGAGCTCCGGACAGGCTGGCCCTAGGGAACAGCAACCTCATCCCTGTTATCGGAGTGGCTCTTATCGGCCCTTTTCCTCTGTTCCTGTTTTAGGACTTCTCATACACTTCTTATTTTGAGATTTCCTCCCAAGCAGGGAAGTCCTGCCACCAGATGATTTTCTCTCTCAGCGTGAAAGATGCAGGGACAAGTAGCACCTTTGGTTCCCTCAGGAAGCAGCACCTGAATCAGGACTGGTTTGGGCCTTGTTGGGCTGAGATGTCACAGACTTTGGTCCTGGGCAATTTTTCTATCTGGGTCACCATTCTAGGGACCCGAGTTGATCCCTTCTGCCCACTGCACCGGCTTATGCCTAAATCATTCCCTAGTCTATCAACTGTGTTTTACATAGTGAATGAGAAGCAAAGGGGCAGAACTCGGAATATCTAACTTCCGTGAAATATGAAAGACTAATGCATAAATAGCAGTCAGTGTTGTCTGGCAGCGAGATGTGAGAGGGAAAAAATAAAAAAGAAGCTTTGTGATTTAGAAAAGCAAAAGTAGAAAGAAGAAAAAAATCCCTCAAATTAAAAGACCCAGAATCCACATATTCCACCAAAACAAACATACAAGAAAGCACAGGTAAGCAATGGAACTTTGTTAATAGCATGATTTTCCAAGTGGAGCAGAAAATGACCTTGAGATGGAAATGTAACAGGGGCTTTCAATAACTAAAATTAATAAATCTCTATAAATTTAAGAGAAAAATTTTCAAAAGGCAACTTTCAGAACTAAAGTATATACTGTTCCAAATACCAAAATATGCTTGCCTTGCATGTAACCAATCTGAGATCAAATCCCAGAATCCTATATTGTCCACTGGGGTATTTCAGGAGTGATCCCTGAGTACAAAGTCAGGAGTAAAACCTGAGCAAAACTGGGTATGGCCCCAAAACAAAATGAAACAAAATCCTTAGAATTTTCAAATATATTTATTGACTTTCACTGTCACTGCCACTGTCGTCCCATTGTTCATCGATTTGCTCAAGTGGGCACCAGTAGCATCTCCATTGTGAGACTTGTTGTTACTGTTTTTGGCATATCAAAAGAAAAATAATATGTAATTACTTCACAGTGGAGAAAACCAGCAGACATCACTTGGACAAAGGAATAGAATTAATCATCCTCAGTTATAAGGTAAAGTACTGCCATTTATTCTTTGATAGTATCACCAAAAACATAGTATGACTTATAAATTATTCTTCTCAATTTATTCATTTATTAATAGGGTAATAAATAATCAATAGGGTAAAAATTCACATGAAGGAAGTTTGTGATACAATTGATCAATACTCATCAAATCTGTCATAATGAAATCATAAAAAAAAACCAAAAAGACTAAACTGGTTCAAGGAATATAAGGACAAAATGCAATACAGTATCATGGAAAATTGACACTCTTAATTTGACACTCTTAATTTTAGTGATTCTGACCTGTCAAACATAGATTGCATACAGGACTCCAGATTACTTCTAAATTGTGATCAAGAACTCCTTGTGAAGACCATCGAAAGATGCCTCCAGAAACCTATTTCAACACTTGCTTCCTCACAATCTGGGAATCCAGAGAACAGAAGGGCAGTGTAAGGAGGGTTGCTGTTGGTTATGACTGGGCTTGATATATATGTGACAAATCACTCAATTGTTGAGGAATATTTCCAGTTCAAAACTGAAGCAAAGGTGCCATTCTCCACAAATAATGAATGCATGTATTTGTTCTGAATATGTAATTTTTTGTTACCTTGGAACAACATTGAAGCATACTAATTTGCAATTTGCAAGCTCTATCCTTTTATCATTGGAATTTGTTCTAAACCAAAGAAACTTCTTGTTCAGAACATTGAAAGGGACAAAGAGCCCTTTCCCCTTCAATGTTCCTGATAATGACTTTCAAATGTTGCCATTTATGCATGAGCAGAAACCACTTTTCAAAGGATAATGTAACTGAATTTATCTTCTTCTTTTGACCTTTAAATGACTTTTCTTGGTCTTGCCTTACTTATCTATCTTACTTCTTGGCTTTACCATTCTCTCTTAACTTCTGAGATCATTGAGTCAGGGATTCAGAGTGACCTTCATAGAAAGATGCCTTGACATTAGGCCTTGTTCATTTTGGATCAAGGCTTTGGAGTTTTCTCCCTCCCCAAATTAGAAATAATAGATTTGCAGCTGTATAATTACTAGTTACATGATTCACAAAATCATTCAAAAATGAGGACTTTTCTCAGTTCTCAGGTAATGACCTGTGTAGATTTAGATCTTTTGATAGTTTCTCCATAGTAATAATAATAATGTTTTTAAATAGGTTTTATTTTTTATATTTTCACTTAAGAAACAAAATATCATTTAGTGGAATACAAAAATATAGTAATTATACCTTTGCCACATCTTATTATAAATTAAGAAAATTACCAAATGAATAAAATACACTACAAAATTTAGGTCAGAATTTTTAGGATCAAATTTCTATTTATAAATTAAAACACAAAGTGAGAAAAAACTATTAACCTGTTACAATAGAGAAAGAAAATAAACCAACAAGAATTCTTAAAATTTTGCTATGCTCTTGGGGCTGGAGCGATAGCACAGCGGGTAGGGCATTTGCCTTGCATGCGGCCGACCTGGGTTCAATTCCCAGCATCCCATATGGTCCCCTGAACACTGCCAGGAGTAATTCTTGAGTGCAGAGCCAGGAGTAGCCCCTGTGCATCTCCAGGTGAGACCCAAAAAGCAAAAAAAGAACAAACAAATAAAATTTTGTTATGCTCTTATTTTTGCAACAGTCAAATTTAGATGCTATACATAAATATTGTAGAGTATTTTTACAATTGAAATATTCTTACTTCAATAAAAACTATGTTTTGATCATAATTTTCTCATAAAAAGTCTGTTAATATATAATTATATATAGTAAGAAACTGTTATATAAAAGAGAATACAATCTCACCAGTAAAAATTATTTTAGCTGTTTTTAACAAAAATAATGCAGCCACTTATATAGTATTAAGTTTATTTGTATGAATTGAAATTTATTATTTTCAAGACTTTATTGTTTTCAAGATACTTGAAAAGTATCTCATTTATTTCACTATTGGTATCAACAAACCTTCAAGAGAAATACAAATATCATGCAACATTCTTGGGGGACAATTTATTTTATGATTAATATATAAGCTAAAATGTTATAAAGTGGAGATGCTACTGGTGCACACTCAAGCAAATCTATAAGCAGTGGAATGATAGTGATATAGACAGTGATTATAAAGTGAATAAAATATAATAGATATTGTATATATAAATATAAATACACATATATGTTGGGTTTTAAGCCACATTTGGCAGTGTTAAGGACTTACTCCTGGTTCTAATCACAGGGATCACTCCTGGCAAGATCAGGAACCATATGAGTTACCAGAATGGAATCAGGGTTGGCCACATGTAAGGCAAGCTTACAGGCAAGCACCCAACCCACTGGTACCTTCGGTCTCTATAATTTTAATGAATTAGATAACTGTAAGTATAAAATTATAACAATGATAATTTAAGATTAATTTTTCTAAGCTTATGAGTTTTAGGAAAAAAACTTTTATGTGTCACCAAATTAAACCTCTTGTCAATAATTGAAGAAAATATTCACTTCAGTCAGCGAGGATGAGTTAAATTTATTACCTATCCAAGCCTTTGAGTGTTACACTATTCCTTCTCTGTGAAACTTTCTTAGCGTGTGGTTATCTGTTTGTGTTTAAATGGCTTTGCTTTATTTTTATTCCATTGTGCATTCGGTTAATTTAAATTTAAGTCTGTTGAAAGATACTGCCAGATTACAAAGTGTCAGCTGTTTTGTTAGATGCTGAATTAGAAGGACCTTATTAAGGAAGTTATATGATCTAATAGTGGGGAACTTTTATTCATGTGATGAAGTAAAGTGTAACACGTTAAGCTCCAGGAGCTCCCAGAGAAAGGAGCAATCTACTTTTGTCTGGGGAATAATGATAATCCACTTCAAAGGAACTGGCATTGAATTGGGCTATGTGCAATACTCTTTGTTTTTTTACCTCTGAAATCTACAATATCTCAACAAGGGCTCCTCCAAACCTGTGATTTCATAATTCTGTAATTGTTCCTATACTTCCAGTTTTGGAGTAAAGTACATAACAATATTGGTTGATTGACAGATCTTAATTATTAGTCTCTTAAATATTATTAGACTTAGTTAAGTAGAGTTTTCAAAGCAGAAAATTCTGGATAGCGACTGTATGGAAATTATACTATTGAGTTTCCTCATACAACCTAAAACTGGGTATCAGAGAGTTTATGTTATTTTTAGAAGGTCGTAGAGTTAAAGCAAAACAATCGAGGACTGATATTTACCCATTTCGACTTTGAGTTTGAGTAAGTAGTTAGACTTAATTTTATTTTCTAGTTTACATCAATTTCTAACCAGATTTAATCTTGATTGGAAAAAAATGCACATTCTTTCCTTATTAAATTAAATTTTAGCATGCTTATTTTATTAATATGGCAGAGCCTGGCAAGCTACCCGTGGTGTGTTTGATATGCCAAAAACAGTAACAAGTTACACGATGGAGACTTTACTGGTGCCCGCTCGAGCAAATGGATGAACAACGGGATGGCAGTGATAGTGACAGTGATTTTATTAATATTTCTAGTCACTTTAGAGAAGTAAAAAGATCTATCTATGACTTTATAGAGATATTTGAAATATTTATATTTATTTCATTATCTCTTGTCTTCCCAGGTCTGCTTTTGGGACTCTAAGGCTGGATACACAAGGTTTGGAAGTGTCAATCTGATGGGCCAGTTAGAGACCAGAGACGTTATATTGTGCAATCTACTGGTGTACTGCACGCCCAGAACTATTGCATGGGATACATGTAGCATGAGGATTCAAACTTACAGCCTTATCTTTGCAAGCATGTGCTGTAAATTTTTGAACTAGCTCATCTTTCCTTCATTTTATTTTCATGAATGAAGTGATGTTTTTGCCCGTTGGTTATAAAAAATAATAATGAGTATGCCTTGGTCCAATTCATTAATCTATGAAATGTCACTTAATGCCTAAAAAATATAAAAAATAATAAACATGGAGATTTTAAATAATTGTATAAATTTAATATAAATGTAGACAGACAACTTACAATGCTTCACAAAAGAAGTATTTCTAATGAGATATAACATGTCTTAGGGTCAACATTTATCTATAACTAATGATTAATGTATTCAGGAAATGAAGTTAAAAATAATAATAATGCTAATAATGAATAATTCCATCAGGCTAAAATCTCATTATAGTCTGTGAACTTTCAAGACAAGTCTAAGTGGCATTAGCATGATAAAATTGTTTAATAATCCTATAACTGTAGTAACACAATATGTCTGCATAATTGCCACTTTTAGCCATTTCAAATGTCAGTAAAAAAGAATTACTTTTCCTTTTAATTCAATGATGTTGATAGAATATTTAATCACTTGCTATTGCCCTGCAACATGAAGTATCTATTTCCACAAGAATAATTTATCAGATATAAAGCTATGAATTCTACACCATTTTACAAAAACTGTGACTGATGGTATACTTAAGTAGAGTAATAAATTGATATTTTATAAAAGTTTACCAAATCATTTCTTCTGTACCTATTTACTATTTTTTCTATACATTCTATGAAAAAGCAACATTAAAATTATTTCCTAAAAATTTTCTTAGTTATTGGAAACATTCATAGCAGAAATGGGCATTTCAGTAGAAAGAATTATACAACTAATTATTTGGAAAATAATTTTAAAATTAGAAAAATGAGAAAATCTTTAGTTCTTTAATATCTTAGAGTAACCTAACCAGTTATTAAAACAGATTGTCTTTTGAACTTTTGTTTTCTTCATGTAACAGAATATGTATGTTCAAGAGTTAGTCAACTGCAAAAAATTAATAAAAAAAAGCAAACATTGTGGTTTGGGTTCCTCTGTCTGACTCTCAGTATAGTTTCAGATAGAATAGAGCATGTTGGTAAGAATATGAAATAGCCGCATTAATATCCCCTGGAAATGTTTCTTTTTCCTTTCTTCTTCTTTTCTGTTTTTTGTTTTGTTGTTTTGTTTTTTCCTTTTTGGTTTTGGGGCCACACTCAGCCGTGCTCAGAGATGACTCCCAGAGGGGCCTGGGGCCATAAGTCCTTTCTAGAGTCTAACCTGAGACATCCAATTCCAAGGCACATTCCCTGCCCACTGTGCTATCACTCTGGTGTTTTCTTCTCTTCTTTTAGTTTTCGGTTCCTTTACTTTCAAAAAGGGGCACACCTAGCAGTTCTGGGGGGACCATGTGACACAAGGGATCAAAGCTAGAGCTCCTGTAAGCAAAGTATTCACTACAGATCTTTGAGATATTTCTCCAGCACTTATGCCTAGGAACATTTTTTTTTAAAACAAATTGTATTGAGGCACCGTGACTTATAGTTACTCACAGTTGAATTTCAGGCATACATTGTTCCACACTGGTCTCATCACCAGTGCCAACTTCCCTCTACCATACTTAGTGAAAATATGTTTCCTCCCACTGTGTTACCTCTTTGCTAGACATATTTTTAAGTTTGGTTTGTTGTCATTTTGATCTCATGCATTCAGCTTTGTTGCTTCTCTCTATATATACCTATACTACATCTCTACACCACCAATGTGACTGAATCCCTTATGCTCTCCCTCTGTCACCTCTTTCCTTCCTGGTCTGACTCATTTTTATAATCTAGAGATCAGGGTAATCTAGGTTCCCCATCTGCTGATCCCTTGTATTCCCTTGTACTGTTATTCTAATTACTACTGATAAGCACAGCAGGTAGGGCATTTGCCTTGCACAGGGCTGACTTGAGTTCAATTCCTCCATCCCTCTCGGAAAGCCCAGTAAGCTACAGAGAGTATCCCGCCCCCATGGCAGAGCCTGGCAAGCTACCTGTGGCATATTAGATATGCCAAAAACAGTAACAAGTCTTACAATGGAGATGTTACTGCACAAGCAAATTGATGAACAATGGGACGACAGTGCTACAGTGCTACAGATAAGTGAGAACAACAGCTACTATTTTTCTTTAACACATTTGGCTTAACATGATGTCCTCCAGTTTCATCCAAGCTTCAGCCATTTAAAGGATTTTATTCTTCCTTGTAGTTTCATAGTATATATACTACAACTCAATGATTCACTGATACATTGTTGGAGACGTAGGTTGATTTCTAAGAATGTGAATTATTGTGACCTATCAAGCGTATTGAATGAAAGTAGTACAGAAGTTTGCATTTATAAGAAACCCACTGCTCACCATATATCTAGGTTGGGATTTGGTTTACATTTTTAAAGATTTGTTAAAATTCTATGCTTTTTTTCAAATTGTTTTGTCTCTCTGCTACTTTATTTTCTGTCCACCACCACTATTATATCAGTGTTATAAAATTTCATGCATACTTAAAACCAAAGGTCGATTTTTAAACTTAAAATGAAACAGGAATTTAGGACAATAAATACTTGGCAATAGAACCTGAACAATACTTATAAAATTTGGCAGAGAAAGTTATCATTCCATGTTATGAGATCAGCTATTACAGAAATGAAATAAGATGGAAAATTCTCGGCAAGTTCTTTAAACTGTTTTCATAATGACTCACTACATTGCTAGATATTTGAGTAATGTTCTGGTTAGTCATCCAGAAATAATGCCTCATATAACTGATAAACTTGGATTGTACTTAGATGATAATCATCTTTTATGTCATTTTCTTTCATTTTTATTTAGACATCTGCTATTAAACTAAGTTCTGTCATTTTTCTAAAGAGTCCCCATTTTAATATATTTTTATTTATTAATTATTGTTGGGTTTTGGCCACATTGGCAGTGCTCAGGGCTCTGTGCTCAGGGGTCACTTTTGATAGGATTTGGCAGACCATTTGGGGTGCTGGAGATCTAATTTCTGTCAGCTGCGAGCAAGGCAAATCCTTACCCGTTGTCCTTCTGCCCCAGACCTCCTCTTCTTTAAAGAATTCTTAACCTGTCAATAATGGAGATGATGGTTCTGAGATCTTTCCATTCTAGTTTGATTTTTGTCTATTTTTATTTGGAGCATAATTTATAAATTTCTTTATTCAAGTCTCTACCTTTAATTGATGTATACATGATATGTGAAACTATATTAATTATTTCTAGCATGTAAAAGGATGATTTTATCTTTAGATATATGCAAAAATCTTATCGCCACAAGTCTAGTAAACATTAGTCTCATGACGATTATATTTTGTGTGTGATAAGAATGCTTTTTTTGTAGAGAGAAATAGCACCATCCCTGGTGGTGGGCAGAAGTGAATCCTGGCTCTGTGCTCAGGGACCACTTGTTCTATATTCACAATAAAATCGAGCATAAAGCATAGTCACTTACTGTCGCTGCCCAGACAGACATACAGTACTATCGCAATAATTCTCACTATTAACATTTCATGAGGCCCATTTTTATTATTGTTTTTGGCATATGGAATATGCCAAAGATAGCTTTCCAGGCTCTGCGGTGCAAGTGGCATGTTGTAACGATCTGAACATTGACAAACATGCCACATACCTTGTGCATGGACATGCTGGTCACATACAGAAAGTACTGGCCAGATCAGCACAGTCAATGCAAGGAGTTCAGCCCTGCACCTGCCTCCATCTCTGGGCAGGACCTGTTGGTTCAGTCTTCACCAGTTGTCACTGTTGCCACCCCCTCACCATGACTAGGCAGTGAACCATCGAGGGAGAAGCGTACAGCACCTGATCCAGACAAGGTCAGACCCGAACACCTGAAGAATCTGTACTCCTCAGTACACTGGCTTGGCTCTCCACACGCTACCTATCTGAATGCAAGGTTTCATCCCAATGAAAATCAGCAGAACCATTCTGTTATACAAGAAGGGAGACATCCACAATATTGGAAACTATCTCCCAATCTGCCTGTTGTTCGTCATCTACAAGTTGTTCATTAGAGTTGTCCTGAATAGAATAAGCAGAACACTAGCCGAAGTACAACCATGTGAGCAAGCTGAGTTCCGGAAAGGATTCAGCACGATCGATCATATCCACACAGTGACCAAACTCATTGAGGTTTTGCAAGAGTTCAAGATGCCACTCTGTTTAACATTCATTGATTTAAAGAAGGCCTTGATTCTGTTGAGAATGAAGCAGTCATCGAAGCCCTAGCTAAACAGGGCATTCAAACTCAGTACATCAGGATCCTCCACGAGCTGTTTTATGGTTTCACCACCAGAATCTCACCATTCTATGAGGAATTGATCATCAACATAAGGAGAGGGGTGAGGCAGGGTGATACCATTTCATTGAAACTCTTCAGTGTCACCCTCCATAACGCCAAACGACGACTAGAATGGGAAGGAATGGGAGTGAAGATAGACAATCTGCAACTACACCACCTTCACTTCACTGATGACATCGTTCTAAGAACACCAAACATTAGCCATTAGCCAAGCAGCACGAATGCCGGCCAACTTCGACAGTGAGTGTGGAAAGGTCAAACGGCAGCTGAATCTCACCAAGACAATGTTCATGAGAGATGGACTAGCTCCTGATGTTCCATTTCCATTTGCCCTCAATGGAACAAACATCTCTGAATGCAGCAGTTATGTGTACCTAGGTCGAGAACTCAAGGTGATGAACCTGGCACCTGAGCTGCACAGGAGGAAGAGAGTGGCATGAACACTGTTAAGAGCGTCGAAGAAGTGGTTAAGAGGACGAAGAACCTCTGGCTCCAGGCGCAGCTTTTAGACTCCACCGTTCTTCCTGCACTAACATACGCCTCGGAGACCTGGGACCTACGAAAACAGGATGAGAATGCTATTAGGGTCAACCAAAGAGAATGGAAAGAGCTATACTTGGAATATCATGTTTCACTCAAGTGAGAGAAGGAATCTGGAGTTCCAATCTCCATTGATTATCAAGAGTCAGGGACGTTGTCTTGTTTTCCAGGCATCAAAAATCAGATGGGCCTGACATGTAATGCGACTTGGAGATGACTGCTGGACTAGACCTGTTACCAACTGGATTCCACAGGATGTCAAAAGACCACGTGGCCACCCACCTATGAGATGGCCAGATTTCTTCATCAAGATCCTGAAAAAATGGTTTGAGGCTCTTCATGTTCCTAGAGCAATCAGACGCCTTTGGGCTACACTAGCATTCAACAGGGACGAATGGAGATGTTACTGGTGCTCGCTCTAGCAAATCGATGAGCAATGGAATGACAAGTGACAAGTGATTAACATTTCATATCTGATTGATCATTTTTAAAACTTATAAGCTTTTAGATGTAATTTATGAATACCAAAAAATAAAGGTTTTCCTCTGTAATCGTGTTTTTGTTATTGTGCTGTCATTTAGGTTTAGTTTAAAAACAATGTATTAACTGGCAAATTCACTGTCTATTAATTGTTCATACCACTTGCTAGTTAAATTTATGTAGCCATAAAATTGAAGTTTTAATGATTGCATATTAGCATATAGAGCAGCAAAAAAAAAGTAGGGGATTGGGGATCCTGAGAATTCATTATATTTCCCAGGACACTTTTTTCCTTAAGTATTTTCTTATAAACTAATCAAAATGCAAGCAAAAGAGGTTGTCAAATATATTTAATGAGCTTGCAGTATTATAGCTTTTTATATTATCCTATTGGAATAGAATCCTGCTAGAATACTGCATATTCATGTAATGTTGCTTCTTTTACTTGGAGGATCGTTGCAGTACATGTTTATTGCAGTATTTCATAGTTTAACTTAATTATTCAAGTATTAGGATTTCTAATAGTGACTCCAGAAATGTATCTCAAGAATTTATTTCAACCATACAGAAAAGAATATTCTGTTGAGTAATTTGCTCCCTGAATGTTTTTCTGAGAAACATTAGTTTCTCAGAGGAAGAGTGATGGACTTTACATTTTGTATACTTTTGAAAATAAAAGACATGCTGTTTATGATTACTCTGAAACAAGAGTGTAATTGAAAAGATATATAGTCACTAATTTTAAAGTTCACTTGATACTTTATTTTACTTTATATTTTTGTATCTTTTTTTGATTGTAACTGTTGGGATTACAGTTATCCTATGTTAATAGGCATTAGTCGGAAATACTCATCTTTTTTATATAGTCTTTTGTTGCATATAGTCTTGTGTTATATCTTATAAAGTGAAAACACTAGCATGAGAAATATGAAAAGTGTTTGTTCCTCAGAAATATTTTGAATCTTCGTTTGTGTCTCCCCTCACAGGATTGCCTACTCCTTTATTGCCAGCGGGGATGCTAGGGTGGCCAGATGGTATTGTCTACTTTGTACTCTGCTTCTTATTTTGTTGGTTGCGATGATCAAACTAACTGAACTCAGTTTATGATGGTTTGGACACCTGGAGTCAACTTTATCTCCTCCTTGTAGAACTTCTGGTAAATGGATGATGCTATGATAATATCATAAAAGTGGAAAAGAAGGAAAAGTGTTTTTCTAAAATTTTCCAAATGATTACATCAGAATTTTTTGTCTAGAAGAATAATACTCTCATATGCATAACTTTTAAATTCTCAAAATAATAATTAGGCAAAAGTGACTAAACTAAAGATAATATTTATGAAAAGAATCAGGCTCATGTGTTCTTCAAAAGAATGAACATAGGACTGTTAATTTACATTTTATTGATGCTAATGAATATTTCCTTTTGTTATTGACTATGACTTTTAAAGTTTTATCATCATAACACATTTTATTTGTTTTCCAGAGCACAAAGCACTTTAATCATTAAGCCATGCTTCTAAAATACCACTTGGAAAGTGTTTTAGTTCAATTTATAGGTCTACCATTAATCTTTTTCCATTTATTTTAATTAAACTGTTATTTTCATTTATTTGCATAAATTGATACATTTACACAACTGGATTTGCTTTATGGTTATCTTCATACTTCTTTAGAGTGTAACTACTACACCACAGCCCCATACAAATGGCACTAAGGCTCTATTACAGTTTACTGAACATCCTCCATAGCCAATTCTCTTCTTTCATCTCTGGTTACTACAGCTCTGCTAGCTGAGTCCACAAATTTCTTTTTGTTTGATTTTCTTTATCTCTCTCATTCCTTTTCTGTATTCCCTATCTGAATAGGAAATATTAGATGAGTCAGTTCATCTAATATTTGTCCTTCAACTTTTAACATTTCTCATAATTTGACCTCCTTCAGGACTGGAGCTATAGCAAAGTGGGTAGGGTGTTTGCCTTGCATGTGGCTGACCTGGGTTCGATTTCTCTGTCTCTTTCAGAGAACCTGGAAAGCTACTGAGAATATCCCAGCTGCAGGGCAGAACCTGGCAAGCTAGTGGCGTATTCGATATGCCAAAAACAGTAACAACAAGTCTCACAATGGAGACGTTACTGGTGCTCGCTCCAGCAAATTGATGAACAAAGGGAAGACAGTGCTAGAGTACAGTGCTATTGCAAAAAAAGAAAAAAATTGCTCTTGTGGCTAACTAGTATTCCATCATATGTCTATAGTAATATATTTTATTGACTTGCCTGTTGATGGGCACTTGTGCAATTTACATAACTTGCTTATTGTAAGCAGCACTGCAATGAATATAGCTGTGCACATACCTTCTGAATTAGTGTTTTTGTATGAAGGCAAGAAGGCGTCAACACTGCCTGAACCCCTCACGCTCTCCTGAACCCAGCTCACCATCTTGCCTTAAACAACATGCGGCTCAGCACACCAGGCATGGAACTCTATGTGTGATCCCTGCTGGAACTCTATGCGTGATTTCTGATGGACATCACTGGGTGTTTTGCAAGATTCTGACAGAGTGGCATTGGCGGGGCACAAAGGAACAGCGTTGCCGCATGCCCCGGCCAGGCCGAGTCACAGTGCCATTGGACAAAGAGCCGTGGCAACAGTGCACGCAGTGGCTCATCCACTGTGGGTGCTTTCAGCCAACCACAGGGTGACCTGGGACTCAATGCAGGTGTTCGACCTGGCAAAGATGCTCCGAGATAGGGTCCTGCTCTGCCAGCTGCTCAACGACCTCTGGACGCACTCCATCAATCTCAAGGAGATCAACCTGAGGCTGCAGATGTCCCAGGTGCTGCCCAGAGACACAGCATGTGCGTGTTTGTCAGTGTGCAGATGGTTACAACATGCCAGTCGACCAAAAGCTTACATTCGGTAGACTGGGAACACCTGTAAAGGTGATTAGAGGCTGCCCCCAAAGCCTCAGTCCCTCTTGGAGAGCCCGACAACCTACTGAGAGTATCCCACCTGCACGGCAGAGCGTGACAAGCTATCTGGGGCATACTCGATATGCCATGAACAATAATAATGACGGTCCTCATTCCCCTGATCTTGAAAGAGCCCCCAGTATGCCATCATGCTACAGCTACACTAGCACGCAACAGGGACGAATGGAGACGTTACTGGCATCTGCTCAAAGAAATCAATGAACAACAAGATGACAGTGGTGCAGTATTTTTTAGAAACTTAGAATTGGAAATAAGGAATAATGTGAAATATATACTTTGAACACTTTGGTAAGGTCCACATAGTTTTCCATAGAATCCAGACCAATTCACCAATCCTCCCAATATTGCATGAGAGTTCTTATTTCTATACATCCCTAGAACAAACAAGCAAAAATAGACTTAATGTATCTTACCTTCTTTTGTGGTTAAGTCATTCTCAGAGGTGTGAGGTAATAATTCATTATTTATTTGATCTGTATTCCCCTAATAATAAGCTATAATGGTGATGCTTTGTGTTCCTGTTGTCTATTTGGTAAATGAATGTCTATCTATTTAGGTTTGTCTTCACCAATCTTAGAGTAGGCTTTTGCTTTTTATAAAATATTTTTATATAGCCCTCTGTCTCATGTCTGAAGTAGAGATATTATAATAAGTTCTTTCATTCGGTACATAACTTTTCATTTCAAAGATTTTTTACCTGTCATGTTACATACATATATACATATATATATGTATGTATGTATGTATATTTTACCTGTGATGTTACATAAACCTTTAGGTTTCCCTGGTCTTTGAGTTAAATTCTCAAAAATGTCATACAACCCCAAATCATGCACCTTTCTGCCTGTGTTTTCTTCATTGTATTTTGTGATTTTATTCTACTATCAAGACTGTAATTCATTTTTAAGTAGCCTTTGTGCAGGTTGTATAATGATGCACATTTTATCTCCTTTGCATGTACTCACCAGTTTCCTCAACAATATCAAAGATCTTTTTTTCTCTCCACTGTTTGTTCTTTTTTTTTTTTTTTTTTTGGGATTTTTTGGGTCACACTCAGCATTGCACAGGGATTTCTCCTGACTGATGCACTCAGGAATAACTCCTGGCCGTGCTCAAGGGACCATATTGGATGCTGGGAATCAAACCCGGGTCAGCCGCATACCAGGCAAACACTCTCCCCGCTGTGCTATCGCTCTGGCCCCCATTGTTTGTTTTTGACAACTATATCCTAAATTAACTGTCCATATGCGTGAGCTTCAATTCTCATCTCTATTCTATCTTATTGAGTTGTGTTTCTATTTTGATTGCAGCTAGAAAAGTATTTTTATTACTATTACATGATAGATATTTCAGATAATTTTTTTGTTTCGGGGGTGCCAGAGATTGAAACTGGGATTTCTACGTGCTAGACAAACAACCTTCCTGTGGTACTGTTACACCAGCTTCTGCATCATGAATATTTTAAAATCTCAAAATGAAATACCGTCATTCTTTTGTCTCATATAGTTCTGTGGTCTTTTATGTTTCCATATAAATTTGAGGAACATTTCTTCTCTTTCCTTGAAGAACATCATTGAGATTTTGATAGAAATTTTACTGAATTAAATAACATTTAGGAATTTGTGATAATTTTTAGAATATTAATCCCTTCAATCTTTGAATATAAAATATTTTCTACCTCCTTATTTCATTACAGATACATTCACAGGATTGCTTTATTAGTTTATTGTCCAAATTCTTTAATTAAAAAAATATAAGTTGGGGGCCAGGGCAATAATACAGCAGGTAGGGCGTCTGCCTTGCATGCGGCTGACCTGGGTTTGATTCATGGCATCTCATATAGTCCCCTGAGCACCTCCAGAAGTAATTCCTGAGTGCAGAGCCAGGAATAACCCCAGAGCATTGCCAGGTATGACCCCAAGACAAAATAAAACAAAAATATATAAACTATAGATATTGAAATATGGCAATGCAATTAATGTTTGAGGCTTATTTGCTTTTAATCTTATTTTATTTTCTCTAAAGGACCATATTAAAGTCTATTTATACACTGCTCTTTTGCTATTATATATGGAGAGATATTTTTATTTATCATACATAGATTTCTTATATTTATTGTACATGAAGAGATTATTTTTCTTAGATAAAATGGCTAAGGGGTAGCCATTTTATAGCCTGGTTCTCCCTCTTGGAGAAACTGGCAAGGTACCAAGGGTTTCCTGCCCACACGGGAGAGCCTGGCAAGCTCCCTGTGTCATATTCATATGCCAAACCCAATAACAATAATGGGTCTCATTCCCCTGACCCTGAAAGAGACTCCGATGGGGCACCGTTGGGAAGGATGAGCAAAGAGAGGCTTCTAAAATCTAAGGGCTAGGACGAATGGAGATGTTACTGAGACCACTCGAGAAAATCGACGATCAACGGGTGATGATTATGATAAAATGGCTAAAGATTTCTGCAGGAAATTATACACACCAACTTTGTAAGGACAATTTGTCCAAACACAAAGAGATATCATTGTTTTTAAAAGTGTGTGTTTTTTTCTGTTTTACAATACCATTTAAGAGCTAATATTTTTTGTTTCAGTACTAGGGACAAAAGCATTAGTTTCAAGTGTTCAGACTAACTTTTTATTAAATAAAATCTAACAGGAGACTTATTCAGAGTGCCCATTACTATTATTTTTCTTTTTGCTTTCTTTTCAGTTCTTTTTTGGCTTCCCCTGATATATGGTTCAAAGAAATGTTCTGTCAAGAACCTTTTGGTACTCTGCTCATCTGAACATGTCAACATAGTTTTCTAAATTGATTGTGTTTTTTAATGTTCCTTTAGTTTAGGAATATTAAAAAGTTTTATGGAAGGGTCCAGATATAAATATTTAAGAGTTTAGTGTCCACAGAGTCTCTACTATACTCATTCAACTGTCAGAGAGAGAGAGAGAAAAAAAGCCCTGGACTATACAGTGATAAGTAATTCTGATTCTGTCCAATAAACAAAACGAGTTTATTAAAAGTTAAATTTTATGGATTTTACATGTTATAAAAAAAAGATTTTGGTTTTTTAAAAATATTTTAACTAAAGTAATTGTAATCTCTTAAATACACTTTTATATAACTTGACACCCTCTCTAGCTTAACTAAGGACTTACAGTTTGCTAACCCCTTCTCTGCCTAAACACAATTTGCACTTAATGACTTCTAGCCAAACTCTAGAAGTTAAACTCATATAAGCCTCTCATTTAGTCAATGACTACTCCACTCTTCCATATAAAAGACCTTTTAATTATACAATGTATAGAACAAAGAATTCACCCACTGAGGTAAAAATATCCATAATGTCACAAATAGTTTACGAATGTGAATAGCTGACTTCAGAACTCCAATGAATGTGCTGTTAGTTTAAGTTGGGGCTGTCCCAGGAGACCTTTTGGCTTCTGTTGCATCAAGACCAATATTGAAGGGTGCTTCATTCTTTGTCTCTGTATGCAACTAAATTCTATTAATAAAACTGTATCCTCCCAGAGGAAAATGCTGTGAAAACTGTTGTGAAGAACAAAGAGTTGAGTCCAAAACAAATTAGTCAAAGGATTTGAAATGATGCACTGCATTGATTTGCCTCTTAGGTTGTCTTTAAACTACCAAGTTAAATTTTTAACCTAGAAGATTGCCCTTTTGTAATATTTTTAGGCTCGCCATAGGGACAAGCAGAAAAAAATATGAGAGAATTGAAAAAAAAATTAGTCTTCATCACCTACCTCTCTCTTTAATTATTTTCTTTTTTTCTTCTTTTTTTTTTAATTTTATTGAATCACCGTGACAAAAGTTACAGAGCTTTCAGGTTTAAGTCTCAGTCATATAATGATCAAAGCCCCATCCCTTCACCAGTGCACCTGTTCCCCCACCAAGAACCCCAATACACCCCCCCACCCCCCACCCCTCCCCGCACCTGAGTGGCCAATGTGAAGACACTTTATTCTCTCTATACTTTGGATACATTCAATATTTCAACAGAGAACTATTATTTGGAATTTCCCCCCAACAATCAAACCTGCTGAAAAGGAATCATTTGATAGTTTGTTTTCCATTGCTGAGAATGAAGATTATAGGAGTTAATTGTCGAGGCTGCACGGTTTTGGATTTCTATTGTTTTAGCTCAGTTTACAGTCTAGATGCATTTCTATAAGTCTCTGGGTGCCAGAATGGGTTAGTAGAACCTCCCAGATCATAGTCTCTAAGGAGTAGAGGGGCCATGTTGTGCTCAGCTGCTCCAGATCTCATCTGGGCCGAGGGCGTGCCAGTAACACCCCCATCCCATGATCTCTTGCATGCCACGTCACAACAAGCTAGTACCTCTGGGTTGTGAGTCCTAGAAAATGGCGGATGCCACTTGGGCGCTGCTGCTCCTGCTGCTGCTATCTTCCACGTAGAAAGAAAGCGTTGGGAGAGAAAATCCTTCCCTCTCCCCGGGCAGCATGGGGTCGTAGCTCAGCTCACAGTCTAGATGCATTTCTGCAAGTCTCTGGGTGCCAAAATGGGTTAGTAGAACCTCCCGGATCATAGTCTCTAAGGAACAGAGGGGCCGTGTTGTACTCGGCTTCTCTGGATCTCTAATTATGTTATTTTCTTAATATAAAAGAGAACAATGGCATAGTTATGCTATTTATCTCTGTTGATTAGTGCAATTATATTTTAAGTTCTGTCTTTTGTCTTATGTACTTTTTACTTTATTTTATTTTAATGTAATAAATATATAAATTGCTCTCTTTTTTCTTTTATAATTGCTCAAGTATGTTGAGATCAAGACATGTTAACCTTCATACAATATCTCATCTTTACCAGGATTCATCACTGTTTTGAATCAGCAATTTATGAAAGGCATCTAGTTTTTGCAGGATGTTCTTCGTGTATCTGGAATGTTCAGAGAAATACCATTGTGTTCTAACATCTAAGCTTTTCTTTCCTAAATAGATTCAGATAGTAGAAAACACAATAAGCATTCATGTTTCAACTACTTTGCACAGGAAGTAAAAGCTGTGTTCTCCAATTATATACCCTGTAGGCTGGGAAAATGTTCTCAAATCTTAATTCTAAATGCTTCATGCCAATATAGTTGCTTCTTAAACAAAAACACTTTATTCAAACCTTTTTTGAAAAGCCAGGCAGCAAATTATAGCTTGTGCCCCAGAATTTCTCCATAATTCTGTGAAACTCAACGATATATTTATATCATTATCTGCGTGATGACTGGTCAATAAGACTAAGGTCTCTAACTAAAATATAGATCACAACACTAAATTTTCTTAACTAGGACTAAGTATAAATGCCTACAAACAGTTTCCAATGCCATTCCAGTGCTTACAATTTACAGAAGCTGTTCCTCCCTGCTAACCAAACTCAGTCAATAAAAGTTTTTGATAAATAGTGATACCGAAAATTTTTTTCAAGGGGCTGGAGCAATAGCACAGCGGGCAGGGAGTTTGCCTTGCATGCGGCCAACCTAGGTTCAAATCCCAGCATCCCATATGGTCCCCTGAACACCACCATGAATAATTCCTGAGTGCAGAGCCAGGAGTAACTCCTGTGCATCATCAGATGTGAGCCAAAAATTTAAAAAAAAAATGTTTTCAAGTGATTGTCTTGGGTACCAGACCATTTATTTTTACGGCTTTCCTGCCAATCTATGTTTTTATTATTGATTTGTAATTTTCTGGTACAATTATTACTGCTAACATTTCAAATTTCAAAAAAATATTTTAAAAATATTTATCTTTTATGGATTAAATTTTACCTTTTGTGACTACAGATTTAAAGGGTGGGCTATATTTATCACAAAACTTGACCATGGTTGATTTAAGTTTAATTTTATCTATGAAAATATGTTCAAGTAATTTGGATATGACTATGAAGAAATAATTGAAATGAAAATACTTGTCAAGAAAATAATTGTATTATCATTATTATTATTATTAATTGAATCCCTGTGCTTTACAATACTGTTAATGTTTAGAGTATCATGCCTACAACATTCCAATACCACACACACTCTCTAGCACAGTGCTAGCATCCCTCTGCTCTTCTCTCAGTGTTCCCTCCCAGGGCCACCTTAACCCCACACCCTTGGTATCTCAGTTCCTAGGACAGTTCTTAGGGTCTATTGTCTTTGACTATTTGTTATTTCTTTACTCTGTTTCTTCATATCCCGCACATGACAGAAGCAATTCTGAATCCTATTTTTTAGTTTAAGCTAACATTTATAGTTGACTGTTCGGAGCAAGCGATTGATTATTAAGTACTTTTGAGTATATATAGAGGAGGGTTTTAATTTATACATGACATGAACTAAAGATGGAATCAATTGATAATAACTTTAGTTTAAGACTTCCATGGGACATAAATAATTATACGTCATTGAATGACCTTACAAAAGCACAAATAGTGCATTTTTCCCTAAAGGCAGTGGGAATTTACAGAGCATTCAATTCAACAGTTTATCATATTGAAATAATGGCATGTGTAAAGTACACTTTTGGAGTAATTTATCTGTCCAAGGCTGCACACTATAAAACTCTTGACATAAAATATTATGAAGGAAGTTGTATAGATGTACCTATATGACAGGTAAACAAAATTCATCATATATATACATATATATGTATATATATATATATATTATCTGACTTCTGTATTTCAGATTAATGTGCAGCTTGTATTGATGTTCTTGAACAAGTACAGAACAAGATTTGTTGCTCTTAAAAAATACTCAAAGTAAAATAATATATATTGTCTTACCTCCTTTTTAAATATTTTATAAAAACAGAATTTGTATTGGATTTTTTTATGAGCTCTCTTACTACTAAAATTATGCTCCCTTGGGTTTATTTCCTTGGTTCTGCCTTTCTAAGTTGTGATTTAAATAAAACGGGGATAGCAGAGGTCCCTGTTAACAGAAGTTTTAGTTACTTTATTAACTACTATTATCAAGGCTCTGAAAAATTGGTTTAATAATCAATAATTTCTCACTAATAGTTTAATATCCTAGTGTCTACAAGAGTATGTTTCCTTGGAAAACCACTATAATAAATACTCAGAACAGGTTTCAATGTTTATTTTACAAAGTATTTTTTTTCAAAGTCATCATTTCTGTCATTCAGATTTGTTCTAGTGTGTGTGGATTTTTAACATTGCTGTTAAACTCTAGATCTGCAATATTTGTGTGTGGTGGTGCATACTAGCACTACTAAGCACCTAGTAAGTTTTAAGAATACTTTTTCTTGAATGCTATTGAACTTTATTACAATTTAATATATATTTGATTAAATATAGTAACCATTACTAAGTTACGCAACTGGTCACTTTCCTTTTTCTTATCAATATGTACTTTTTTATCAGTATGAAATATGTTATAGTTGTCAGTTCTTTGTCTTTTGCATTCGGGCCATTTCCATCCCTACCCCTAATAAACACCTAATTCCTTGATATGATTACCAGAAACAAACCCCATACAATCCCAGTGTTACTGCCCTACACAAATTATATTTCTACAAATGGCAGTCCCCATATTGAATCCTCCAAAGAATTTCTGATATCTAATCAAGCAAGAGAGCTAGTGCTAATGTATACTAAGTGCTAGTGCTTGTTGGTACAAGTGCTGGGTGCTAGTTATATGCAACTGGTCTAAAGTCCTTTGAGCACTGACCTAAGGTCCCCTGAGCACTGGCAGCAGTGATCTATGAGTATTGAGTCAGGAGTTAAGTCCTGCCTGAGTATAACCAAGTGAGACCCAAAGACAAACACAAAAAGAGTTGCTGATATGGTATTATTTTTCGTTAAGTCTTTTCATTTCTCTGTCAACTCTGAATATTTCCCTTAACAAAAAGCATAGCAGTATTTTTCATGAACATGTGGATATGAAAATCCATTCAAGATCCCTCAGTGCCTTTTCACTCTCGTTAGCCTTACAATCATGCCCTTTGTAAGCTCTAGCTCCATCTGGTCCCGAGATAGCACTTCCAGATTCTTTTAGTGAACTCCTTTCTTTTACTCTCTGGTCTACTGCTGCTTGCAATCTAAGACTCCCTTCTTCCAAACTCTTTTCTAGTTACCAACAGAAATACCTGGTTCTCAGTGAAAATGTTCTTTCCCACCAAAAATTGGAGAGGTATTGCCTAAAACCTCTTAGAGTGTTTCCTTTAAACCTTTTAAAAATTTCAATCTGACTGGGATCGTCTAATTATTAATGTTATTACATTTTAGTCGCTTTACTATCAATATTAGGAAAACAAGAGCATCATTGTGTAATTTTTTTCTTTTTGGGTCACACCCCGAGCTGCACGGGTTACTCCTGGCTCTGCACTCAGGAATTACCCCCTGGCAGTCCTCACAGGACCATATGAAATGCTGGGAATTGAACCCAGGTCGGCCACGTGCAAGGAAAACACCCTACCCACTCTATTTCTCCAGCCCCAACATCATTGTATTGTTGATAGAGTGTCATAAACAAAAGGAAACTCAATCTGGGGAACTACTGAGAATTTTGCAATGCTCCCCAGCATTTTAACTTTCAAAAGCCCTGGCATATCCCTACAGTATTGTGAGCTGCAGCGAGACCAACACAATGAAGCTATACCCCGCAATGCTTGGGTGGTCAGGTGCTGTTGGAGATCAAATACCACAGTATTTTTAGAGCTTAGTGATAAAACTTAATTTTATTTACAATAGAGAAATATTAAAACCCTGTAGATGCTGTTGTCCTTTGTGGACCTAGAATCCTACAGACTACCTAAATTTTATGCCTCTATCAGTTATTCATCACTTTGCAGTTGGCCTTTTTTTCCCCCAATGTTCTATTTTTTATTATAAGCTGAGGTTAGTAACTCTCCCTATACCATAAAATTGCTTTTTGAATGAAATGAAACAGAAAAGAATCAAAGTACTTAAAATCAAGTTTGTCAACTAAATGTGTTCATTGTACTAGCTGTACTAGCTTTGGTGAATTTGGATAGCTTCTAAGGCATAGGCAAAGTAAATAACATGTAATCTAAATCTTCCCTTTCTTTCTCTAAATCCTTTTGTAAATTCAAAACTACTAAAAGAATAGATTTATTTATTACACATATACACACTATTTATTAACATGTGCTTGTCAATAAAGCATCAGCACTTTTGTTCCGCTAACCAATGATTAATGTCAGAATAAGTGCACAAAAATTTTTACCCACACGTAAAAATATTTGCTTAAAAATCCCTAAATATATCATTACTAAGCTTTACTTTATCTTTTGTTAAATTAAGTAGAATTGATAGGAAGAGTAGCTCTTGGCCATGGGTGAGGTAGGGGGTTCAACCTCTGCCACTGTTAAAAAATAGAAAAGAAAAAGTTAAACTGGGGCTGGAGAGAAAGCACAGCAGACAGGCTCTCGTCTTGCCTGTAGACAACCCAGATTCCATCCCCAGCACCCTGTATGGTTTCCCCCCACCCCCCACCCCCTGTCTGCCTGGAGTGAGTCCAGAGCACAGAGCCAGGAGTAAGCCCTGAGCACTGACAGCTATACTCCCTCCCCCACACAAGTTAAA
The DNA here is from genome assembly GCF_027595985.1 of Sorex araneus. Lineage (NCBI taxonomy): Eukaryota > Metazoa > Chordata > Mammalia > Eulipotyphla > Soricidae > Sorex > Sorex araneus. Next base: position 67,091,424 of record NC_073303.1, read on the forward strand.
TTTACAAAGTAAATAGAATTACTTTTTTTAAAAAAGGGCACTGTGCAAACATTAGACACCATGTGAATATGGTTTTATTAAGTTAGACAATGTTTCTGGTTTTTATTGAACATTCCGCCGATAGTGGTATGGATTCAGATAAACTTTGATGCATACATTAGTAATTAAATCTAGATGAATTTCAGGGTCATGCTATTTAGCAATGATTTGCAATTTGTTAGAAAATTATGTTATTCATCATTGGCATCATTAAGGAATAATTAGGGCTATATATTGGTTTAGATATTACTAGATTTAAAGGGCACAGTTTAAAAAGGAGTCTGTCTTTGAAATGACAGTTTCATTAAAGTAAGATTATTCTCTCTGGCAATGTGAAAAAATAACACATTGCTAAGTGCCTACTGTTATTAAGATATATTTCTTATTAGCGATTTAAAATAATTTATTCATAATCTGTTTATTATCTTTGGACATAAACAGAAAATTTCATGTGATAAATTTGGAAAGGAGTTTTGGATATCTCTTTTGAATGAAAATTTACTTATTTAATCATTTCTTCTCTTTTATGGATTCTCTTCCTTATACACAAATAAGTAAGAACTTATAAGATGCTTGTTACTGTTTCAGAACTTAGATACCTAATAGAAAAAAATATTAAATGGTTTCTTTATAGTTAGCTTTCTTTATTTTTAAAACATATACATTTATACAGAATAAATTAGTATGTATGTACAGTAAATAATTGTCTTTTGCCTTAACCATTCATTCCCTAGTTTTCTGTTGTAAACCCAACATCAGGACTTATAGTTAGACATACTACTTTATGTATGTGACACAGGAACCATGTTCTGCATTTTAAATTAGAACTTGAATGAATAAATTAATGAATGATTTATAAGAAACATTAAATTCTAAATAGGATGATGTGAGTCTGTTTAACCAAGTACATACTCAAAGATATTTTTTCACCTATGACACTCATATGCCTTTTTGGAAATATTTAGGGTACGTTAAGCAAAAGCTGGGATAAACGTTGAAGTTTGATTCATGCTAAAGAATTCTTATACATCAATTTAACAAAGATCTATTTCTTCTAATTAGAATATGAAATATTTGAGCCACAGTCCCTTTTGAAATTTGGAAATCAGATTAAATAGGTTAAGTTTTCTGATTTTTATCTAATCTCTGAATTAGATAAATTTGCTTTAATTGCAATTATCTATAGCTTAATCTGGTGAAAATTGGAAAGAATTTTTACTCTGCTGAAAACTTCAATATTCCCATGGTACTTCTGGATTGAAAAAGAGAAGCCTGTATCATGGTAACAGGAAAAGATTCCGTTCTTAAAATGTTTAATTAGAAAATATAAAACAAACACGAAATAATTTGTAGCACATACTCTGGTTTCATTGGTTATTTTTATGCTATTTTCTCACTTGTTTGCGGTTCCTATCTAGTCTTTATTAATTCTTTTAGTGTATTATAATTTTTTACTTACTCATTGTTTTCTAGTTCCTCAAAGAGTCAAGTTAGGTTATCATAGATAGCTCCCTTGTATTCTTTAAATTTTTTTGTACTTTTAAAATTTTTGTCTATTTACTATCTGCAAACATTTTTGCTCTTTCTTAAGTTATTGTACATCTTCCCTAACACCGACATGCATGACTTCCAATTTGTCCCTGAGCACTATACTGTAATTTATAAACTTTGATCTTACGTTTTCTTCTCTAAATAGTTTTATTTTCAATTATGATATCTTTTATTGACCAACTGCTTAAGAATTTAGGGTTAAAGAATGGATTGAGAAACTATAGTAAGCATACACCATTGACCACTACTTAGCTGACCTTTTCTTGTCAGTAAGAAAAAAATCATGCTGTCTGCTGCTACAGGGATGTATTTAGAGGGAATCATACTTAGTGATGTTAGTCAGAGGAAGGGGACAGACATAGAATAGTCTCTCACAAAGGCAGGAAATAAAGAAGATAGTGGGAATTTAACAAATGCCCAAAGGTAACAGAAGCTGAGAACTTGAGAACTGGCCTTCAGTAGGAAGCTGTAATAATGGTGGAGAGAAGGGACCATTTGGGAGCAGATGCTTGTGCTGGAAGGTGGTAGAGTGTGAAGCATGAAACCCTCTAAATAATATTACTGGAAATCGCAATGCCAAAAAGTGGGTGGGCAAGTGGCAAGAGGGGGGACAGTGCCCCTCACAGAGGCTGGTTGGTGGGTGGGGAGGAAACTAGGGGACATTGGTAGAGGGAAGAGGATACTGGCGAAGGGATTGGTGTTGGAACATTGTGTGCTGAAACTCAGTCATGAATAGCTTTGTAAATCCAGAGTCTCAACAAAATATTTTTAACTAAATGAAAGAATGTCTGATTTATATTTTTCATACATGTTCATCTTTTTATTAGTGATCTTAGTCATTCTCCTGTTAGTGATTTCTAATTTTTATCTTGTAGTTAGGGAACATTTTTGAAAATTCCCACTTATACTTGAGAACATATGCATTCAGTTGTTAGTAGGTAGAGTTTTCTGGTATAGGTCTACTCTTATTTATGTTGCTCTTAAAGTCCTCTATATTGGTCTTCTACTGGATGTACTGTTAATTATTTTTAACATCTTCTTAAAGTTACAAACTCTTATTGCATCATTGTCTTGGTTATTTTTAGCTCTATCAGTATATGCTTAATATATTTTTTACTTCTACTATAAAATATTTTGATTTAAAGTTCCTTATTTCTAGGGGCTGGAGCGATAGCACAGCGGGTAGGGTGTTTGCCTTGCACGCGGCCGACCCGGTTCAATTCCCAGCATCCCATATGGTCCCCTGAGCACTGCTAGGGATGATTTCTCAGTGCAGAGCCAGGAGTAACCCCTGTGCATTGCCAGGTGTGACTCAAAAAAAGCAAATAAAAAAAATTCTTTATTTTTAATGCAGTATAGTTTAATCGCGGTATTGTATCCCATTTTTCATTTGCCTTCTATTTCTGTCATTGAAGTGCAAGCAAATGTCACAGATAGTATGTAGTTTGGACATTTTTCTGGAGTTGTTTTATTTTATTTTTGCTATTAGGCAAAATTCTGGTTTCTGTTTGGTAGTTGAATCCACATATACTTTAGTGCTAAAGTTTCTCATTTATTCCATTCCTTCCTTTCTGTTTCAACAATTCATACTAAATCATTTCAACTCATTTTTCATTCCTTCAACTGTATATGTGTGTAGAATAAGTTACTTAAATTTATACTGATTTAACGTTAATTATATACAAAACTCTGACCCTATAAAGCTTTCCCTTATACCTCATTTTGTTTTGTTCTTACAATATATCATTTTCAAATGATCAATAGCATATGTTTATAATTGTTTTTATACTTTGGTCTTTTAAATCCTGTGAGAAGTAAAGTACAGAATTATATACTGAAGCTACTATAATTCTATTGTTTATAGTTTCCATGTATTTATCTTTACCAATGTTAATCATTTATTCATATAAGTTGTAATTATATGAAACCAAATTGTATAGTTGTAATTATAAGAAGCCAAACTGCTTGGTTTCTCCCATTTTAGTATTTTTTCCTTTAGTATTTCTTTCAGTGCACATCCCATGGTAATGAATATTGTTGCATTTATTGAAAAATTTATTCAAGAGCCATGACTTACAAGTTACTGATAGTTGAGTTTAGGCATGTAACAATACAACACCAATCCTTCCACCAGTGTGAACTTTCTCCATTGGTGGGTTTTTAACTGAAAACATCTTACTAATTCTTCCACATAGGTCAGTTTTTAAGATAGAAATCTTGCTAATTGTTTTAATTTTTCTTTTTTTTTATTGTGCCCTTAAATATGTCATGTACTACTTCTGGCTTTCATAGTCTGATGAGAAATCAGTCATTAATCTTCCTGAGTATCTCTTTATATGATGAATTACTTCCTCTCTTGCTTTGGTGACTGAATACTGGAGTAGTACATTAATTTTAGGAATTTAAATACTTATTTTGTAAAAGCTATATTCCTTACCCTGTATAGCCACTGAAGTTTCTGAGTCTTACATTCACTTAATATGCCTTGACAAAATTTCTTTGGACTCTAAGAACAGAAAATAAACTGACAAAATTTAATATTTAGGAGGAAGAGTGACAATACAGCAGGTAAGGCATGCTTGCCTTGCACTTAGACTACCTGGGTTCAATCTCTGGTTCCATATGGTCCCTTAGTGCAGAGTCAGGAGTGACTCCTGAGCATCACCAGGTGTATCCCCAAAAATAAAAACAACATCCCCCCAAATTCCAAGTTTATCTTTACATATAGAATCTGTGTTCAGGAATTCTTTCAAAATTAGTCAGGTCTATATTATAGGGTTTTCCCAGGTCAGTTAATCTTTTGAGAACATCTTCCTATAGGCACGTGTGAGGAATCAGAGTTGCTCCATGTGTAAAGGTACACTTAAATGTTCAAATTTCCCCAATTCTCCCAAACTTTTACACTAGCCTGTCAAAGTACTGTTTTGCCCCAGTAATATGTAGACTGCAGTTATAATTTTCTGTTTACAAGTGTTTCTCCTTATATATTTTTGCCTGAGTTCTGGGTGACAGGTAACAGAGAACAGTGTATTGCTACCACTTTTTTTAGAGTCTTCAGACAGATTACGCTCATAGAAAGGGTTAACACTTCTTTTAGGAATGTAGGAAACAAACAGAAAGGAGGTCCCAAACCAAGGAAATATGCCTCCTTCATTATGGGGGAAGTGGCTGGAGTGATAGCACAGCTGGTAGGGCGTTTGCCTTGCCCGCGGTCAACCTGGGTTGATTCCCAGCATCCCATATGGTCCCATGAGCACGGCCAGAAGTAATTCCTGAGTGCAGAGCCAGGAGTAACTCCTGTGCATCACTGAGTGTGACCCAAAAACCAAAAACCAAAAAAAAAAAAAAATGGGGGAAGAGTTTGACATGCGAAAGCAAAGCCACCAAAAAGATTTCCAAGATTTGTTTTGTTTTGTTTTGTTTTGTTTTGTTTTGTTTTGTTTTAGGTCCACATCCAATGATGTTCAGGGCTTAGGTTGATGGTAATCCCAACTCAACCAAAAAAGAAATTCTGGTAATATAGACAAATCATTTCTCTTGATTTTCTGAAATAAGTTTTCTTTATTTACAGAAGTAAGGAATCCCAAAGTATCAGTGTCACTGTCACTGTCATCCATTGGTCGTCGATTTGCTCAAATGGGCCCAGTAACGTCTCCATTCGTCCTGTCCTAGCCCTGGGATTTTAGCAGCCTCTCATCACTTGTCCTTCCCAATGGTGCCACATTGGAGACTCTTTCAGGGTCAGGGGAATGACACCCATCATTGTTACTGTTTTGGACATATGAATACGCCACAGGGAGCTTGCCATGCTCTCCCGTGAGAGCAGGAAACTCTCAGTAGCTTGCCAGGTTCTCTGAGGGAGAACAACGCTATACGAGGTCGCATGCCTGCAAATGTGACTGCGCACTTCCCGGATCTTGGTTTTATAGTCTCTGGACCTTGGCTGTTGTTGGAATTACAGGGCACCAGGGGCAGTTTGTGGATGTGGCTGCCAGCTACTAGAAAATGGGGGATCTGGGTGGAGGAGACCTAGTCTCGATCTCAGGCCCGGGTCCTGCACACCTGGGTTCCTCTGCCAGTTCCTTAATGCGTGAGGCTCATCTGAATGTGTGGAGAGGGGGCTTGAGCTCGACTATGGCTGGGTTCTGGAAGTCTTCAGCTGCCAGGGCTCTGCTTGGGCATAATGGAATGAAATATTTATAAAATGCTTCAGTGTTTATATTAAAGCATTATATTAAATAAATATAAGTCAACTCATGACATTTTAATTAAAATGTACTGAGACTGAACATATATAATAGTTACTTTGCAACATTGATGATAAATATAAATAAAATCTGATACAACAGCATAAAAGGAATATATGCTGTGTATATGTGTGTATCTGTGTGTATCAGAACTACAAAGTAATTCTATGTATCAGCTTGTTTAAGTGTAACTAATTATAAAATATAATCTAGAAACACTTTTAGTACTGATTCCTGATAGAAACTACTGCCTGAAAATCTTTTGCATACAAAACACCACCGGAAAACTGGCTCTGAATATTCTTTATAAATATTAGACTTTTAAAATAATATTTTAAAAAGCAAGATTTAGAAAAATACCTTGTATTTATTTTTTGGTGTGGTGGTAATTAAACCCCAGTATTCACACATGCCAAGCAAATATCCTACCACTAAGCTACATCCTCAGTTCCAATATTGAATTTTTAAAGCCTGTTGTCAGCTAGAGATGCAGCTTATTGGTGTAGCATAAGCTTTGTGTGTAAGTCCTTGTTTTCTATCACACGTTGCAAAAACAGACCATTTTCTTTTATTGTATTCACTTCTATTTCAAATACAGATGCACACTTTCCTTTCAATAATATCAACTATTGATATCTCTGATCAATAGAAAAAGTAATTACATATTCTGCAGTGTCTAATATATATTCTTTTAGTGTGTGTGTTTCTTTTAAAGACAGATGGGAACCATTACTGTACTTCGGAATTTATAGTCTAATATCATCGGTGGGAATTCAATCGTCATTACCAATAGAAGGCAAGTTTAAGAATAGACAATATTGAACAAAGACAAGCCCTTGGCTCTGAATTACAATGCTAATTACCATGAAATAGAAGAGGGCAGAGAGGAAGAAAGATTAGACTGGAGGTGACAAAAGGACATGATGAAGGATTTGCAGCACTTTGGTGGTGGTGTGGGATGTGCAGGATCTTTGTGCATCAATCACTGTCACTGTCATCCCGTTGTTCGTCAATTTACTCGAGCGGGCACCAATAAGGTCTCTATTCCTCCCAACCCTGAAATTTTAGCAGCCTCTCCTTACTCTTCTTTCCCAATGATTGGAGGCTTTTTCAGGGTCAGGGAAATGAAACCTATCATTATTGTTTTTGGCATATTAAATATGCCACAGGTAGCTTGCCAAGCTTTGCCTGTGCGGGCAATGCATCAATACCAAACATTTTAATACTGCTGTAGCCATGCTATCAACATTATGATAAAAAGTAAAATATTTGAAAAAAGGAAATAACAAAATGACTTGGGAGGACTCATTGAGCCATTTCTTATTTAATTGCCAAGGATTTTCTACTTTTGGAGGAACAGATAATGAAGTTTTTTTATTAACATCTTCATACTTCATTGCATCATATTTTTAAAAGGATTAATTTCAGAATATGATTTAAAACATCATAAAATTTATTCCTTCAGTTCTCAGATGTTCTTTGAGTCTGGAATGTTTAAGCTGAATGTGCCAAGTATGGAACCTTGTGATACCCAGATGGCAGATGTCCATATTTCTCTATGTCGTTTTGGGAAGAAGGGGGTGGTAATACTTTGAAGTTATTTTATTGGGACACTGATCTCATTCATGAAGATGGCACATTCAGGAATTAATAAGGACCCAAAGGCCCTGACTTCTAATAATGCCATATTACAAATTAGGTTTTAATATTAATGTAGAGGAAAGGAAGCACATTAAATATATGTATCATTATTTTAATATGAAGGCATGTTATGGAGAAAACACTACTTTGCTTAAGCAATATAAATTGTTTTCTAGAAAACACAGTAATTTCTAAAAATAATTAATATATTCCAAAGTAAACACTAATTTTCTGCTTCAGAAGCCTCTACTTTCTCCATGTTTATGTCCATCAGTAAGAATTTTCAAATGAGAAAATATCTAGTTATATAACAACATTATATGGAGTTTAAAGACCTGTACATGTTCAAGTATAACATCTAACACTGTCACTGTCACTGTCACTGTCACTGTCACTGTCATCCCGTTGCTCATTGATTTGCTCAAGCAGGCACCAGTAACATCTCCATTGTGAGACTTATTGTTACTGTTTTTGGCATATCGAATACGCCACTGGTAGCTTGCCAGGCTCTGCCGTGCGGGCAAGATACTCTCAGTAGCTTGCCGGGCTCTCTGAGAGGGGCGGAGCAGCCGACTCAGGTTCGATTTTTCTGCCCCTCTTGGAGAATATCTAACAAAAGAGTGAAATATCAGATTTACAAGTGAATCAAAATCAAATAGTTGCTCGGGCACTGACCAAATTGTGCTTGGATTATTCCAAAGAGTCCATAGAGTATAAGAAAGACACAAGAAACAGAACATAAGTTTAGTTATTAGAAAAACAATTATTTTATTGTTTAGAAAATTTTAAATTTTATGTAACAGAAATTAGGTATTTTCAATAGGTGTTATAAAATACCTACACATGTTCAATTTATCTCTAGAAGTCTTCTGAAACAATTTTAGGTTCACTAAACCTGAAGTAGATAAATCAGTAAGTAGAGTACATGGGTCAAAACACATTTCTTGAACCATAAAAATGGATTTTTTAACCATAAGCATTAAACATCACACACCATTATTCTGCATTCATGGAGGATTCAGCAGATATATAGCTGTATTATAAAATGTCTTTAGAGATTCAGTGAAGATGTTGTTTTATTTTCAAATATCTGAAGAAGAATCGTGGCAAATTTACAGTGCTCTAAGATTTATTCATAAATTTGATAAAAGAACTACCAGATTATGAAATATAGTTTAATCACTGTGCATGCTGCATTCTATTGAAGCAAAGATTTTTGAAGAATATATTGGGACTTTTTTTTTTACACTAACCATATTATTCATTTACATTAATTACCCCAGATGTTATCAAGTGGTTTGTTCTAAAGGCATGTTCAATTTTTTAAAACATTATGCTTTAAAATAACCAATTAACAGAACCTGAAACTCATACTAAAATATTCTAACTTAATTGTCCTGAACATGTGGAAATTATTGAATCAATTAAATGAAATTCTTTCACTGCATAATTTTTTTAAAGTGACAAATATTTTTACTGAAGTGTAAAGCATATAATTCACTAACACCTATGGTCTATAAAAATCAGCTGTTATCTATAGATTTTTGCAGAAAAAATATGCACTTATAAAAATATGTGTAACAACATAGGAACATTTGTTCTTTTTTTTTTCTTGGTTCTCTCCGAAAGTAACTTATTTCTTGGAATTGTGTTTCTTATTGAAGTGTTAGTTTAATATTTTGGGTTGACCTGAAAAAACACCTAAAAATAAATCATTTTTATTTAAATTGAAATTTTTAAAAAAGCATTCTTTCAAACAGTCTATTTCCAAATAATGTAAAATTTAAACTCACTGTAGCAATGTCACACTGTCATCCCCTTGTTCATCGATTTGCTCGAGTGGGCACCAGTAAAGTCTCCATTGTGAGACTTGTTGTTACTGTTTTTGGCATATCGAATACGCCAGAGGGAGCTTGCCAGGCTCTGCCGTGTGGGCGGGATACTCTCGTTACCTTACTGGACTCTCCGAGAGGGACAGAGGAATCAAACCCAGGTCGGCCACGGGCAAGGCAAACGCTCTTCCCGCTGTGCTATCACTCCAGTTGTTACAACAATACTGACACATTTTAACTAATGGAAAAGAAATGAAAGGGATCAACACAGATTTTCACAGAAAGATAAATAAGAAATTTCACATGCAGCTTTCTATCACTTCTCATATCAAAAATTAAGCCATAATGCCTTACCTTGCTACAAGGCAGATTTGAAAGCATTATTTTACAATGCATATATTGTCACCTGAAATTTAATAAAACAACTGAAGATATAGCAAGACACTGTTCAATCAATTGAACGTATTTTTCATGTGAAAGATCCTGGGTTTGATCTCTGGTACTGGATGACACCCAGAGCACTTCACTGCCAGGTATGGCCACCAAAACTAACTATAAAATATAGTGCCTTCAGTAAATGATAATGGCAAAACTTGATTCCACATGACACAGATAAAAGGAAATTGAAATTTTATTTTATACCATGAAGAAAAAGTCAACTAAAAATGGATGAAGACTTCAATTGTATACCTAAAACTAAATAAAAATAATATAAAAAACAAAATACTTTATAAAATATTATTTAGAAAATAATATAAAAACTATATAAAAGTAATACAGGAAAACAGAATCACCTTAACATTTCTTTAGACAACATGGCTTTTGATACAATACTAAAAGCAAAAATAAATAAATAAATAGAACTACATCAAGATAAGATGTTTCTTTATATCAAAAAGCTTAAAATGAAAAGGCACATGAAAAAGTGCTCTGCATCACTAATCATCAGAGAGATGCAGATCAAAACAACTTTGAGATACCACCTCACACCACAGAGACTAGCACACATCCAAAAGAACAAAAGCAACCGCTGTTGGAGAGGATGTGGGGAGAAAGGGACCCTTCTTCACTGCTGGTGGGAATGCCGACTGGTTCAGCCCTTCTGGAAAACAATTTGGACGACTCTCAAAAAATTAGATATTGAATTCCCATTTGACCCAGCAATACCACTGCTGGGAATATATCCCAGAGAGGCAAAAAAGTACAATCGAAACAACATCTGCACATGTATGTTCATCGCAGCACTGTTTACAATAGCCAGAATCTGGAAAAAACCCGAATGCCCCAGAACGGATGACTGGTTGAGGAAACTTTGGTACATCTATACAATGGAATACTATGCAGCTGTTAGAAAAAAGGAGGTCAAGAATTTTGTAGTCAAGTGGATGGGCATGAAAAGTTTCATGCTGAGTGAAATGAGTCAGAAAGAGAGAGACAGACATAGAAAGATTGCACTCATCTATGGTATATAGAATAACAGAGTGGGAGACTAACACTCAAGAACTGTAGAAATAAGTACCAGGAGGTTGACTCCATGGCTTCGAGGCTGGCCTCACGTTCCGGGGAAAGGTCAACTCAGAGAAGCGATCACCAACTACATTGTAGTCGAAGGCCATGTGGGGGAAGGGAGTTGCGGGCTGAATGAGGGCTAGAGACTGAGCACAGCGGCCACTCAACACCTTTGTTGCAAACCACAACAGCTAATTAGAGAGAGAAAGCAGAAGGGAATGCCTTGCCACAGTGGCAGGGTGGGGTGGGGGGGAGATGGGATTGGGGAGGGTGGGAGGGACACTGGGTTTACGGGTGGTGGAGAATGGGCACTGGTGAAGGGATGGGTTCCAAACTTTGTATGAGGGAAGTATAAGCACAAAAGTGTATAAATCTGTAACTGTACCCTCACGGTGATTCTCTAATTAAAAATAAATAAATTTTAAAAAAAATAAAAATAAAAATTAAAAAAAAGCTTAAAATGAATTCAAGCAATGATAAAAATATTTTAAAACCATACCCAAAGAGACATACCACATGAACCAAACAACAGAAAGAAGAGAGAAGGACGATGAGAAGGAAGTGGAGGAGGAGAAGAAAATAAGAAAAAGGAGGAGGAGAAAGAAGGAAGAAAGAGTAGGAGAAGGAGAAGAAGAAGGAAAAAAAGGGACAGAAGAAGGAGAAGGTAGAAGGCAAAGAGAAAAGGGAGAAAGAGGAGAAGGAGAAAGAGGAGGAGAAGGAAGAAGAGAAGGAAGAGGAGGAAGAGGAAGAAGAGAAGGAGGAGGAAGAAGACCAGAGTAGGAAGAGAAGGAGGAGGAGGAAGAGTAGTTGAGCTGGAGAGATAGCACCATGCAAGTAGACTGCTTGTCTTGCACTCGACTACCCCCAGTTCCACCCAAGTCCCCAAATGATCCTGGATCACTATTAGCAAGAGTGATCACTGAATGTACAGCAAGTAGTGTTCCTGGAACATAGCTGAGTGTAGACACTGGAAAAAATTAAAAGATAACAAAGATAACATGTGGTGAGAATGTAGCTGAAGGAAAACTTAGTAAACCCTGGGTCAGAATGTGAGTTGGAATAGCCACTGTTGATCACAGTAAAGCAATTCTTCCAAATAAATATACAAATAAACAATGAAGGGTCTGAAGGGACAGTGTAGGGATTAAGGCAGCTGCTAAGTACATGGCCAACCCTGGTCCAATCCCTGGCACAAAGCGTAGTCTCCTGAGCACCGCCTGGAATAACCTCCTCTGCATAGAGCCAGGGGTAAACCCTGAGCACCGCTGTATATGGACCAAAAACCAAATCAGTAAGTTCAAAATATAACTATCATAGGGCTTATCAATCCCTAACGTGGATCTTTATCCAGTGGAATTGATAGTAGGATCTTACAGAGGCCTGCTTTCCTCTCTTCATTAGGGCATTACTCGAAATATCAAAGAAAGAACCTAAATTTCCAATGTTCACTATACATGCATGAAGAAAGGGAACTATATTTATGCATATATTGACATGTATATATACATATGTTAAATATGTTCATATATTCATATATATTTAATATATATATGGAAGACTTAAAAGTTTTGCCATCCATGGGTACATGAGTGGTCTGGAGAACATGTAAGGAAAATTAAATGAGATACAGATATCTCACTTATATGTGAAATCAAAAAGAATAAAATTCATAGAAAAAGAGTATAGAATGATCTCACCAGGTTCTGGGGCATGAGAAAAATGCTTATCAAAACCCACAAAGTTCAGATTATGCCAAGAGGTGGTATCTCTCTGAATTACTGGTAGATCTACTCTTAGTTGAGAAAGCTCTATATTTCTTTCAGTAGAGGTTTAATCAAACAAAAAGGACCAATCACAGAATAGAGAGTCTAAAATCTAATATAAAAAGGTGAACAAAAATACTTGAAATGTCATCTCACTAAAACAAAGATATTCAAATGTCCAATAAATAAAACATTTGAACAGGTGCTCAGTCACTTTAGTTATCAATAAAATGCAAATGAAAAGCACAAAGAAATAAATTTTTCATGAACCAAAACTGAAACAAAATGAACTGTCAATAGTAGGTTTCAACAAAGCTGTTGAACACTGTTTAGTAAGACAGGTAGAATAATAAACAGGAAGAAATATAACAGAAAATTATTTTTAACCAACATTTATACACTTTACAAATAAACAACTAAGTACCTTTCCTCAATTTAACTACTTTTAATAATTTCTATAAGCTTATAGTATCAGCAGAAATCACCCTCATCTCTATATCTACATGAAATTCAAAATTATAGATGTAGAAGATATTCTAAAATGTTTTAAGTAGTGTAATTCATAAAATATTAATTGCTTTCCTATATAATTAACTGACCATGAGCACATATGTTCATCTTAAACATAAAATACTATACTGTAATTTAGGGCTGGAGTGGGTAGGATGTTTAGCACAGCGGGTAGGGAGTTTGCCTTGCATGCTGCCAACCCAGGTTCGATTCCTCCACCCCTCTCAGAGAACCTAGCAAGCTACCGAGAGTAGCCTGGCAGAGCTTGGCAAGCTATCTGTGGCATATTCAATATGCCAAAAACAGTAACAGTAATAATCCTGACTTTTTACTAAAATATGAACATTTAAGTAGTAAAACAAAATGTCAGATATTTTATCCAGTCTCGTGTATTTATTTTCTTTTTTCTGTTACTAAAATGTGAAAAATCTTAACATTCAATTTGATATGAACACTGATTTATAAGCTGGCCAAGGTAGCATAATCTTGTATTTTTCTCTTTATATATTTTCTCTTTATATATTTTCTCTTTATATATATATTTTTAGTCATGTCTGGCCTAATTTCTCATGAATAGTTCCACACACTGTTATGAATTAAGAATTTCTGAGATACATAGAATAATACATAAAATATTCTGTTAAATTTAATTATCCTAAAACCTCTGTCCTGAACTGAAAGCTAAATATATATATGTGTGTATATATAAAATATGATCAAAGTTGTCACAAGGTAGATTATTTTTGAGATTATGAAGAGGTACCATTTAACTTAAACCAAATAAATTATGTAAGTGGTCCAAAATTAGTCAAACAGGTCCCTATCTGAGGACAACATAAAATTTTCTTACCTACTAAAAAGTAGATTGACCAGAGGTGTTCTACATCTCAGGAAGAATATAAAATCTGACTATAAAAATGTGATCAAATTAACTGAAAACTTAATATGCCTTTGTGACATTGATTTTATGATCTCAAATTACTATTAAATAGTCAGATTACTAAAACTATGGACTGAAGCGATAGCACAGTGGGTAGGGCATTTGCCTTGCATGCGGCCGACCCAGGATCAATTCCTCCATCCCTTTTGGAGAGCCAAGCAAGCTACTGAGAGTATCCCTCCCTCACAGCAGAGCCTGGCCAGCTACCCGTGGTGTATTCAATATGCCAAAAACAGTAACAAGTCTCACAATGGAGATGTTACTGGTTTCCTCTCGAGCAAATCGATGGACAACAGGATGACAGTGCTTTTATTTGGGGCCACACCTGGCTGTACTCAAGGCTAAGTCATGGCTTTATGTTGAGGGAGCACTGTTAGCAGGCTCACTGAACCAGATGGGGTGCGAGGCACTGAGCTTGTGTTGGGCAAGTGCCTTCTCCTCTCTACTATCCATCTGGCTCCTAAAATTCTAAATTTTAATAAAACCATATAAGATTATTTTTATATTTTTCTTATTAAATATCTTCAGCAAACTTTTTTAAAGTATCTTTATATATAAAAAACATATATCATTATATATAAAATATATCTTGAATATATATAATATCTTTTTGAAAAAACACCTGAGTCTTCAAGCATACAAAGAATCTCTCTTATTTCAATGACTTGACTTTACTTATTTAGCTTTATCATTCTTGAATTTATAGTCCAACAGTTCAATAAAATAGTGAAGCTCGATGTTTAATAAATATAGATTAAATATGCAAGGTGATGTAACAGTTTTGACTTCACTCCTACCCCCAAATAAATACATGCACTTCAGCCGAATTTAAAATCCCTGAAAGCTCCACTAACACACAGTAAAATATTTGATTTTTCTCATCCGATAGAGCAGAGCTGAGCTTGATCAAACAGCTACCCAGCGGGTGCTCCCTCCCCTCCTCCCTGGACCAATCCTCTTTGATTTTTTTTTTTTTGAGATCCATTTCTACAGCTTGGCCACAAATTGGAAGTTGGATTGATTCATTTCATCCTGGGATTGTTCAGATAGGTCACACAGGTGGCTTAGCTTTGATTCTTCTTTTTATTTTTGGCACTGGCATTAGTTCTTTTCTGTTCCTATCACCACTTGTTATCTCCCCCACTGTGTTTCTCTTTCTTCTGAGGCTCAGATACTTAAAACAGGATAAGACTTTCTTACTTCGCTGTTTTTATCATCCCAACAATATAGCCATCTGTAATGGGAACCCACCTGTGATTTACAGCGCCAGAACTAAAACTTAACTGTCTGTAAAATTTATTGTACATTTTTTGATTCATTTATATTATGCAACGCAGGCCCTGAGCTAAATTGTAAATTTACCTTCACATTGTTTTTCAAAGAGAATTATTGGTCATAGTTCATATGCAAATATGAAGTGAGTTGGCTCTTCTCTGAGAATTTTTTTATTGCTTCATAAAACTTAGGGTTTGAGATGCATTGAAATGCCTTTCACCCTCCCAAAGGATCATGTTTTATTCTTCACTTGGGAAATATTTAATTTTTTCTCATCAAAATGTAGTAAGATAATTATGTTCAGTGTGGCTTGCAGTCTTTTTAAACAGAAAAGTTACCTATCATATCTCAGACTAATTATAAACTGATCGAGCAACACGTAATCTCCTACTAAGAAAAAATTCAGGTGTGGCTTATTGCAGATTGGAGTATCTTTTACTGCATTTTGCATTAATTCCTAACAACCAGTGCTCTTCCATCTTGGATTACTTTAAGAACTTGCTAATTGGCATGTATCACCTCGGTCTAGCTTCTTTTTCTATCCTTTGTTCAATAGCCCAATGGCATCAATTATATTCCATTAATATCTATCTTAGTAAAGAACTAAGAACGAATATTTTGTGGATTACCAGTAGGAGAGCACTACGATTACTCCCACTGCTCGGGATAAGCACAGGGCATCAGTACTTTGAAGTAATTAATAGAGATAATTGTATAGACAGGACTTTCCTTTAATTTTGTTTTTAAGTTTGGGCCAAAAAGGCCCAGAAATAACTGACTAGACCAGAAGAGATATATTGGCATAAAGACGACTGAAGTTGAGGAAGATGTCCATCAGCAGGTCTAAGGGAAAGCTTTGATAGAGGGAGCAGAGGTCTGGCTTTATGCAAGCCAGAACTGGGGTGATAAAAGAGTTTCTGCATGTCCTAATTGCTTTTTCAGGAACCTCCTGATGGAGAAGAGTGGGCAAGCACTAGTTAGAAACAGCCAATGGACCTAGAAGGAGAGAGAGAGAGAGAGAGAGAGAGAGAGAGAGAGAGAGAGAGAGAGAGAGAGAGAGAGAGAATGGATGCATGTATATATACACATATGTGAAAATAAATTTTAACTTGGTTAAAACTATGCAACCCAGAATAATAACAACAGTAATAGAATTAAGAACATATTTATGAATTAAATCAGTACTTAAAAGAATAATCCATTCTTCAGAGTGCAATTCAATAACTGCATTGAGCTTCCTTACAGTGATGAGTCTTTTTTAAACAGTTTTCCCAAATTTTAAGTTCTACAAATTCGTGCTATTTCCAACAATGACAGGATTTATTTCTGTCTGATATATTAATGTGAAGCAATAATAATTAAGTAGTGAACTATAATAGCTCATGACCATTCCACAATTATAAAATGTCAATCACAGTTCATAGAACTTACTATGTATATTTTGTGGATTTATCACAGTTGCCCTGTGAAGTAGATGTTACTAATATTTTTGGCATTGAAATGTGGAAGCCAAGGAATAGAAAAATAGAGCAACATGGTTAAACCTGATGATTTTCTTACTATATTTTACTGAGAATATATTTCAGAAGTATACAAAGACTTCAAAGGAGTTATATAGTTCAGCATAAATTAAATTGAGAAATATTATGAATAATGTTATATTAATAAGAGAGTAAACGTGTCATAAATACACCCTTCAAATATCTATTAGTTTTATCATGAATATCCGTGAACTGATAAGTAAAATATTTATTTGTACATAAAATTTGAAACATGATCATCAATACCATTTCTATTTTTGTTTGTTTGTTTGTTTTGGAGACCTCACTGGCAGTGTACAAGGCTTATTCCTGGATCTCAGGGGTCATCTTGGAAGGATTCAGGGGACCAAATGAGATGCCAGGAATAAAACTCTGGTTGATAACATGCAATACAAACACCATATCTGAAGTATTATCTCTTTGGTCCTGACTTAAAAAAAATTTGGCCACATCTCACAGTGCTCTGGGATACTCATGACTTAGGAGTCAAACCCAGCTGTGCTCAGGGTTTATTTATGGCTCTCTGGTCAGGAATCACTACTGGATGATGGATGTGTTCAGAGACTGAATGGATGCTGGGAGTATACCATTCAAGGCAAGTATACCATGCAAGCCTACGTAGCCCGTAAAATATATATATATATATTTGCAAGGGATAGCCTTTTAGCTTCTTTTAATCAGGTATTCAAAATACATGCAAACAGCTAATCATATTAACTTTTTTCCCATATAGTCACCAAGGACTTTTACTAATTACTCAGAAAAAGTGCTTGAAAGATTTCTCCTCTCTCTTGGTACTCTTTCCTCACTTAACTTGCTATAAAGATTTTTGTTTTATTTATTCTACATATTCACTTACTCATCACTCATTTATTTTAAATAGTGTATAAAATTCTAAGTGTCAAGTAGTTTATCAGAGGCTAAAATAAGCATCAAGATAAATCCACAAATTTCTGAAGCCCAGAAGTCCAAGATTAAGATTATAGCAGGATTGGGTAGCAGGATTCGTTAATGGTGAAGTCTCTCTTCAAAGCTTTCAGAGGATCATTTGGTTTTCCTCTTTGGTTTTTGTTATGTTTTACACTGTGCCCAGAGAAAGGAAAGTTTTTTGGTGCCTTTTCCTCTTCATAAATTGACACCAAACCTAGATACTGACATTAGAGCCTCTGAACTTCTCTAATGCTTAGCTTTGTTCCTCAAAGACTATTTTCCAATCCAGTCTCAGTGGAGGGCTGGATCTTCAATATATGAATTTGGAAGAGCTATACCTTGTTCAGTTACACATATAATAATGATCATGATACATCAGTTAAATGTTACGTTAAATAAATATGCAATTTCATGTTCAATAATAATAAAAGCAAAATGTATACCTTTAGATATTAATAATAGAGATAACTTGCAAAATTTACATATTATTTTAATATTACTTTCAAGATTTTATTCCTTTGAACATAAGGAACATTAGGAACGTTTTATAATTTGGTAGCAAAAAGAGTAGGCAAAATCAGATAAAATTGGGCTGCAAAAGTAGTACAGCAGGAAGGACTCTTGCCTTACTTGTGCCTGGCCCCAAATTAACCTCTGGCACCACATGTAATCCTCAAACCAGAACCAGAGTAATCCCTGATCCCAGAAACAGCATTATTCCTTGAGCATGACTGGGTGTGCCCCCAAAGTAAAACAAAACAAACAAAAGCAAACTCATATAATACCAAAAATGAGTGTGCACAGCTTAAATAAGCATCCATCAGTTTGCCTTGTCTCTGAATTTCACATTTTTTTTTGTTTTCCTCAATTTGACTGGACGTTGGATGACTACAATAATATGTAATTAGATATGTAAAACAAACAAGTGATATAAATCGCAAAATATTGTGGAAAATAGTGTATAGCTAAATGTAAAGAAAAAAAACATCATTTATTCTAAATAAGAATGAATGTCAGTGCTGAAAAATCTGGAATTTGTGTTAACCTAGTGTGGTCCAGCCACATACTGCTCTGAGAAGCTTGAAAAATGAGGTTTTGAGTTTTTTGACATTTAACAGGTGATCAGTGAATTATTTTTCTTTTGAAAAAGGTTACCAAAACTGTTTTGCTGCTTGCCATTATTTAACGGCATGCTTTCTGTTTAAGCTCCTCATTCTGAGGTATTCTTCTAAAAGCCAAAATTACAGGAAAATAAGTTTTCTGTATTCTGATTCGAGGCAGATATAGGAGTATTAGAACAAAAATAGAAAATTCTAGAGAAGTCAACTAATAAAGATTTTTTAATATCTCAGTTAATTCAAGTCACTTTCAGTGTATAGAACAAATTCTTCAATGCTTGGAAACTTTATTTGGATGATATCAAAAGAAGCATTTAAAGATCAAGGCAGGTCTCAACCCTAATGTGCAAAAAATAGGCAGATTTTTAAATAGTTGCATACTTGGAAAGAAAGTTATTATCCCCTAGTAGTTTCCACGCATGACAACAAAATTTCTTGTTGCCATCACCTTCCCGTACATTTTTTTTTTTTTACACACAGTGTGGGTTCAGTAAATGTTGCTGACTAAATTGCATTAAGGATTGAAGTGAAGTGTTGTGATTATTTTCATTTGGTTGCCATAGAAACTGTAGGAAAACCTTTTGTTGAAGTGAAACTTTTTTGATTATCTCCCCCAGGTAGATGAGAAAACCTGAGGAGTAGGAAGGAAAATCTGGCTGAACCCACGCTGAGAAGTCCTTCAGCCACCCGTGACAACACTGCACTATAATGAACTATTTTATATCTCTATTCTACGACTCTCTAATTTGATTATAGATTTCTGTAAGAGAAAAATATATTTTTGTTGTTTATCCTGGAGCAATGGTTTACACGGTTTCTTCTCCAGATCCTATGAATGGTAGCACTGTTTCCATTTTTACAGAAGACTTTATAAGCATGCCAGGAAACAGTCCCTGCTTTGCTGGTGTCAGCAATCTTGAACCACTGGAGCTGCCATTTTGTTCACTGGTTACACTTCTTTCTATCATTCAGTACAAGGAGCAACAAAGCAACGACAGCACCAGCGTCTCAGCCCCTGAAACAGTGAATAGTTGAATTCATAAGCAATCCTCAAAATTAGTGAAAATTAACAAAATTAGCAAAACCTATTTTTATTTCTCATTAGTTTCCTTATCATGGATTGTGCCACATGCTTATCCTACTGTTGACTTGTGTGGTTTTGACATACATGATCACCTCATTTCTACATCATTAAAATATCCAAGTCCCTTAATCAGTGCCCCTCTGCAATCCACCTCTCCTCCCCTGTCCTCCAGCTCAGCTCTTCTCATTTCTATAATCTAGGATCAAGGATTTTGTTCTCAGTTGACACTTTCCATTTTCTTCCCTTGGGTCTCCATACCTTATTCATATTTCATATTTCATTTTAAATAATTCCAAGCTGTACTATTCACTGTCACTGTCACTGTCATCCCGTTGCTCATCGATTTGCTGGAGTGGGCACCAGTAACATCTCCATTGTGAGACTTGTTGTTACTGAGTTTATGTTCAGAATATATAAATCAAGTGACAGTGATGCAAGTGGTAAATAAATCTAAAATAAATATGGAGGAGAAGATAACTGAGAGGCATTTGTTTTTTAAGACTAGTAAGATGATGATATAAAACAAGAAAAATATTCACAAGTTGTTTTATCAACCTGGCACATCCTAAGAAGGAAATACTCAAATTTAGAAATCTGAGAATTTAACTGAGAGCCTTTATAAAAGTACAACCTGGAATCAGTAAAACTCTAGTTAGAGTTTATTATCGCAGGCTTAGAAACGTGCTAGCCTTTAGCTTGAAGTGAAGAAAGGAGAAAGCACTTTTCAGAACTGGAACTTGAAAGAGCTCAGGGCACCAGGCCTCTGAAGAGGGGCAGGACTCAACTCCGATGACCAGGACTGGTGATCAGCTCCCGGTGACCAGTAGGGTCAGGCTCAGAATCACAGTGATCCTGACCTCCCTCTTCTCTCCAACAACGATGTCCTGATAATCCTCTCCCAGGGCAGAACTCAAGCATCGGTGGAGGTGGAGAGTGTCTTTGATGTCATGCACTCAGCAGTCTCCCAGGGTAAAGAGAAGAATGGAGAAAAGTGGTAGGTGGCATACAATACTCAGCCATTTTCACCTGGAAGTTAAATGATCAGTCTGGCTTTAGCATCCAGTGAGATTAAAGATCCTGAAGGCCAGATATTGAACACCAACATGGGATGATCCAGAATCATGGTAAGGGGAGAAAACTTTTAGCATCCATCTGTATTGAGTATATGGACAGAGTATAAACACAAAATCAAAAGTAATGAAGCTATCAAGACAGCATGCAGCTAAATAAAGAATGAAGCTAATATTCTTGTTTCCCACTTCCAAATAAATTTTTGAAAAACATCATCAGATACAAGATACACATTATATAGCACTACATTGTTGTCCCATTGTTCATCGATTTGCTCGAGCGGGCACCAGTAATGCCTCCATTGTGAGACTTGTTGTTACTGTTTTTGGCATATCAAATACGCCATGGGTAGCTTGCCAGGCTCTGCTGTGTGGGCAAGCTGCTGAGAGTATCCTGCCCACAGAGGAATCAAACCAGGGTCAACTGTGTGCAAGGCAAATGCCCTAACCGCTGTGTTATGGCTCCATACACACATAATTTACAATAATTGTATTTATCTTCATTTGTACTTATTTATAAGTTGATTTTTTGCCAATTATAACAAATCTCAATAAAAAAGAATTAGTTTTATGGGAACAGTAAAAACAAGATGTAAAGCTAGAGGTAAGGGATTTATAATTTCTGAGAGGTTGAGTAGGAGAATCTTCAGGCATGATGGAAGCAGTGATTATAACTCTAACAGTGACTGCTGGCCCTCGGGTTGCCAAGATAGAAGGCCCAGACATTAGCAGGCTGCACTGTGGACATTTTTCAGCTGCCTGAGTCCACTCTGCTTTCACCAGACAAGCTAGAATTGCCAGAGAATGAATGGCTCCTGAAATACATTTAACTAATATCCAGTTAGAATTGGCAGATAACTAATGCAGCTTCCTCCACCCCATATAGCAAAACATTCTCTATACCATTTCTCAGAATTATCCACTGGTTTACATTCCAGAGGTCCACAGTGGTAATTTGCTTCCTAATATGCCCTTTTTTTTAGTTTCTGTATATTCAGATGTCACATTCTTAGGTGATCCCAGGAGGAATCATCTCACAGGAAAAGCACATGAATTTGAGTTTTTTGGTTACTTCCTTGCAACCCACAGTAAGATATTAGCATCTAACTAAGATTTATACTATTTTTAGCATAGAATAATTGAAGACTTATGGTTAGTGCATGTTAATGATTTAACCAAAATAATTATAATCATAGGGAAGAGGTGACTCAGGATAATTATTATCAAATTTTCAAATTTGGGGGGGGGTATTCTTGCCTCTTGCTACTTCTGTCTAGAGCTTCCTGGATTAGAAACAGAAAAATTACTATGCAACCTCATAGAGACATAAATATTGAACAATAAAAAGCAATAAAAATTAACAAACAGTGAGTAGGGAGTTATTAGGAAGAAAGAAGATCTAATCAGAGTTGGCATAAGGACAGTGGTGGAGAATCACAGGGAATTTGGAGGTGGTTGGATGCTGCACCTTTGTGCATTGACACCATAGTGTTAACCCTATTGGAACCCTACTGTAACATTATAATAAAATTTTTAAGAAAATAAAAGATATGTTAGTATTAATAAAGATAAGATATTATAATGTACTTAACATTTTATGAGACATGAAAAGTATTCAATTTTATTTTATTTTTTTTTAAATTTTTATTAAATCACCATGTGGAAAGTTACAAAGTTCTCAGGTTTATATGTCAGTTA
The DNA here is from genome assembly GCF_027595985.1 of Sorex araneus. NCBI lineage: Eukaryota > Metazoa > Chordata > Mammalia > Eulipotyphla > Soricidae > Sorex > Sorex araneus. The sequence goes on from NC_073303.1 coordinate 67,114,172, forward strand.
TACAATATTCAAACACCCATCCCTTCACCAGTGCCCAAATTCCACCACCAGAAACCCCAGTTTACCCCCCGCCCCCACCCCCTACCCCCTACTGTATAACTAATGAATTTCACTTCATTTTTTCTTTACCTTGATTACATTCCATAATTCAACACAAAACTCACTATAGTTGACATAACTCTCTCTCTTTTTTTTCTCTTTTTCCTTTTCCATTTTTTTTTTTTTTAATTTTTCCCCCTCATCCCCCTTCCTGCGCCTCATAGTATGGTGTACTCCACGCCACGTTGGCCAGCGTGGGGCTTTTGCTTAGCTCATAGTCCAGGGGTGGCTGTTACATTAAGAACCTTCAATATTTCAACAAAAACTTACTGTTATTATTTGGAGTTTCCCCCCCAAGTCTGACCTGTTCAAATGGAACCCTTTCACATTGATGACAATTATAAATGTTAAGTCGCGCGGACGCGGCAGCGTCCGCGCGTTTTTGGATTTCTGTATAAAGTCCTGGGAAAATTCTGCCAGAAATTACATATTTCCTTCGTTAGCCGGCGTGGGGCAAAGGCTTAATTCACAGTCTCCATACATGGGTGCAGGCACTTGCTGGAACCCCAATTCCTAAAGCTGTCTCTGGTTCCCGCTTGTTCCACATCCACCGGCTCTGCAGGGGCATGGGCGCCCGGGCCGAAAACCCGGCCGGCCGGAGCCGAGCACGGGCCCGACTCGAAAAGTATTCAATTTTAATACATGTGAATAGACTCAAACCCTTAAGGATACTTGGTGTATAGCTCAAAGAAATAATCGAAAAATGGTCTTTCTTAAGCTTCAATATTTATCCAATGTTTTAGTATTTTTGCTGACTCACCCTACTTAATTTAGGAATAATGGAAAACCAACCTATGATCTATTAGCTCATTTCAGACTATCGTTCTGTCATAACCCAAGCCAGAATTGTGCTTTACTGTGCTCAAAAACTTTTAGCTATTTTGGTTGTCAAATCTCAAAGAAACTCCCACTTATCACTTCCTACTTAGAGCTTGATCTCACTTCTATCAAGGAAATCCTAGCTGTCAATTTACTTTTTTTTCATGTACACAGAACGTCAAACAACTACTTATATATCCTAATGATGTTAAGTGTGTTTGCCTGACAAATGATCCATATATGCTTCAACCTAGAAAGAGAGGGAAAAATAACAGATGAATTTTATTGTGTCTCACAGGACTTCTAATGGGAAAGCAAGACCTGAGGCCATTATTATGAAAATGTCTTCTTCATTAGTTAGAAAAAGACAAATCCTATGAGACACTTCAGTAAAGACAAGGTGTCTCTTTTCTAGGGTACCTCTAAAAAAAGGCAAACCAGCTCAGACAACTTTTCATCCTTGCTGCAAGTCCCTTAGCTAGATGCACAGCATAACGTGTGCAACTATGCATCACTGCAAATTCTCTTTGATCAGCACAAGCACAGAATCAGATCTCCTCTTTCTTGATGCATCATCCTTCTGTCCCTCTCTCCAGCAGACTACAAATCCAAAACTTAAGGATCTTGATGAGCAAACTATCCAAGCGAATGCACCATAGAAATGCACCTATTGCCTATTTTTATTCCTATCTACCCCAAGATCATGAACTATTAAATATCCTATATACATTATTTAGGGGTATTTAGGGGTCAATTTGATATAAGCAGATTCCAAAGCAAAACCATAGAACATTTGCAGAAACAAAATAGGAGCATCTTTTATTCAGTGCATGAATAAAGGTGACCCTTTCAGTCCTTATTACAGAGTCTGGATAAGCCACCCTAAAATTGAAATGTTATCTCAGCTTAATTGTAACTATATTCACAAGAAGCAGTAAGAAAAAGTTACCTAATGAATATTTTATATTAAGTCTCAGTCAATTAAAATTTTTGATAGTACATGAAAACTTTTACTGCCTATTCAGGATTTTAATCTTTATCAATTTTAAGCAAAATTTTAATATCTTTTGTATTTTGTGAGCATGTTACATGAACATTTTTAATGCTAAACTTTAAAATACATGCAACATTCAGCTGTAAGAATTTTACTGGAGCTGTGATGAACATAGGTGTGCATGTGTCCTTTTGAATTATTAGTGTTTTCGTGTTTGGGGGATAGATACCAAGAAGTGGCATCACTGGGACAAATGAGGTCCAATTATAATTTTTAAGGTGATCACCATATAGCTATTCATGGAGCATATAGCAGAAGATAATTGCAACAGCATGGATAAGTGTTCCTGTTCTACCACAACCTCACCAACATAATCTCCAGACTTTTTCATACATGTCATTATCACTGGTGTGAGACTATATCTCAATTTTTGATATACACTTTATTAATCATAAGTGATATTGAACAATTTTTAATATGCCTTCATGAAGAGCTCTTTTAAAAACAATTTATTGAAATGAAGAATTTTCTACTCTAAACTGTACTTATTTAAAGTTTTCTTCAAAATTCATGAAATGACTTTAATTTTGTTTTCTTAATTCTTAAAAATCTAAATAATCTGGAATAAACATTATTTTACTCTAATTTCAAAAAAAGAAGAATTTTACTGGATAGTTCTGACTATTTGGATAGAGATTGCAGGTCATTCTGATCTTTATCTTCTGCTAAAATTTAAGTGTCTTGTATCACGCATGTCCAGTGATGAGTCACTGATTTCATTAATCAAGAATAATGTTAGGATAAAATTTGACAAGAATTCTTTAAATTTAATGATTTTCTTTGTTAAAATACTTAAACTGAGACCGACCTTTGAGAAAATCTGTATGTGAAGGTAAGCAATCAGACAAAACACATTCAATTATGAATATCCTAAAATTCAAGGTGACATGTCATTTGAGAGAAACTTGTTATAACAGATACTGGTTATTGTCAGCCAGTTTCAATCAATATAATTGATATACAGGTATTGTTGTTGATTGTATATACTTCTAACTTTCGTACTGTATATATGCATATATTTATATCCATATATATTTCATATTGTATATAGTTCTAGCTTTCATATTTCTAATATTTCTAAATTTCAAATGTTTCTTCTATTGGTTCCTAAACTTGGCTGATCTAATAATTCTTGCATGGTCCAAAAAAATAAAAGTAAAAAGATTTCTTATTCTTTAGTCTTAGAATTGGCATGCATTTTCCTTGCAATAAAGTAATTAATTATATTAAAAGAATAAAAAAAATCCAAGGTAAGAATTTCTTCTTGTTACTGACTATACTATGACAACTGATCTTAAGTTTGGTGATTACAAATAGTACTTTTAATATCTAGCAATTTGAGAAAGCAGGAATTTAAGTAGTTGGAGCCAAAGAGGAATGCTTTTGTTCCGTGTGCTACTGATTCTGACTATAATTCACGTGAAACTGCAATTGTCTTGATTATCCAAGAAAGCTTCATTCTTCCCTCAGGTACCTTGAGAAGCTAGTTAGAAGTCACCTAGCTGAAGACAACCTCCTTGATCAGCCTAAAGTTTTTTTGTTTCTTTGTTTTTATGTTTGTTTGCTTTAGTGGTGTCTGAAATCAAACCAAGGGTCTCACACATGCAAGTTAAATGCTCTAAAACTGAGACACATCCTCAGCTTCATCACTTCCTCTTTCCATAACACACGTCCAAATTGTCACATAGTAAGTGATGGATATAAAGGCCTTTTTAAAAAGTTTCCCAGGGCAGGGGCCGGAGCGATAGCACAGCGGGTAGGGCGTTTGCCTTGCACGCGGCCGACCCGGGTTCGATCCCCGGCATCCCATATGGAACCCCAAGCACCGCCAGGAGTAATTCCTGAATGCAAAGCCAGGAGTAACCCCTGAGCATCGCTGGGTGTGACCCAAAAAGAAAAAAAAAAAGTTTCCCAGGACAAGAGCCACAATCTAGCAGGTAGAACAGTTGCCTTGAGTGAGACCAACCCCTATGCTTGACACTTGGCACGCCCAGTGATTCCCAAAGTCCCACTAGGAGTGATCCCCATAAGCAGAGCCAGCAGCAAGCCTCCAAAACCACTGGGTATAGCTCAAAAACAAACAAGCTGTTTCTAGCCTTAAAGTCCCGGCTTGATCTGGCATAGCTACACTTTGATCATATTCTATTGTTTAAAACAGTCACACGGAAGTGTACATTTAAAAGAAGGGAAAGCAGAATCTATCTCTTAATAGGACAAATCACAAACCGTTTATGGCTATCTAGCCTCTCAGAACATTTCAGCGCTGTTAATGATGACAGCACCTGTATTTTTTGCCTCCTTCAAGTTAATTTTATTTGAGCTCTGCATCTAAGCATTGGTATCACAGGAATAATTTTGGATACATCTAATAGTCATGTAGTCACTTTTAAAGAGAGAGATAGCATTATAAACTTTTACCTAAATCTCTACAAAACTCTTAGCAGCAAATTCAGTGAAACTTATTCCCTTCGTTGACAAGTTGACAAGTTGACAGGTTGACCCTATGTAGTACTTCCAGCTTAGAACATGACAGAGAAAGATCACAGCCTCTACTCCTGGTCAGTGGAATCAGTTTGACTCCAGCATGGTCAGATAACCCCCAGCTTTAGATACTCTTCTTGTTACTTGAATTTATAAATGCTTCTTATGTTTTTCACAAGCCAATGCTTTAAAGGTTAGTTTTATTTGAATTCTTTAATCAAACTGGGGTTGCTACTGTTAACAAGTTAAAAGTGACTGATGAACATTCACCTTCTTTATCCCTATTTTCATGACATTTGTCTAGTGCACGGTAGAAAAATTATTTGCAAAGATTTTCCCCAAATTATATCACCTTCTTCCTAGAGAAACAAGTGTAGAATGATTAATAGAAGGATTCATCGATATTATAGTGCTTTTAGTGATTAAAATCAAATAAATAAAATAGTTTCAGTTATGTTGTTTATCTGTGACAATTAAAGGGGAGTGAATGAGCTCAATAGAATAATAAATGTTAAAAGTAGATTGATTGTTTTCCCATTCTGTTAGTAGCATATCGAATTACTTGAATCCCAGAGCACATGCCTGACCACTTTTATCTTTTATTTCTGTTTTCTTTCCTGTTTCCTTCCTCCAAACAACTCAAGGGTATCATATATGAAAGACATCCTCCTTAATATTTCAGGATAATTACCTTATAAAATTTGAATGATTTGTACAATAAAAAAATGAATACGGTTGTGTATATAGTAAATTGTTGTATTTTGCACACTCAAAACTCTAGTTTGAAAAACAAAGTTCTGAAAATAGCTTATTTTATTATGATGAATTTTAAGAACTGTTTCTATGTAGCTACAAATTTCTGTCCTTCATTGAGCAGATAATTTTTTTCTCAAGTGGATGTCAATGTCTCTTATTTATTGCTATTCAATTGTCTGCTAAATGATGAATGTGAGTGGACATTAAGTTTTAATTCATTGAGTGGTTTAACCAGAAGTTACATGTACCTTGCACGAAAAGTGAGCAATAGTTTCTGAGCAGTAACTTTTAGTCTATCATTTCTATATGAAGATAAAGTTGTGTCTTTATTACTAGAGAAATTGGATAAGAAAACAGTATGTATCAGTTCTCTATGAAAGGAATTGTATAATGATATATTTTCTTCTTTTTACTTGATTTATCATCAGTGTACGGTATTAAGGAATTTTAGAGGTTTTGCTTAATTTCTCTAAATGTGTATAATATTCACCACCCAATCAAAATTCTGGTACTGTTCCACTATTTCAAATACTCCTTGACCTATGCCTCTCAAATCCACTTTCTGTCTCCAAGACCAGCAAAATTTTCACCTAGTTTAGTACTCGTTTTTTTAATTTATTTTTAACTGTTTTTGGTTATCATATTCCACATGGGAGTGAAATCATTCAATAATGACCTATCCTTTCCTTATTCATTTTACTTTGCATATCCATCAATTTTTTTCCAAAAAGCAGAATGAAATTTTTTTTTGCTTTTTTTTGGGTCACACCCAGTGATGCTCAGGGGTTACTCCTGGCTTTGCATTCAGGAATTACTCCTGGCGGTGCTTGGGGTTCCATATGGGATGCCGGGGATCGAACCCGGGTCGGCCGCGTGCAAGGCAAACGCCCTACCCGCTGTGCTATCGCTCCGGCCCCCCAGAATGAAATTTTTAATGTAAGAGCAGTACTCCATTGAGTATATGTAGCACAGTTAATGAACTTCTCTTTATGTGCCCTTTGGACATGTGTATGTCTTCCTAGATAGAAGTATTTATTCAGGTACTCTGTGCATGTTTTAATCAGAATGCATTTTTATTGTTGAATTTCATGAATTTTTGCAATATTTTAGATATCGACCTCTTGTAGCAAGGAATGGTAGAAGAGGCAGTGTACTATAATGCTTTCCTGTTGGTCCAGGGTAGTTAATACAGTTCCCCTTTAAGGGTTTCTCCTGAACCAAGGAGAAACATTGCATTTCTACAATATTTACACTCTCTTTATGAGACCACGGGCTAGACAGGCAGTCTGTATGTGTCTCCTGTCTCAGAAAGCCTCCCCACTCTATTTTCTTCCTAAACTGTGTACAATGAAAAGTTCATCTCTTCTGGACATTATTGCTGATTATATTAGACTCTATGTTTTCATAGTTGCCTCAGTCTTGCAGTGAGGTACAAAACTCAAAACTGTCTTCTGGCTAACTGTTAATTGTTCCTCTTTGGAAGGAAGCAAGAGACATATTCTCAACATACTGTCTAGGGCTACCCTCTGTGATGCACTGTGTGTGCTGTCTCAGCTCTCACAGCCACCAGCACGGTACCTCGCCAACTCGACAGTTCCCACAAAACTCCCAAGGAGACACATGCCAACCAGCCCAAATTCACAGAAGCACCAGTCTCCACAGATGCAAATGCTGACGCACCCTCAGAAGGTGGGCCGGCCTAGTACCTGCTCATCTGAGTTCCCGGCAGCTTACCCTCACCCCGCTGCTACAGCCGTGACCAGGACTTAACTCCACCGCTTCGTGAATATTCTCTGCCGAGACGCTAAATTGTGAATAATTTCAGGTAACCCGGTGTGCAGGCTGAGAAGTTTGGGGTCTTTTTGGAATTGGGTGGGCAGCCTCCCCCCAAACTCCATCCTTCCAGGATCCCCAGAAGCCACACCCACCTCCCACAGCTGCCACCAGATCAACTCATTGGTCCAGACCGCAGTTCCTGAACTCTCTGGCCTAAGGACACCTCCTAATTCCTCGACACTAAAATTCCAGTAAGAGAATAGGAAATTAGATAGGGAAGTGACATAGAAGCCAACTGAACTCAGCAAACAAAAGCAAGACCACAGAAGGCTCAAGCTGGATAAATTCTTAGACAAGGACTTAACAATCCCATGATCAAATATAACAATTTTCACATAAAAACCTGATTATTTTAATACTTATTGATTTTAACATTGGAGCTTTATTATTTGATCAATTCCAACGCTATAATTATATCAACAGTTATTACATTAAAATAAATAAAACATTAAAGAAATTCCACTTATCCAAAATAAAAGAGTATCTGAACCTGCAGTTTTCCTGGAGAAAATTGAAATAGTCCTGTTGAATGGATACTTATAACTTCAGGGCATAGATGTAAACTTGAACCTTTGATGAGACCTGAAAATATTCACAGTCAGAAGTCTCCAAAAGGACATACGAAATAAGTACATTGATTAGTAAGGTAGAAAATGACAAAGAGAAATATAAAGCTTTCTGGGTATATAGGTTTTTATTTTGGCTCTGCATTACTTTTCTGGAAATCTAGGGCAAAAATAATGATTTAAGTTTTGTCATTCCAGCAGTTGTCCCAATTAATTAATCCAGTTTTATGCTGTGGCTCAGGGGTGAATATTATTAAAATGCATAGGAACAAATCATAGAGCAAAAAGTGTTTTCTGTGCTCTTTCATCCATATGCTTCGAATATTTTCAGTTTCAGGGTAAGAAATAAAATGAAACCTATATATTAGATACATCAAGGGTTGAAGTTATACATCAAATCATCAAATTATTCAATCAAATATTAATCAAATATATCTTTTCTTCTCTAACTTTAGAATAAATCAATGTCTATTCCATGTCTGATAATGGGAGGCCATGTTCTTCCCCTCTCTTTCACTCTGTTTTCCTGAATGAAGACTTCTGTGTGCTCTTCTAAGTTCCAATCACACACACCTAAAAAGGACAGATCTTTGGCTATGTGTGATTGGCTTAAGGAGTACCACTTAGAGAGATAAACTTAAGTAATGAAGTTAGAGAGTAGTCTCGGTGCAATTAGAAAAGCACTGTAGCACCATAGCACTGTCGTCCCATTGTTCATCAATTTGCTTGAGCAGGCACCAGTAACATCTCCATTGTGAGACTTGTTGTTACTGTTTTTGGCATATCGAATATGCCACAGGTAGCTTGCAGTCTCTGCCGTGCAGGTGGGATACTCTTAGTAGCTTCCCGAGCTCTCCGAGAGGGACAGAGAAATCAAACCCGGGTCAGCTGCGTGCAAGGAAATCAACCTACTTGCTGTGCAACTGCTCCAGCCTGCCATTAGACAAATGTTCAAATAAATTTCTTGGGTATATGAAGCATAACAGAAAATGAAATACAATTTCTAACCAATAAAAAAAAATCTTACCTTTGGGGTCCTCTTGTCCTGTATCAGTGAAGGAGTAAAATAACACCACATCTAAGGCTGGAGAGATAGTACAGTGGGTAAGGCAATTGCCTTGCATGCAGTCAAACTGGGTTTGATTTTCAGCATACCATATGGTCCCCTGAGCACAAGTAATGGTTCCTGATTTTACAGTCAAGAGTTACCCCTGAGCAATTCTAGGTATGACACCCAAATCAGAATAAATTAAAAAAAGTTAACACCCAAGAGTAATAGAGATAAGAACCAGAAGGTCTGTCCCACAGCTTGGAAACACATGCTGGGGGGAAAGGCAGCTGAGAAGGGAACAGCTAGTAAAGAATGTTGGGAGGACCCACTTGGGTTGAAAGCTGCATGCTGGAAGTAGACTACAGACTGAACATGATGGCAACTCAATACCTCTATTGCAAACTACAACATCCAACAGGAGAGAGAACAGAAGGGAACGCCTTACCACAGAGGCAGGGTGGGATGGTAGGGGCTAGGGTGGGGGTGGTGAGAGGGAAACTGAGAATTTTGGTGGAGGACAATGGGCACTGGTGGAAGGATTTCACCAAACGATCACTGTATGGGTGAAATGCAAACACGAAAGTTCACAAGTTTGTAACTGTACCTCACGATGATTTGCTAATAATTTTTTTTAAAAAAAGCTAAAAATAAAATAAGACTAGACTAATAAGAACCATTAGTGCATAGAACTCAGGGTTGATATTTTTTTTTCTGGGTCTGAGAATGATATATCTCGGGATGATCTAATCTTTGATAAGGGAGCAAGAAATGTGATGTGAAACAAGGAAAGCCTCTTTAAACAAATGGTGCTGGCAAAATTGGACAGCTACATGCAAAAAAATGGGCTCAGAACTCTACCTAACATCATACACTAAAGTCAGATCAAAACAGATTAAAGACCTCAACACCAGACCAGAATCCATCAGGTACATTGAAGACATGGTTGGCAAAATCCTCCACAACATTGGAGCAAAAGGTGACTGACTCGCCACTGACCAAGCAAGTGGAAACAGAGATAATCAAGTGGAACTAAGAAGCTTCAGTATCTCTAAAGAAACAGCGACCAGAATACAAAGACAATCTACAGAATGGGAAAGGATTCTCACCCAATACCCATCTGATCAGGGGTTAATAACAAGGATATACAAGGCCCTGATTGAACTCTACAAGAAGAAAACAACCAATCGCATCAGAAAATGGGGCAATGAAATGAACAGAAACCTTCCCAAAGAAGAAATCCGAATGGCCAAAAGGCACATGGCATATGAAAAAATGCTCTTCATCACTAAACATCAGGGAGATGCAGATCAAAACAACAACAAGATATCAATTCATGCCACAGAAACTGGCACACATCCAAAAGAATAAAAGCAACTGCTGTTGAAGCGGATGTGGGGAGAAAGGGACTCTCCTTCACTGCTAGTGGGTATGCTGACTAATCCAGCCTTTTTGGAAAACAATAGGGACGTTTCTCAAAAAAATTGAAATTGAGCTCCCATTTAACCCAGCAATACCACTTCTGGACTATATCCCAGAGATGCAAAAAAATACAGTAGAAATGACATCTGCACTTGTATGTTTATTGCAGCACTGTTTACAATAGCCAGAATCTGGAAAAAAAAACAAATGCCCAAGAACAGATGACTGGTTAAAGAAACTTGGCATATCCACACAATGGAATACTATGCAGCTGTTAGAAAAGATGAAGTCATGAAATTTTCTTATAAGTGGATCAACATGGAAAGTATCATGTTAAGTGAAATGAGTCAGAAAGAGAGGGATAGACATAGAAGGACTGCACTCATTTGTGGAATATACAGTAACATAATGGGATACTAACACCTAAGGATAGTAGGGATAAGAGCCAGGAGGATTCCTCCATGACTTGGAAGCCAGTCTCACATGCTGGTTAGAGAAGAGAATAGAGAAGTGAGATAGAGAAGTGACTACCAAGTAAAGGATGCTTGGAGGCCTTGCTCAGGATGAGAGATGTGTGCTGAAAGTAGATTACAGACCGAACATAATGGCCATGTATTACCTGAACTGCAAACCATAACACTCAAAAGGACAGAGAGAGAGAGAGAGAGAGAGAGAGAGAGAGAGAGAGAGAGAGAGAGAGAGCGTAAAACGGAATGTGCCTGCCACAGAGGCAGGGAGAGTGGGGGGAGATGGGATGGGGGTGGTGGGAGGGATACTGGGAACATTGGTGGTGGAGAATGGGCACTGGTGTAGGGATGGATACTTGACCATTGTATGACTTAAATGTAATCATGGAAGTGTGTAAGTCTGTAATTCTACCTCACGGTGTTTCACTAAAAAATTAAAAAATAATAATAAAGTATTTAGTGAAAGATATTTTACTAAATATTACTTAAAAAATACTTTCTGGGGCCGGAGCGATAGCACAGCGGGTAGGGCGTTTGCCTTGCACGCGGCCGACCCGGGTTCAATCCCCGGCATCCCATATGGTCCCCCAAGCACCGCCAGGAGTAGTTCCTGAGTGCAAAGCCAGGAGTAACCCCTGAGCATTGCTGGGTGTGACCCAAAAAGCAAAAAAAAAAAATACTTTCATTGCTGACCACAATACCCTAAAGGAGAGAGAAAGTAAAAGGGAATGAGCCTGCCGCAGAGGCAGGGAGTTCCCAGTCCAGATACTGGGAACACTGGTGGTGGAGAATGGGCATTGGTGGAGGGATTGGTACTCGATCATTGTATAACTGAAAAATAAGAATGAAAGTTTGTAAGTCTGTAACTGTACCCCACGGTGATACATTAAAAACTTTAAAAATAATAATAAAAAATAAACAAAAAATAGGCTAAATATTCAGTCTTTGCAGATGTGAATCTTATGCTCTATACCTTGATTATAGGCAAATCTATCATCTCACATCTTGTGGACAATAAGTCAACATATTTTTAGACTCACAAAGTGACAAAACATATGAAATATTCATTCCTCCAAATAATTAAGAATTTCATTCAAAGTGCTAGAGAGATACAACAGTGGGCAGGGTGCGGTCTTATGTGATGATGACCTGGGGTAGATCCCTGATGTCACATATATTTTAACATGTGCACCACCTGGAGAAAATCTTGGGTGCAGGAAAACGTCCAGAGCACTGCAGGGGGTGACCCAAAAGCCAGGGAAAAAGTCAAAAATAGTAAAAAGAAAGATAAGGTAGAATTACACTTGAGCACTGGGGATAGGCCTGAAAAGTAAATTTTTCCAATACTTTTGAAGTTGATAATATTGAGAAGTTACAATTTGAGTGAATTTTCTTTCCACTATATAAAGGAAAATATTTCTTCTGGGCATTTGAGCTTTTATTAGGTTTCACTTACAAAATCTTGAAAACTTTGGAAATAAATGGTACATTATAGAAAGGGTCCTGAAACATTGGTGCTAAGACAAAAAAAAATTAAGGGGAAAAAGAGAAATTCTCTAGAATAGTGATTCTTTAACATCAGCTTCATAGATTTCTAAATATAACATTGAAATGCGTGGTGGTAATTCAAAGTCAACAAAATAAGCAGAGAAATAATTAATGGTCACACAGAGGAAGAGTAATAAGGATTTCAAAGAATTTACCTCTATTGACATTCGTAAAGAAACTCTAAGGAAGGGTCTATAAGAGAAAGAAATTTATCTGAAAATAACAAAGGTGTACTGCTAAAAGAAATTGTAAACATGTGCCCAGATCTATAGAAACATACGGTTCCTGAAAGAAGCAATGAGAACTACAAAGAACTAAAGCAGAAGAACAATCGTTAGTTCGGCGTTTCTCAGAAATTTCAATATAAAGCAAGACTACCATATTTCCTGAAGCAAACACGGATTTCACAGAAAATGGCAATCTATCTAATCTGGAGAGTTAAAACAAAAATGATCTCTATAACATGGCATTCAAAAATCTCAAAGATAACATAAAAATTTAAACTGATCTGATCAAGTTAAATTTATGAGAATCTGGTATCACTTTTATGTAGGCAGGTGTAGATGATGTCAATGATAGAGAAATAGAGACAGTGATGACATATGCGGGTAGATATGTGTGTGGGGGGGTGGCTGTTGGCATAGGTATCGATAAATAGATAAGGAAATAAATTGAGATATTTGATACAGCTATTGATTTTTAATGTTAAGTCCCAGTTAAATAACAAATCCCTTACACTTTCCAACACACTTGATCTATTTTTGAGAAGTAGTGAACCTCCAGTAGAACCTTAATAAACTCTTCAGTCATACCAATGTTGTGGAGAAATGAGACCCAGAGACCCATATCAGGAAAATATGAAATATGTACCTATATCTTCATAGCATATTAAGCAAAAATTGATAAAGTCAAAGAGAAACCTACAAATCTTAGTAGATTTCGAGCACTGCTTGATGACTCAAAAGTAAAATATAACATGTAGGCTATTTTCAAATATATCTTAATTAATTAATATGTATGCATAGTACAACACTCAATGAACAGTTCAAGAACCTTTAGGACACGTAAAAATTAAGCAGAGTTAATCACAGTATATTCCAAAATTTATCGCAGAAACAATGCCACACAGACCCAAATACTCTATTCTAACTGAAAAATAGTATTTATATAATGAAACATAATTTTAATACCCTTGCATTTGAAAGATTTGAGGCACCTGTGTTCATTATTACCACCAGCCTATAAAGTTGACTTCAAATATTTGCTTAAATTTAATTGTATCTTTTTTGTTTAGGTATAATAAAATTTAGGCACTCTCCATTCAAGAAGCTTGTCTTATTTGTACAAAAAATATTTTGTCTGGGACCAGAGAGATAGCAAATCAGGTAAGGTACTTGTTTTGCACGGAGTGGACCTGAGTTGGTTTCCTGGCCGAGCACATATCTTCTTAGCACAACCATTAGTGATCCCTTACCACAGAGCCGAGTCAGCCTGAGGACCCCTGAGAGAGTGTCAAAAACAAGTAAACACAAATTTCATCTTACATATTTGCCTGTGATCATTTTAATTTTTGCATAAAATAATGGTCAAATTCCACTATTTTTACTAAGTATATGCCATTGTTACAACGCCATCTGTTAATAAAATGAATTCATTAATATATCTAATTCATTGAGTGAGTGACATGACTATATCAAATGCACTTTGAATCAGGTATCAAGTTGTTTTAAGTTTCATATATTTTACTACTATTAAGACTCCCATTAAAACATTTCTCTTTGGTATATATATGTATACATATATATGTTTTGTACATATATATGTATATACATGTGCATATAACATTCTAAATTGTAAAAAATTATTTTGATTGTTTGAATATAAGTAGTTAACCTAATAAGGGACAGAGAATTTGACACCATTTCATCTTCATTTCATCAACATTTCTTTTTGTTATCAAGTCATCTCATTCTTGATTAATATTTTTTCTTTTGTTTTGGGATCACACCCGGCGATGCACAGGGGTTACTCCTGGCTGATGCACTCAGAAATTACTCCTGACGGTGCTCAGGAAACCATACAGGATGCTGGGAATCGAACCCGGGTCAGCTTTGTGCAAGGCAAATGCCCTACCCGCTGTGCTATCGCTCCAGCCCCTTGATTAATATTTTTTTTTAACGTGCATGTTGGTTTTCCCCTTCAGAATGGTTCTTTTAATTATTACCTTTCTAAACCTCCACGATGTGTCTTGTAAATAGTTACAAAAGCATTATATATTTAAGAACTTAAAGGCAGGCCCGAGGTGTGTGTCTAAGAAGTATGAAACATATTGCAACACGACAAGGCCTTGGGAGGTTTTCCATACAATTGTACTTTTGTTTCAGATGCAAGACAGGTCATATTTAAGGCAGGTGATATGTAAGGCAAATGCCTTACTCATTGTATCATCTCTCTGACTCCACTATCAGCTGTTAAAGATTGTTAAAGTTTATTATTTTTAAGAAGATAAGCTTAAAGATACAAGTTTTGACCAAATATAAAGGGACAACTAAATGACACTGTGTAATTTTTCAAGCATAGTTCCCAGGAATTTAAGTGCCTAGCAACTTAGAGTCAAATTAGAAATTTTTAATTTAAATAAAAAGAAATGAATATGCTATATGTAATAGGTAAAATGGAGAATGTTTTCAAGAATCTCTCAAACCTGTAAAGAATATGTGACAAAGAAAAGAATCTGGCACTTAAGAATGACAGAAGAAAATGTTCTTGCATAGTTTGTGATATCAAAATGTTCTCTTTCAGACACATAATTATTTAAATCTATTTTTTATAAATGAGCTGTGACAAGAAAATATTTTCATCTATCTATTGTTACACAAGAATGGTGATAGCATCTGTGAGACAATGATTCTTTTAATACAAAATCCTTGTTGAACTAATATTTCTTTTAAAAAACAGAAATGTCTGAGAAAATTTTTATTGAAAAATTATTACCTATTGCTATATTCAAGTGCTTTTTCTAAAACCAGGGGTTCCTAATAATTCTAGAGCTACAAAACACTATTAGATGGCCAGAGAGATAATCCAGGGACTAAAATACCTGCCTTGCTCACAACTAACCCTATTTCAGTACCTCATACTACTTACAGTTCTCCAAATACTGTGATCCCTGTCCACAGAGCCAGGAGTAAGCCCTCAGCATCTGTGGGTTGGCAAAAAAAGAATAAAACAAAAAACAGGCTCAAAGAAATCAGTTTTTTTTTTTACTCTTTGTCTTTATTCTGCTATTTTAAGTGCAAATATTAAACTGATAACATTTGCAAATTTAAAACCAAACTTAAAACCAAGCTCCCAAAAGAGAGGGACACAGAGAGTCTCTTGCCCGAATGCCTGGCTGTCTTCCCTGGGGCCCCTCAGAGGGGGTGGGCACCAGCTTCACTCCCCGCTCTGAGCAGAGCTCCCACGGCCAAAGACCTCCAGAGCCTAGCCGACAGCCATGCTCAAGGCTCCTCTCCACACGTTCGGACAAGCCTCATGCATGAAGATACCGTCAGAGGAACCCAGGTGTGTGGGACTCAGGGCTGAGACCTCCAATCCTGCTCGGATCGGGACTGGACCTCTTCCACCCAGATTTCCCATTTTCCAGTAGCTAGGTGGTCACACCCAGGGACTGCCACGAGCACCATGTAATCCCACCAACAGCCAACATCCAGAGACTATAAAAACCGATCTCCCAGAAGACATCTTATAGCCTACTTCTCCCTCTGGGAGAACCTGGCAAGCTACTGAGAGTTTCCTGCCCACATGGGAGAGACTTGAAAACTCCCCATGGTGTATTCATATGCCAAAACCAGTAATAATGCTGGGTCTCATTCTCCTGACCCTGAAAGAGCCTCCAATGAGGCATTGTTGGGAAGGACGAGTAAAGAGAGGCTTCTAAAATCTCAGGGCTAGGACAAATGGAGACATTACTGAGACCACTCGAGAAATTCAACAATCAACGGGATGATGATGATGATGATGATGATGATAATGATGATGATGATGATGATGATCTGTAATAATGTTTTGAAAAATTAACTTTTAAATATCTTCAGTGGGATAGCACATAAGTGATAATATATACACAAGCATATATTAAATAAGCCTAAATTTTCCTTCCCTCCCTATTAGGCAAATAATAAATTAGATGATAGAGAGAAAGAGAGAGAGAGAGAGACCTAGTTTTTATCTTTTAACCCCATAATTGAAAGAGGTCCTTCATGAACAAAGTGATATGAGTAAAGAAATTTTGTGAACAAAGAAAATTTTAAAAGCGTTCTAGTGACAATTTGAGAAATGATTTATAATTCCAGCTTTAAGACATCTGTCAAAAACTTCCTTAAGATCATGCTGACAATAAAATCAAATATAATATTCCATGATATTCTATTCTAATCTTTCTAAACATTTTAAAAGCTTATACTTATTCATAATTTTAGCCTTTAATATTTAGCTTTCAACATTTTTCCTTAGAAAACAGATTAATATTAACATCAAGAACATATGGCCAGGGAGCAATGCAAGGTACTTCATGATATGTTAGACTTGTGAAAATGTAATAAGCCTTTTATTAAAAGAGACACTGATGGGTGTGGTCCTGGCATTATGTACATAAAAACCATTATTAATAGCATTGTAAATCATAGAATCTCAATGTCATGGGAAGTTGGCTACTGTATATCATTGTTTTTAGCATTAGTTAAAAGGGCATAAAATACTAAAGGACTTGCAGTCCAATAGTGAAGCAGTAGCATGCCATTAAATATGTTCATAAAGAGATAATTGAATAATAAAGATATTTGGTGAAGTGGGATGTAAGGGACTTAATGTGACATTAACATGAATAATAGTTCATATATTTAATAGGGTCAGTATTCAATTTGAATAATAAAATTCTAGATGACAAAAACTAAAATGAGATCACTGTTTCATGTTGTATGTAATTACTTTAACAGGGTTTACAGGAAAACAGAATAGATGATAACAAACATATATTGAGAAATCGACTTAGAAAGTTGGAAATTGACTGCAAAGTCTGATATTTTGTATTTCAGAAGATTACTTACTCAAGAAGATTTTCAGTTTCAGTCAAAAGTTGATCTTCTAGAAATATTTTCTTTTCTTCCATACAGAGCAGTTTTTTTTTCCTGGTAAGATCTTCAAATGGGGCCAAGAGATACATTGCAGTGTTCAGGGTGAGCTGGATCGGTTGAATTCCAGGTACCCCTTATGTACCCCCATCACTGGCAGGAGTAAGCTCTGAGCACCATGGAAGTGTGGCTCCAAAACAAACCATAAAATACTTCAAATGATTAAGACCTACCACATATAAATTATGATGGAAAATGTGTTTTGCTGTGACTAGGAATTTAAAATATTGATCTAATATAAAAGTGCTTTTATATAAAAATCTAAAGCATTTAAACAAGTATCTGGGTACTGAATTCCAGCCATTTTTTGACATAAAATTAGTCACGGCAAGAAAAAAAAAGGTGGCTTCCTGATCAAAGTAGACTATTGTTGGAAAATTGGAAAATGTAGTATATCAATTATAACGATGTAATAAATCAGGCATCATTTATCATAGATCATGGTTTATAAACTTCTGAGGAATTTTTAGAAAATTCATTTCAATCTCAATTTACTATCTCGACCACACCTTTAGAAATGAGCATGCTTAACACTCAATTAAGAGAATCCAAAAAAGAAAGAAAGAGCAGAGATTTGACTTCATGGTCAATAAAAAGAAGAAAAAATGACATAAAACAGAGTAGTGGGGGAAATGTCATCTGATTCTGTGTCCCTACCTCAGTTCCTAAGGTAGAATGTTTTTGCCCTCTGGATTTTCTTCTTCCAAGTCACTGTAACTGGTGAGTACACTTTCTAAGTGTACATGTGCTGAATCAATGATGGACCTTTCCTGGGCTCCAGAGATAGTTCAGGGGATAGGGCATTGGTCTGCATGCAGCTGGCCCAGGTTTGATCCCTAGTCTATATATGCTCATCTCAGCCCTGCCAGAAGGGATCCTAAAGTAGAGAGCAAGGAGCACGGTCCAGTGTTGACCAAAAGCAATGGCGGTATGCAAGCTATGGTGCCCAAAATATAAACTTAAAATTCATACTTAATTCTACAGTCTACCTACTTAATTCTATTGTCTATAATTGTATTGTTGACTGATAGATATTTATTATAGCATCATGTTTATTACATGATTTTTAGCAATTCAGAAATTCAGCAATGAGTAAATTCCTATTGAAAATTTCTACATGGTGAATACTTGTAGATGGATATAAGTAATACTTCATCAATAAAATTATCTCTATAGATGAAAAAAATGAAGAATAAAAGTTAATTAATTTGCTTTTAATCACAGAGCCAGAAAATTGTCTCACTAGGACTTGAAACTGAGGCACATTTGATGATTCTACAATTTGATTTTTTTTTCTCTCTTTCCTATATCAAACCATTTATTGGGATAAATTGTATTGGTCAATACAAAGTATAGTCGTGTCCTGAAAGATTTTCAGTCAGAATAAGTTGTTCTAACTATTGCAAAAATTAACATAAAATGCTCTGATTTTTTAAAAAGTAGAGTTAACTAAAATGTTCTTTTTCTTTTGTGTTTTAGACCTTCCTCAGTGTTGCTTAGGGATGATCAGGGTCACTCTCAACAGTGCTCATGAAAATAAACATTCTGGAGTGGAGTTTTAGCACAGTGGATAGGGCACTTGCTTTGCATGCAGTTGACTCAGGGTCAATCCCTGGCATCACATATAGTCCCCTGAGTCTGCCAAGAATGACGTGTAACCATACAACAAGAGTAAAGCTTTCTCACCACTGGATATGGCACTACTCCCCCAAAACCTCATTCTTTAGGAAAAAAATCTCAGTCTGTTACAAGCTGACATGTTTTCTTCTTTCTGCTTTTTACTGGAATCAAGGCTGGGTATTTAAAAGAAATTATAGCAATTATCTGTATAAGATAAAAATATAAATGGGTGAATTTAGAATTTGAGAATTTGTGACACTGATATAAAATCAGTGATAAATAATGTAAATTGACAAAAGAAAAGATGCCTAAGACAAAGCATATTCTATATTTTCTAATCAATAATATGTAACAAAGAGCATATACTTGATTAGTAGTTTATAGCATAGCTAAGAAGCAAAGTCATCTAAAATCAATAGCAAAGCATCAGTTACATATTTTCAAATATGGCAGTACTGTGATCACCCTTACATAGCTTTGGAGTTCATAAATTTTCATTTCCCAATTTCAGTATGAACATTTTGGTTGAAACTAAGTAGAATAAAATATATGACCCATTTATACTCACTTTTTATATGGCTTCAAGTTTGGCCAAAGCACCCATATCTAATTTTCCAACATTTTTATTATAAATTATCTCATCCTTTTCCTTTGTTTTCTACATCTTTACATTTATTTGACTTCAGAGAATAATGCAACACTAGCAGTCAGAGGTTTCAATTTATACTTGTATAATAAAATGTACTCATGCATTTCCAACTCAAGAATGAATCAGTCTTATCTGACAGAGCTTAGTATAAGAGAGGAGAAGCCCTGTATTAGTAAATGATTTCATGCTAGAATGAAAGAAAACAGCACTTTCATCCATTAATCTTTCTGCATCATTTTTTCCAGTTTCCAATTTTACACAATGTATACTTGAGAGGAAGAAGTGTTTCTTCAAGAAAAATGGGTGTAAATTGAGATCTTACTGTAAGAGGGTAAGGCAATCAACATCATCACCAAAATAATAAAATTAATGATGAAAAAGTTCATGCACCCTATACAAAGCATAGCAACTCTAGAGACTGATTTACCATGGATGCTTTATGGATGGTACAATGAACCAAGGACTCTCAATAATGAGTTCTGAGGTGTGGTATGTCAAGTCATGTACTAGTTTTGTTTTCAACTTTTTTTTTGTAGCTTTGGGATAATATCTAAGAAATCCTTGCCACTCACAATTTTATGAAGCGGGCCCTATACTTTCTTCTGTGTCTTATAGTTTGCTCTTATTTTTTAGTTTTTAATCCACTTTTAGATAAATTTATTTGTTTACCCTATCACCAAGCAAGGGTCTAACTTTGTTCTTTTTCATGTGAATATCTAGCTTCCCTCACTATTTGTAAAAAGGAATACTATTCCCCGCCATAGACACTTTCCCACCATTGAAACTCCTGCTGAAAATCATTTAAGTAAATATGTGAGGGTTTGCATCTTGGTTTGCATCTATATTATTGTACTACATAATTGTTTCACAACAGCACTATGCTGTTTGTATTAATGTGGCTTTGTAGTAAGCTTGAAAATAAATGAATGTGAATCTTCCAACTTTGTTTTTCAGTATTGTATTGACTATTCAGGGTATACTAAGCATAAGTTATAGGATGAATATTTTTATTTCTGAAAAATAATTACAGTGTATATATTGATTAGTGATTATCTTGAGATTTATTTTACCTTTTTTAGTATAGATATTAATAAAATTAAGTATTCCAATCAACATGGAATGACTTTCCACTTATTTTTGTTCTTTAATTTCTTTTAGCCATAGTTTGTAGTTTGCATTATACATGCCTTTTACTGTCTTGGTCAAGTTGATTGCTAATTAGTTTGTTTTTCTGATGCTATTTTAGGAAAAGTTTTTTAATGTCTTAATATTTTTATTATAAGTATCTAGAAATTAATTTTATATCTTTATGGGGACGGGTCTTACCAGGAAGTGCTCAAAGGATCAAAGAACCACTATTGGCAATGCTTAGGCAACTTGGCTAGATAGTTCAATGATGCTTTATGGATGGTACAATGAACCACTGATAATACATTGATAATACATTGTCTCAGCCATGTCCAGCAGTTCTGTGGACAACTAGGGCCACCATGACAGTGCTCACTAGTTACTACTGCTACAATTGATGTTTTTCAAAGGACCTTGGAGTGCTGAGGATATGACTCAAGATCTTCTGCAGTAAGATGTGCCCTATGAACCCTGAGCTAACCCAGAGCCTATTCATGCATTACCAGAAATACCTTTTGCTAATGCTTCAAATTCCTGAGATGTCAACAAGTAATATGCTTACCTTTTTACTGATATTAAATCATTGACAATCCTTGTTAGTGAGTGTCACTATAAGGTTCAATAATTATAATGAATAGGCTAACAGCTTTACCAAAAATCAAGTGTGGATTTGTTGATTCTCATTTTCCCTTTGTTATTTAGTATCATTTTATGTATGATGTTATATGAGCACAATATAACTTTCAATTTGAGTACTGGAAAAATAATGATATGTAAATACTTTGAACATCATCATCATCATCATCATCATCATCATCATCATCATCATCATCATTATCCCATTGATCGTCTAATTTCTCGAACGGCCTCCATTCGTCCTAGCCCTGAGATTTTAAAAGCCTCTCTTTACTCATCCTTTCCAACGGTGTCACATTGGACGCACTTTCAGGGTCAGGGGAATGAGACACATCATCGTTACTGATTTTGGCATATGAATACACCAAGGGGGAGTTTTCAAGGCTCTCCCATGTGGGCAGGAAACTCTCAGTAGCTTGCCAGGCTTTCCCAGAGGGAGAACTAGGCCATAATATGACACGCTGCCTCAAAGCGGCCATGCACTTCCAGGAGCTTGGTTTTAAGGTCTCTGGATGTTGGCCGTTGGTGGGATTACACCACACTGGGGGCAGTCCCTGGGTGTGACCGCCTAGCTACTGGAAGACAGGGAATCTGGGCGGAAGAGGCCCAGTCCTGACCTGAGCAGGCTTGGAGGTCTCAACCCCGGGTCCCACACACCTGGGTTCCTCTGCCAGTTCCTTCATGCGTGAGGCTTGTCCGAACATGTGGAGAGGGCCCTTGAGCAATGCTGTGGCTAGGCTCCAGAGGGCTTCGGCTCTGAAGCTCTGCTCGGGGCGGGGAGGGGAACTGAAGACCCTATAGGAAGACCCGGGTCAGCCGCATGCAAGGCAAACGCCCTACCTGCTGTGCTATCACTCCAGCCACAGAAGTTGTCATATTTATCTTTCTAATTCAAGCAGAGACAATTTTCCTGGTTTTGTTGTCTGAGATTTTACATACTAGATACACAGAAGAGGATAGTAGGGTGAATGTGTACGACCAAGAACAGATACCAGCCTACACAATTAGTAAGAAAAAAGTCAATAAATAGGGAAATAAAAACATAGTACTATGGCATAACCATCAATACACAAAATACCAAGAAAGGAATCCACTTGAGATTCACAAAAATAGAAAAAATATATAATAAAGAATTAATTATTATAGTTGTCCCTCAATAATTAGTCTGATCACAAAAGATACTAAATCATATAATCTAAAAATTCTACATCAGCTGAATGTATTAAGAAAACAAGTCCCAAGTACAGCATCTTGTCTCCTGTACCATCTCTCTGGTCCAACACTACAGTTATTTTATTATATATTTTGATATTCCTAATATTATATAGATATTCAAAATCTTGATCAATCATATAAAAATGTTAGACTTTATAATTCAATGGAAATTATATAGGTGTTCAGATCTCTTTTTATTGGTAATGTAAATTCCCTGATATGATCTCTATTCAATAATTAAACTCATGAAGGTCAATCCAATATTTTTTTAATATTAAGTGACCTTTTTAATTAACCAGCTAACTCAGTTTGGTAGACACAAAATTAAAACACATCAATCATGAAGTTCACTTTTCTTCATCTTTTATTTAAAATTAAGAGATAATTCAAGTGAAAAATACATAAGTTTTCACATAATAAGCAAACTTTTTAAATTTTTGGTTTTTTCTATTTTGATTAAAGCAAAAAAAATCAATATTTCTCTTACAAAATTTTAATGACTTTTAATCTTTAAATTGCTTTGCTTCTTTGTTTAATCTTTCATTTCTTTAACATGCTTTTATGTTGTTATACCCGGGTTCTGGGTTTCCTGTTTGCAGAGAGACCAGGTCCACATGTGAGAATGGAAAAGCAAAGGAACCTTCATTGCTAGCTCGAGTGAGGGTCCAAGCCTCATCCACCACAGAGGTTTTGTTTTTTGTTGTTGCTATTTCTTTGGTTTGCTTTTCGGGTCACACCCAGCAATGCACAGGGGTTACTCCTGGTTCTGCACTCAGGAATTATCCCTGGAGGTGCTTGGGGGACCATATGGGATGCTGGGAATTCAACCTGGATCGGCCGTGTGCAAGGCAAATGCCCTCCCCACTGTGCTATTGCTCCAGCCCCTTATCCATCACAGTATAACCTTGACAAGGAACGGACTCTCGTTCCAGGGAACATTATATCGCATGCGTTTACATAAGCAACGTTGGCAGTTTTCCCAAGAATTGCAATGAAGCAGTCACAAGTTTGTGTGCTAATTTGGTCATGCCCACCTGCTGTGCCGAGAAATCCTACTTATCATGGGATTGACTAGTGGCATCTAGGGGATTTCCAGCTTCGGCCAAGGACAGTCTCAAGAAATTTGGGGGGAAACAGAAACTTAGGCCTTAGCTTGTTTTGCTGAAGTGCAGCCTGTCATGGCGCATAGAAGGTTCTTTCTTGGCCTCACGATGTCACATTCAGAATACTTCAGAATAGGATTATCAAGTTTTTTCTTGGTGCACACCTGTGTTGATATTCATTACTGATATATTATTCAAATTTTAAGAAAATGAAGGTCTAGAATTACAACTACTTCTTGACTTTCTTCAGTCAATGCTTTGAAATGTAAAGCTTTTTGGAAACCCACATTCATGGAAGAATATTCTGCAACTTTTGGAAAAGTAAATTGTAAGTCCTTTATTTCATTTTGGCATGCTAAGTGATTTGGGAAAAAGAATCATTGGCATTGGGGGATTGTTTAGTGGTATATTTTTTTGAGATATTTGGGATATGTTTTAATCAGATAAACACCAATCAATAGTTACTTCTTCATTTTGTTTTATTTTTGTCTCTAGTGATGTCATGTTTTTCAGTCTTATCAATTTAAATAATTTAAATTTAAAATTAATGAATTACTCTTAAATATACACACCATTCATCCTTCTCCCCCCATATTTGTACACTAGCAGCTTGCTACTGTCAAGTATTTCAAACCTGAATAAATTTATAATATAAATTGAGTCCTGCGGAAGTGGAGTGGAATGGGATCTGAATGGGAAAACCAAAGAGTACTCAGCACTTGCTCCTGGCTCTGTGCTCAGAAATAACTCCTGCTGGTACTCAGAGTCCATATGCAAAGCAAGTGTTTAGTCTTTATACTAACTCCAGTCCCATGAATTGAGCCTTAAAGGAAAGAAAGCATTATGAATACTCAACTCAAATTGTTACACACTACTTGAATAAAGTACACTCTGTGTGTGTAAGAGAAAAAGAGAGAGAGACAAAGAGAGAGAAAGAGAGACCAAACTAGAGCTGCCTTTGGATTTGCAGCATTCTAGTTTGGAATATTAATGAACTCACTGTGCCGTTTCTTGGTTCACCAAACTGCATCTCAATTAAAAAACCACAGTGCTCGAGTATTCTTAACTCTCTAAAGAGATCAGTGAGTATTTATCTGCTGTATAAATGATTTTGCCAAACCAGAACCAATCATAGGATATATCATCAAAGGATTAATCTTTTCCTGTGACATTTACAAATTCAAATGATTAATTTTTGATTAATTCCTTTTAGTTATTAATGCTTACTACCTTTATGGTTTATTTAGATGATAGATCAGCTAGAAGATCCCGAGACTTCTTGTCCAGTTCTAGTTGTTGTCCAGGACTAGATGCTCAAAGCCCGCAGAGGGGAAGGGCGCCCTCCCTAAGAGTAGCAGTCAGGAAGATGCGTGTAAAAGGCTGCACGGTAGTTAGACTGAGCGCTAATGAACAGATGTGCGCTAGTCTTGGCTCCCTGCGCTTTCTAAAAGTCTTCAAATTGCCTCCCACATAAACTGGTGTTAATGATTGTGCAAGTCTCTCTTTTACAACCCCATGCTTAGACTAAAAGAAAATTTTCAATACTTTGGGGGAAAGATTTTTCATCTATATTAAGAATAATCCTTTTCATACCTATGTACTAGCTCTGCCTTTGAGCAAAAGAAAATGAGCTGTTCTGCATTTGTTTCTCAGTGCAAAGAAAGGCACTTAATTTCTCAGGCAAGGCATGGTAACTTAAAGCGAAGTGTAGAATCTAAAACAGAAAATGTGTACGACTATAAGATGAGTGGCCTGCCTCATCCACAGACAATAACCTGTCCCTAAAGACTCATTTTCCTCTATAAAAATTGAGGAATATGACAAGGGTATACATTCTATAAATGTTTTCCCTCGCAAGGAAAAAATTATCTGTGAAGATATGCTAATCATATTAGGCTGATGCATCCATTTGTGGCATATCATTCTTTTCTCTCTAGATCAGAATATGCCATATTATTGTTACTGTGAAACTATGAGAAAAAAGTGAAGATTTGGGTAATAAAAGTCGTTGCCCTTTGGTAAAGAAGGCTGAGTGTAAGCACTCTAATTACAAATTCAAAATACAGCAATGCAAGTAAGAATTAAGAATTCTAGTGGCCGGAGAGATAGTACAGTGGGTAAGACACTTACTTGCCTTGCATGCAGCTGGCCTGGGTTCAATCCTCTGTACCCCATGTGGTCCCTTGAGCCCTACCAAGAATAATCCTTGAGTGCAGAGCCAGAAGTAAGTAATCCCTGAGCACTGCCAGGTGTGTCCGCACACCCTAAAAAGGAATTAGAATTTGCCAAGTGTGTTTAAATTCCCCTTGCCAATGTTGTTATTAGGTTGACATATATATATATACATATATATATACATATATATAATTTCTTGCCCAAATCACATATACTAAGGAAGATATCTGAGGGGGGATTTTCAGACCATAAATTTCTAGACGTCTCTTGTTTTTGTGTGTGAACTGAGTTTGAATCTTTTATCTGTTCTCTCAAAGCACTTAGACTGAGAATCAGGAATAAAATAGAAGATATTCTTTTCTGTTCCTCTTCATTCTCATCCGCACAAGGAGGTTTCTTTGATGTGTACTCTAGAGCTGATTCCTTTGATTATTTTCGAAACTCCCAGTCTACACTCTAATCAGATTTTTAAACTGTACTCTTGCATTAGCATTATATATGCGTGCACCAGTGCTGAGCTAATGGCCTAAGATGAGTCAGATTCCCATATATTTTTATGTTTCTTCCCCTTAGTTTGTCTTCATTTCAGATTGAAAACTCCCTTTACTTAGCCAATTTTTTAAATGAACTTCATAAATCTCCTCACGTAAAGCACAAGCAGCAGAATTCATTTAAAGTGGAAAACTTTTCTCCCAGTACACTTTTGTAGATTTTGCTGTAAAGGGAAATCAGTTTTAAACAGGCAGCACTGCTTTGCACTGAAAGAAAATTAAATTCTTGCATCCCTGTGCATACTGCATGCCTGATATGCTTTCCATATGATTTCTACCTATGTGATCATCACTCAGCATTGAAAAAAGCTCAGGGGCAAAAGAAGGTCAGGAAGGTATGAGACAAGCAATGAGAATCAAGATGAACTGAAAATGACTTAATTTCCATACATATTTCATCTGAAGTATAGGCTCAAAGGAGAAAAGTGCTCACTCATCTCCCTCTTCACCAAAGCCTTCCCTGCAGCCACACTTCAGTTAAGAGAGTGTAAAAGGCTTTTGCCTTGGTCTCAGTTAACTTTCTCAGATCTTTTATCACAAAGAATTCTGTTTGCCAGTGGCTCACTTGTGAATTGAAATACCAAACAATAATAGTAATAGATAGTGATAGATAATTGAAGAGCACTTGACACCACCACGGAACATTAACACAGACCTGCTATTTCATCGTTGAAAACTTCCATTAAAGGAGATAATTTTTATTATGATTTCTGTATAAGCTATAGCTTAGATGTCAATTTATTAGAAAAAGATTTAATAATGATCAATAAATAGCAGAGAGCACTGCTTATCTATCTCCAAACCTATGCATTATTTCCAATTCAAGAAACTGTTCTGAAAGATACTCATGCATAGCTAGTGTAGACGAAAATTTATCTGAGAACTTATAGGTAACTGTATGTTTTCTGATACCACATATATGCAGGGATTATTTCTCTATGAGTCAAGTCCTTGAGTCTCCTATTTATGTGTGTACCTGTGGTAGAATATTGTGCATCTGTGGTTGAACCAAACTTGTATTTCTTCCCATTGTAACTTTCTATTGGCATATCCAATACACACGGGTAGCTTGCCAGGCTCTGCCACGTGGGCTCGATACTCTCGGGAGCTTGCCGGGCTTCAAAAACAGTAACAATAAGTCTCTCAATGAGAGACGTTACTGGTGCCCACTCGAACAAATCGATGAACAACGGGATGACAGTGACAGTGACAGTAACTTTCTTACAGAAGTAAAGAGGTAGTGCCAACATAATCATTACCAAGAAAATTCAGATAAACAAACAAGAAAATTAAAAATGTTCATAATCCTACACAGGTATCTTACTGTTATCTTTAAACATACTTTCAAACTTTCAAACAGCTATTGTAGCAAAAGCAAAAAACAATCCCAGAGAACTCCCACATAATTTTCACCTACACGTTCCTAACATCACATATAACTACCAAGTCAGAAAATTAACAATTAACACAGGAATAGTTATAAAATTGCACATCTTATTGCATCATTTTTAAGTACTCTTATTTTGTTGTTCTATATTCTAAACAATAATGTCATATTATTTTCTGGAGTGTGGGAGGGGGGAGGGGAGAACACCCAGCCCCCTTCCAGGGGTTACGTCTGGCTCTGTGCTCAGGGACCCCTCCTGGCAGTGCTAGGGGACTATATGGGATGCCAGGAATCAAGCTTTTGATGGCCATGTGCAAAGACCAATGGACTAAAGCTGTTACCGACTGGATTCCACAGGACCTCAAAAGAAAGCATGGCCACCCACCTACGAGATGGTCAGACTTCTTCATCAAGACCCTGACCGAACAGTTTCAGGCTCTTCATGTTCCTAGAGTGAGCAGATGCCATTGGGCTACACTAGCATGCAACAGGGACGAACGGAAACGTTAACGGTGCCCGCTCGAGCAAATCAATGAGCAACAGGATGACAAGTGATACAAGTGCATTTATTAAAGCACTTACATAACTATTCATATAGACAAATTATATTAGTAGGAAGAATGATGCTTCCCCCCCTTCCCCTGAGAAACTGGAATTTGTGAATATGTTACCTTTCATGAAAGAAGATCTTTTTTGGATGTAATTTAAGAAAAGACACAATTTTAGAACAGGAATCATCCTCCATTATCCTGTGGGTACAGTGTAACCACAGAAATCCTTAAGAGTAAAACTAAAGGATCGATGTATTGTAGGAATTCCACATGAGAAATATTCAAACCACTGCCACTAGGGAATGAAGGAAGAAAACCACAAGTTAAGAAAAGTAGTCTCGCCCATCAATAGTATAAATGGGTTACTCTGTAATGTTGAAAAATTCTGTCATGATAAAGAATCTCCCGAAAGCCATAGAACGTTGTGGGAAGTTTAATTCAGCGTGCCCACTGGGTCAGACTTCATTTTATTATATTGCCTACCAATAAATTTATGTTTTTGTTGGGCTTGTGGTAATTGTTTAAGAAAGCAATAAAAGCAACTATTTTGTTCTTTTGGCATTGGTTGTTAGAAGTGTCTTCTTGAGATCTAGATATTCTTATTTCATTATTTGAATTTACTATAAAAATCAGTCAAATTCATCAATAGGAAGATAAGATAAGAAGCCAGATGATTTTGCATAAGTAGAATGCATCTATGAATGCCTCTACATTTTTCAGAACACAATACAAAGGAATATAATTTTGAAAGCTGTTACACTTTTAAAAAAATAACTAAATCATTAATGTATAGAGACATTTGCTGTATGACTCCAATATATTAAATCCAGATTTATGTACATGTGTTTCTATTTTTCACCTAGGTGTAATATTAACTGGAAAATAGAAGTAGGCAGAACTCAGCATGTGAAGCGGTTAAAGGCTTAGGGAGTACCAGTTCCTAACTGGCTCAGTTTATAAAAGATATGTTCAGTGAAATTTTAGTCCTGAGTAAAATTTTCCGACCTAAAAGGGATAACCAACATTTCTCCAATGTCAGTTAATGTCAGATCTCTGTTCTTGAGTTTTGGATTAAAAACAATTGTACTATCAGAGGAAAAACAAATTGATAAGTTACACCAAGAAAATTATGATTGATACATTGTCCTTATCAAAGAATAAATCACTTTTTTTCTGAGACTTGAAGCATGAGGAGAGACCCTAGACACTTATGTTGGAAAAGTGCCAGTAGAGTG
Organism: Sorex araneus; assembly: GCF_027595985.1. Lineage (NCBI taxonomy): Eukaryota > Metazoa > Chordata > Mammalia > Eulipotyphla > Soricidae > Sorex > Sorex araneus. The sequence goes on from NC_073303.1 coordinate 67,143,710, forward strand.
AATAAGGGGAACCAACCGGCATAATCTTAGAAATGATTATCAGAAATTTACTTCAAATTCACTATTTACCTTTGCTTATAAGAATCTTATCTCCTTCCTGACTACTTCTGTGAAACTTCATGATTTTGACAAAATATTTCTCATGTTTCTTGAGGACAGACAGAAACTATTATTCAACTTTGATAGGCTAGCTCATGTTCTTGTGTGTTGCGGCCCGCGCGGCCAACTTGAACCTCGGCTGGAGAGAGGGAATGAGAGTTGAGTGAGGTAGGGAGGACGGCATGCAATATGCGGCATACAGCAAATTTATTGAAATCCAAGCGGGTTTATATAGTCTTATTTTAGCAATGATCAGCAGGTTACATAAGTGGCATAAACATTATTAATCAAGCGGTGCAGGCAACTTTATTTTTGTCAATATTACTTGTTTTTCGGTTCCTTCTCTCAGCCTTGAGAAACATGGGAAAGGAGATGTGGCCTTGAGCATGGCCATGGCAGACGCGAGTCAATCCTCCCTTCAGCCTCCTCTCGAGTCCAGCTGCCAGAGCATGGTGGCCCTTCAACTTTTCTCTCGAGGCAGGTCGCCAGAGCATGGTGGCCCTTCGACCCCCTTTCCAGGCTGGCCGCCAGAGCATGGTGGCCCTTCAGCCGCCTGTCAAGGTCGGCTGTCAGGGGATGACTGGCCCTCATGCCAAGTTTCGCCATACCCATTCCCGTTTACAGGAACTAAGGTAGGGAGTGTCTAGGCCCCCTCCTCACCCAGTCCCTGTTTACAGGGACAGAGGCAGAGGGTGCCTAGGCCCATCCCCAACACTTGTGCATGGTACAGGCTATATTTTTATGGAATAAAAATGAAAAAAATGCTATAAATAAGAGGACATGTCTATGATAATTATACTATAAGAAATATTCCTCGCAGTAGCTCACGTAAGCATCAGAGAATCAAGGATTTGTGTTTCACAAATGGCAATTCTCCGTGTACACCATGTCTCCCATGCAACGCTTTTGGTTTTAATTTTTTTTTTTTCTCACAATGTGCTTGTTGGGTAATATCTATTCTTTACGATTTTTAAATATTAGAAGCAGGAAGGCCCAGCACACTTGCTACACAACCAGGTCACTCCTCCCGTCCCTTTCTCCAGACCAGCTGGTGTGGTCCATGCCTGTGACCCTAGAGATAAAAAAGGAAAAGCCGGCCTTCACCCAAACCACACGCTCTTCTCTCCTGAAAGGGAGCAACATAAGGCTCGCCGTAACCATGCCTCCGGACCCCGTGCCAGGCTGGGGTGCCCCAGAGGGAGGCGGGTGAGAGCCCTTCCCGCCCCAAGGGCACCAGCCCCAGCAGCTGCAAACCTCCAAAAGTCAACTGCTACCACGCTCATGACCACTCTCCATACACTCGGGCTGAGCCTCCCCCAAGAGTGAACCTTTCCCTGGACCATATGACCACAGTCGCAGCCGACACTTCATAGGACATCACAATCACACGAATCACGAAATCCCATTGATCATAGATTTCTCGAGCAGCCTCAGTAACCTCTCCATTCGTCCTATCTCTGAGATCTCAGAAGCCTCTCTCCACTCGGCCTTCCCAATGATGCTGCATTGGAGGCTCTTTCAGGGCCAGGGGAATAAGATCCAGCTTGTTACTGGCTTTGGCATATGAATATGCCATGGGAAGCTTGTGAGGCTGTCCCATGTGGGCAGGAAACTCTCAGTAGCTTGCCAGCCTCTCCCAGAGGGATGAAGCAGAACACAAGATATTGCGTGGCTGCTTCTGAGAATTTGCCTTTAAGTCTCTGGATGTTGGCCATTGATGGGATTACACACACCTGGGTTCCTCTGCCGGTACCTTCATGCGTGAGGCCTGTCCAAACTGTGAAGAGGGGCCTTGAGCATGGCAGTAGGTAGGTTCTGGTGGTCTTCGGCCGCCCCGGGAGCTCTGCTCGGGGTGGGGAGGGAAGCTGGAGCCCATCTCCTCCGAGGGTTCCCCGGGAAGACAGCCAGGCGCGCAGGCAAGAGACTCTCATAGGACATACCCTACCCATAGTCCAAAAGTCCTGCAACACATTTGATGGGATTCAAAGTAGGCGGCAACCAACCTTAGAGGGAAATAGTAGATTATTTCAGTTCTGTTCTGGGGCAGGGATTAGGGTTCGGGATGGGAACACCCAAAATATGGTGGTGGGAAGGTCTAGTGGTAGTGGGATTGGTGTTTGAATATTAAATGCAATCAAATATTGTGAACTACTTTATAAAATGTAAAAAGAAACAAAGAAAGGAAAGGCACTTGCTGAATCATCTTGTCTGAGTTCCAGCACAGTCTGAGGCACATTGGTGCCACCTGGCTGCATGCGTATTCTTGATTACCTTCGGAGAAGGAGGCTCCAAGGAAAGTTACACAGATGCTACAACCAGGTAAAGATCTAACAAGGGTACAGTTTGCTGCTAAGGATTAACTCACAATGACGACAATTGTAGTGCTCCTGACACCTACACCACAAACAAACTAACGGTATTTTTCAAGGATATGGGAACCAGTCACTGTGCTTTGGGAAAGTCTGAAGAGACCGTGCAGAGACCAATAATTGCTATGCAGCGCAGCCACAAAATGAAGGACATAAAGTATGATTATCTCGGTGCAGAAAAAGCATCAAACAGACTCAATACCCTTTATGGTAAAAGCTTTGATACAAAAGGAATATGTCTTAAAATACAAAATAGCATAGAAGATTAACCCATCCACAACATATTCAGAGGTGAATTCTGAAAGCCTGTTCTAATATTAGGTACAAGAAAGGGTATTGGAAATTCTAGCAAGAGCAGTTATGCAAGAAAATTATATAAAATGTATCTAAATGGAAGGGAAATGTAAAACAATTAACAAAGCTTCAAAAATAAAAATATAGTACAGTTGTGGCATGATATGAAATTAAGCCAAATAGATGTTATTGAACTATGAAAATAATCAGCTAGAAGAAAGAGAAATTGGATGCATACATTTGAAGGATCTCATTTTCAATCACATCCAAAAGAACTAATATTTTGGATGGATTTAACTTAGAAACAAAAGACCTGTACATGAAAACATGATAAGACACTATTAGAATAAGTACAAGACATAAATATAGAAAGATACTTTGTGTTCAAATGTTGGAAAAATTAAGATAATCAAAATGGCTTTATTGCCAAAAGAAATATATCCAATGCACTTCATACCAAATAAAATAGCACAGAAATATCTCAAAAATTATTTGTAACTAAATGCCATGAATAGCAAAAACACTTGAGAAAAAAAGAACAAAAATGGAGATAGCAAAAAATATACTACATGACATTGTAATTAAAGCAGCCCAGTACTGGACTGAAACCAGATATGCAGATCAATAGAACAGACTTGATAGTTTAGAAATAGAACCACACATATATGGGTAGCAATTTATGGCAAAGGAGCCAAATATACACATGTGTCTTTTATAAATAAAGAATTAAACTAAAGCACTACATATTAGTATGCATATGAAAAATTCAAAATGAATTAAATATTAGCATGTCACAGGAAGTCACAAAATGTATAGAAAAAAATCAGTAATGTTATTTTTGATATTTGCATTAGAATTATGTCTGTATTCACAATTTCAACAGAAAACAAAATTAAACAAATGGAATACATTAAACTAAAATGCTTCTGCACAGTAAAAGCAACTTGCATCAGAACAAAGATATCCTACTGAGAATAAGAGAAGATATTTGTACATCACATTTCCAATAAGAGACCAATATCCCAAAATAGCCCTAAACTCCTAAAAACACAACAAAAAAAAGTCAATTTAAGTTGGCAAAAAGAATCTGAATGGATGCTTTTTTAAACAAGGTGTAGAAATGGACAATAGAACATGAAAATATGCTCATATCTCATTTTTAAGGAAATACAAATCAGAAAATAATATATCACCTCAGTCCTCTGAAGATAATTGTTAACCAGAAGAGAAACAACCATTATTAATGGTAAAATTATTTCATGCAGCTCTTATAGGAACATGCAGATATTCAATACTTCTTATTTATCCTATACTGTCACTGTCACTGTCATCCCATTGCTCATCAATTTGCTCGAGTGGGTACCAGCAATGTCTCCATTGTGAGACTTGTTTGTTATTGTTTGGGGCATGTTGGATACGCCACGGTAGTTTGCTAGGCTCTGCCATGCGAGCGAGATACTCTTGGTAGCTTGCCGGGCTCTCCATGAGGGGTGGGGGAATCGAACCCAGGTCGGCCATGTGCAAGGCGAATGCTCTACTGATGTGCTATAAAAATTGAACCCAAAATATGAAAACTCTAACTCAAAATGTGTATACCCCCTTGTTTACTGAAGCACTATTGGCTATAGCCATGGGCTGGAGCGATAGCACAGCGGTAAGGTGTTTGCCTTGCACACAGCCGACCCGGGTTCAATTCACCTGCCCCTCTTGGAGAGTCCAGCAAACTATCGAGAGTATCCCACCCCGACAGCAGAACCTGGCAAGCTACCCGAGGTGTATTCAATATGCCAAAAACAGCAGCAAAAAGTCTCACAATGGAGACTTTACTGGTGCCCACTCGAGCAAATTGTTGAGCAATGGAATGACACTGATGACAGTGATAATTTGGACACAAAAACCAAAAAACTAAGTACATAAAATTTGATAAACACATAATTAAGATATAGTAGCTCTAAACAATATAATATTTTTTTTAATCCGAAAATTTGTAACAGCATGTATTGACACAGAATTTATTACTGGTAGTGAAATGGGGGGGTAGAAAAAGAACAGCAAGCACCACATGATTTCACTGATTTGTGGTATCCATAGAAGAAAAAGATAAACTAAAACTAAAATCAAGCATGTATACTGTAAAATCAATTAGTTCTCATCAGAAAGGAATGGGGAGGGAACTAGACAAATGGAAACAGAAGTGAGAAATCTATGGTAAAGAAAAAATGAATTTTTACCGATGAACTTAAGTAAATATATAAGTATACTGACTTTTAATGAATCCAAAAATGTACGGTCATGGAATACTTCTTTAATAATAATATTAATATCTCATAATTAAAGAAACCCCTGGGCCCCTCGAAGGGGATGGGCTCCAGCTTCCCTCCCTGCCCCAAGCAGAGCTCCTGTGGCCAAAGACCTCCAGAACCTTAGCCACAGCCATGCTACAGGCCCCTCTCCACACGTTTGGACGAGCCTCACGCATGAAGGTACCTACGTCAGAGGAACCCAGGTGTTTGGGACCCTGGGCTGAGACCTCCAAGCCTGCTCAGATCAGGACTGGGCCTCTTCCACCCAGATTTCCCATTTTTCAGTAGCTAGGTGGTCATACTCAGGTACTGCTCCCAGCGCCATATAATCCCACCAATGGCCAGCATCCAGAGACTTAAAACCAAACTCCTGGAAGACATCTTTCCTGCCCACATAGAAGAGCCTCGCAAACTCCCCATGGTGTATTCATATGCCAAACCAGTAACAATGCTGGGTCTCATTCCCCTGACCCTGAAAGAGCCTCCAATGTGGCATCGTTGTGAAGGACAGAAAAAGAGAGGCTTCTAAAATCTCAGGGCTAGGACGAATGGAGAGGTTACTGAGACCACTCGAGAAATTTGATGATCAACGGGATGATGATGATGATGATGAATATAAGAAAATTCTATGAAGTGAAATTATCTGTACAGATATTAAAGAACACAGAAGCATATTAAAGAATACGAGTAAAATTAAACAGGGAAAGACACATATTATTAAGACTGTCAATCTGAGAAAATTAGGTAGGTTTGAAATTATAACAAAAAACTATAAAATAACCACCATATTAAAAAATCAATTTATACCATTTGTGTTAGAGTCATATTCATATATGGACTTTTTTTTACACTGGTTTTAAGAAATCCTTATTTGAAAAAATTAATTATCTGCATTCCACTGTTGATTTATCTTCATTCTCCTTATGTTTCTACCTCAATCACTTTTTAAACTGTTTTTCTTTTCGGCATATCCACAGAGGTATGTGGCTGAAATCAACCATAGGTAAATTTGTTTAGTTAAGTCCTTCAGCATTTTAAGGAATTTGAATGGGGAAATTTCACCTTAAGGAAAAAGTCAGTTGGAAGGTATTCTATCACTGTCTTTGTTTTCCAGTGATTACTGGATCTCTTTTGCTCACAAAATAATGCTACTTCCATTTTTCGGTCTGTTTCCAATTTAATGTGCCAAAGTATTGTTTAATAAGCTCTTTTGTGTTTGGTTCAAAACATGTACTTTTAAACATATAAATATCAAAAAATTTTGATGAGGCATTAATGCTCATCGTTTACAAAATAATTTTCCTCTTTTCCTCCGTTTGGACCTGTGAGTTCTGCTTCCTTGAGCTTATGAGTTCTTTCTATTGCTGATCTAGTATCAATCTTTCCTTCCTCCCTTTGTCCCTTGCTCCCTTCCTCCCTGCCTTCCTTCCATCCTTCCTTCATGTTTTTACATTTTGGGGGTAAAGTTTCACATAGGATAAAAATTTTAGAATTTCTGCACTGTTTTCAGTTAGGGCTGCATTAGTTGATATGACCATTAGCAATTGTTGCTTCTTCTCTTTTGCGTAACAATTATCACCACAGGATGGATTTGATATCATCCTATTTCATTATTAATGAGATAGGCAGATATTTTCACATGCGAGCATTGCTTAGGGCTTATTTCTAGCTCGTGCTCAGGAGTCGCTCCTGCTGATGTTTGAGGGACCACATGCAAAGCCAGGGTTGTCGCTTTACTCAGCTAACATTCATTTCTTGGGGAGGGCCACACACCATGGAATCCAGAGCACAATTCTGGCTCTGCACTCAGGGATGGCTCCTGGCAGTATTTTGTGGTTTTTTTGGTTTTTTTTTTGTTTTTTTTTAAATTTTAAATTTTTATTAAATCACCATGTGGAAAGTTACAAAGTTCTCAGGTTTATATGTCACTTATACAATATTCAAACACCCATCCCTTCACCAGTGCCCATATTCCACCACCAGAAACCCCAGTATACCCCCCGCCCCCACCCCCTACCCCCTACTGTATAACTAATGAATTTCACTTCATTTTTTCTTTACCTTGATTACATTCCATAATTCAACACAAAACTCACTATAGTTGACATAACTCTCTCTCTCTTTTTTTTTTCTTTTTCCTTTTCCCTTTTTTTTTTTTCTTTTTCCCCCTCATCCCCCTTTCTGCGCCTCATAGTATGGTGTGCGCCATGCCGCGTCAGCCAGCGTGGGGCTTTTGCTTAGTTCACAGTCCAGAGGTGGCTGCTACATTAAAAACCTTCAATATTTCAACAAAAACTTACTGTTATTATTTGGAGTTTCCCCCCCAAGTCAGACCTGTTCAAAAGGAACCGTTTCACATTGCTGACAATTATAAATGTTAAGTCGCGCGGTTTTGGATTTCTGTATAAAGTCCAGGGAAAATTCTGCCAGAAATTACATAGCCCAGCTCACAGTCCCAGTGCATTGCTGTAAGAAGTCTCTGAATTCAAAGTCTTTAGGCGCAGAGGGTCCGATTCGCGCTCAGCGGCTCCAGATTTATCTGGGCCGAGGGCGTGGCCTGGCAGTATTTTGGGGTTTGTACATGGTGCCTAGCCCAGGTCTTCTACTGTTCCAGCCTCAGTTTTCTCTTAAATAATTGAATGGATTTTTCTCACTCTCACTTTCTGGAGCATTTTGTAGAATTTCTCAATGTAAATTACAATCAAAGGTTATGAATTAATATCCTTCCTGATTTTTTCCTGATTTTCTCATCAGTTTGCTATTCTCCTCTATTTGTGGAATTTAAAAGAGCACACTAACAAAGGCTTCCAAATAGATAGCTCTCATCTTGAGTTAAATTCTACGCATTTATTAGCTAATCTAGAAATCTAGCATAATAGTCCACTTACTTAGCCATATACATTGCATTTAAACAAATAGAAAATAATGGGATATACTTTTTTTTTCTTTTTGGGTCACACCTGGCGATGCTCATGGGTTACTCCTGGCTCTTCATCTCAGGAATTACTCCTGTGGGGTGCTTGGGGGACCATATGGGATGCTGGGAATTGAACCCGGGTTCGCCGCTCGAAAGACAAATGCCCTACCTTCTGTGCTATTGTTTCAGACCCTGGAATATACTTTTAAAAGAAATAATTTATCTTTCTATAATGGCATTGCTTGTTTGTTTACCAATATATTTGTTTTAAAATATCATTGTAAGGAAGGGGAGAAGCAGAGTTGAGAGCTTATTGTAAAGAAAGACAATTTGGCCTATCAAGAAAAGTCTGAATTTGAGAGACATCCACACTTACCTACTCATCTTTTTAAAAAATTTTTCTTTGTGTATTAGCTGAATTTTTGTAGACAATATACTTTTCATCACAAGACTAAGTTTCATCATCTGTAAGTAAAATTAAGTAATATGTAATCTGTAGAATTACTAAATAGAGCCTACTCAACACTTTTTCCCCTTTTATTTGCTATAACTTTAAAATAAAACTAAATGCAATAATTTACAAATTATGACATTTTGGGTTGGAGTGGGTGTAGTGGGGAGGTCATTTGGCTTGCATGTAGCCAACCCAGATTGGGTCCGGGCATCCCATATAGTCCCCCCAGCACCACCAGGAGTTATTTCTGAGCACAGAGCCAGGAGTAATCCCTGAGATCGCTGGGTGTGCCCCCCCCCGCAAAAAATGTGACATTTCTAGGTTAAAAGTACTCAGAAAATCTATTACAAGCAGAAACTTAAGTTAGAATTAATTCTATGTTAATAGTGAGTAACTTATAATTTTTAGTTACTTATAAAGTAACTTACAATATTTTAGTGCTATTATTATAGTAATGCAAAGCTATGTATTTACCAAGATGTTTCTTTATATCTTTAATTCAATTGGCAGACATCCTTTTCCTTACATTCACTCAAAATCTCTCCTATGTTAAAAAACACTGTGCTTAATTTACAATAATCGATTCCAGAGATATTGAAAAATGATAGCACTGTATCACTGCCATCCCGTTGCTCATCGATTTGCTCGAGCGGGCACCAGCAATATCTTCATTGTGAGACTTGTTGTTACTGTTTTGGCCTATGGAATACGCCACAGGTAGCTTGCCAGGCTCTGCCATGAGGGCAGGATACTCTCGGTAGCTTGCCGGGCTCTCTGGGAGGGACGGAGGAATCGAAGCCGGGTCTGTCACATGCTAGTAAACGCCTTTCCTGCTGGAGAGTCAAGGGACTTCACCTCTAGAAATTTTCTTGGTTCCAACTGGACTTATTCACACTCTAGTGCTCTACTTGGTATGAAGTACTCAGAAATAAAATACTTAGGGTTTTTTTTTTTACCAGCTTTCTGTATTATCAATAAACTCTCCTCTTTCAGCTTAACTTTTACCCTCTCCACCACCAGAGACTGTCAAATACCCCCTCCTCACTGATTTGATGCCGAAATTCCCTTTCAACCAGATCTTCTCTGCCAGAACACAACTTATCCAAATAAGTATCTAGTGTTTGGATGCCAGACAACTGTGCTAGTGAGGAAAGAAATTGATGTGGCTTTTCCCTTGCAGCATGTCCTGTGAAGAGGAGGCAAAGACAATTAAAAAGTTACTATGGCATGGGGTATAAAGGAAAGCTGTGAGCTGGATGTGCTGTGAGCACAAAAAAAACAAATAACAAAAGCACTAACTTGGTTTGGGAAGGTTTCTGCTACTTAGACTAAACTGGGCAGAATGAGATTTAACAACAGACACTGTGCAATGACATAAAACATACAATGTCATGATTGATCAATTATTCTTGTTTTCTTCATTTAAGACATTATAGCCATAAATTTAAAATATTCTCAGAAGTGTGGGGAAGAAAAAAAACTGGTTCAAAGTCATTGCTTCTGTATGAATTTTTAAGTCATAAGTCTGTGAGTTAGTGCTCACAAAATCCTATGAGCACTGTTGTTGGGAGTAACGAGCAGTTCAGAATAGTGAAATTATTTCATATTTTGAATAGAAAAGAGTTTAAGACAATTGACTTATGCTTTCTGGGAAAAATATCAAGTGTAGATAAATTATTTTAAAAACAGTGAATAGAAGATAGATCTAATCAAAGGATTGATAAAAAAAATGCCATGAAACAAGTCAAAACCTTAAACATCTATCTAAATAACAAAAGAATCTGAAGCCTAATTTTAAATTGATTATTTTCTACATATTCAGCACTGTGTAAAAATCAGAAAAAAGCAGAAAAAAATTCAGAAAAAATAAGACTAGATGAAGACTTTTGCATTTCGTTGTCATGTTTTAATTTTTTTCTTTTATAAAACAAACTTTTTTTTTGGTATTGCATATGTCGTGGTTAAATCTTCAGTTATACTGCCTGAATGAAATCTTCATATATATTCCTCATATCTTACATTCTTATAATGAATAGAGATGGTCTTTATTCTAAATGATCATGGTTGGATAAAGCTTGAAAAATTATTTTCTTTTTGGTTTTGGGGCCATATCTGGAAGTGCTCAGGACTCAGTGCTTGCTCTGTCCTCAGGGATCACTCCTGGTGGGGCTCAGGAGGACCATATGGAATGCTGGGGGTCAAACCCAGGTGAGTCACATGCAAGGCAACACCTTTTCTGCTATACTATCTCTCCAGGCCCTTGGGTTTAAATAAAAGATAGTTAAAACGTATTAAAATGTTTCACTTGTTTACTTTTACCTTTTTTACCCATGGCTATGAAAAAATTTGGGATTACAATATGACTCACAGTTTATTCCTTATGCACAGTGCTTTTTACGCAATGCAGAATATGTAGACAATAATCAATTTAAAATTGAAAAGTGATATGTCTCTAAAAGATTTCCCACAAGAAAATGTGTTTAGTTATCTACCATGTCCTCTTTCAATTCAAATTTTTTTCTTTAATACTAAGGAGTTCATATTTTTAACAATTCCTGATAACCTTTTGGTTCTATTTGTATTTATACTTTTGAAGAAGTACACTTTCAAAGTTTTATTCAGATGAAACACATCATATGTAGTCTGTGTACAAATAATACTGTAATATTATTAACTCTCTTTTTTCAGATTTAAAATATAAAAATATGGCACCACAAACATAGTCCTCATTCTCTAAGTCCTATTGCTGGAACGTAAGAGATAAATGCTTAAAAGAAAATAATTACTTAGATAATTTACAACTGTTAAACTCATTGCTACATCTATCTTTGTTACTCACTCTTTGACGTAAAATAACTTTAGATCCAAGAGAAAGAGCTAATGTAATCACATCAAATTTGATATTTTGAGATAAAGCTCATTACTCTCTTTTGATCTCTAGGCTATAAAGTGAATAATCTTTTATCTTCTTCCAACTTATTCATTTAGAACAATGTAAGTTTCATATCTTTTTCAAATCACTTATAATGGTTTTGTTTCATACAAATGAACACTATCATCCTGTCTGATATATATCAGTTAATACTAAACCATTATAAATCAACTCTTATTAATCTGTGTAAGACCTAAAACCTGTCAACTGGCGAAAATCAAGAAACATGACATTCATTTATATACATATACTCTAAGTAAAAGGGATTCTTTTCTTAGTGAAATGTTTACTTATAGTTCATTAAAATGTTCTGCTTTTAATGAATTACTTCTTTGTCTTCTATATTTATATATGTATATATATATATATCCTCATTAATTTATACTGGAACTCTAAAAAGCAGGGTACAATACATTTTTAAACACTTTCATATATTATATGCTTTTTCTCATTTCAGAATGTCTGCTATCATTGCTAGTCCTGAATATTTTGCCTGTCAGAGTTGTCTCTCCAGATGAGATTTTGTAAGAGTATAGCTTTATGGTTAACCTTCTGGCTTACAGAGCTCACCTTCTCCAAGATAAAGTTGACACCTTAACAGTTTCTGTTCCACCTATTTCTTCAGTGGGAATATCTGCTTATCTTTCAAGTCAGGATGCTTTTCTTTTGCCTTAGGAGTAAATCTCTTGGAGATGTCAGTTTCACTCTCCAGTGAACTTCCTCACTGGAGCTCCAACCAAGGATTCTGTATTAAATTCTGTTAATAATTTATGCCTTCTTGTGGGTGCAAGGAGAACTTTCAAATTGCTTTCTTTCCACCATCTTCATCCAGCCTACCTCCTATTTTGTCTTATTATTAAAAATATATACATAAATTTGAAACAATATTTCTGTTTCCTCATATTTTTTGTGCTACTGTTTTTAGAACTATTTTATACATCCGAATTTTGAGCTTTCCAATGTTCCTAAATCAGTTTATTTGGTGCTGTCCCTATTTGGTAATTTACTCAGGTTTGCCAAATTATTTACTGTCCAATCTTTTGCTAATCAGCTTTCAAAATATTGTTATTCACCTTTGCCCACAGGGCTTATTTGGCCTTAAGACTTATGACTTTCTGAAATTGCTGTCATATTTATGAAATCACAAAGAAAAGGGATATAAATAAGCATACTTTATCCTTGATATGCAATTTAGTCCATCCACTCATTTCAATTTTTTCTGTATTTTAATACAGACCGTGTAGCTACCTTAATATGTAAATAGACATTTTTCTTAATCCCACATTTATCCTACTCTGTTTGTGAATCATCATTGCAATCATTAAATCTCTAGTTTCCTTTCTCTTTTAATCCATTAGTATTTATGTAGCAAAACATAAACATTATCAAGATCTAGTCCCAAGCAATACAGTACAAATTATTGAATAAATTAATAAATAGATAACATTAGTTAAGATTCAGCAGATAATGTTCTCTGCAGAGTTATTAGTACACAACTAATCAGCAAGCAGTTGCTCTTTAAATTTTTTTCCCTTTTTCCAACTCTAAAATTATTTTGATAATCTCTAACTTTTAATATCTGTACTAGTTTTAAACTAGGATATCACTCTTCATTTTCTTAGCAAACTTAGTTAAGACTTATTTTCTCTGAATTGGAAAAAATTAGGTAAAATTTGCTAACCTATCAAAACTGGACAGTTAAAGCTACATTTCACAGATTTAGACTTTCACTATTTAGTCTTTGACCTAATTCTATTGCTAAATGTAAAGATGCTTTTAAGTTCTAATTTTATTTAATCTTTCAGAAGCATTTGACAAGGCCCCTCTTTCATATTAGAAAAAAATACTCTTATCACTTGCTTTTCAAAAATTAATTTCATATCCTCTATCCAACTTCTTAAATGGTCTCTAATTTTCCTGTACTTTATTCTCTGTTTGACACTAAATATTTGTAGACTTTGGGTTTCCTTTATATTGGAGGTTAAAAACAGGTGCCTAGGTGTGTAAAAAATTCCCCCCCCAGAAAAAACTATAGGCATAAGAAAAATTAAATTAGGAAATGAGGACATTTGCAAAGAAGGAGCAAATGGACAGACCACTACTCCAAAGATTAAATAACCCCATGTTGCTCTTTGCCTGAATTTATTTTCCCTTCCCTGGATGTAAGACCCCCACCTATGGCAGACTATGTATATGACTAAGGGATGGAAGTATGACAGGCCTAGAAGTCAGACCTGGGATAGTTTTGTCTTATCACGCAGTTGCTCTCTGCATCTTCCTAATAAGTATTTTGCTGAGGTCCTGTAAGTTAGCATATGGTATATATCTGGGCATTAGAACAGAAACTGAATGAGATACCCTGGAGGGCAAGCACAGGGAATTATCTTTCCACCTTGGTTCCCTGAGTGATTTATGACTTTTATTTCCTAGTGGGTCCCATGTGGCTTTCTGCTGGCTACCTGTAGGTTTTTGTACCTGAAACGAGGAACCTGTTGAGTAATGGCATTTTATAGACCCTTTCACTTCCAAACGGAAATTCTGCTATGCAATACTATGCAACTCTACTATGCAAGATTTTTCAATGTCACAATTCTAACAATGCTCCAGGATCTTCTGCGTTTCCTAGATTCAACAATGAAATTTACTTTTCATGGAAGTTATGATCAATTCTGGATCTGTATAGAGATGATGTTATTCTACTACTGACATTTTACCTCTGGACTACCATTGTCTCTCACTTAAACTCTGAAATATTTTGGGTCAGTCCAAATTACTATTTGCTTTTGCCAGTCTATTTTCCACAAAATTGCGAATGAGATCATTCAATTTAAAACTTTCTCAGGGTCACCCTGTACTAAAAAGTCTCAATCAAGCGAGAGCTTACTTCAAGGGCTAGAACATCTGCCTTGTATATGTAAGGCTCTTGGGTTCATCCCTGGCATTGCAGTGTATGTGTGCATGTGTGTGTGTCTGTGTGTGTCTGTGTGTGTGTCTGTGTCTCTGTGTGTGTCTGGTTTGGATTGGGAGAAGCAGAAGTGGGTAGATGCTACTTTCTTTTACCCCTACTACCTTGCCCCTAGAACTCCTAGGCATTGTGGGACATGAACCCAAAACTAAACAAACAAATCAATCTCTGGATTCTTTTGCTCACATGGTTTTAAAATGTTTGCAATAGTCTGCTTAGATATCACTTTGAGGTCACGGATAATCATCATTAGACAAGGACAACAGTACTTGGTCCTCTGCCTAAAGGTAAGGCAGTTTAGACTCATGATACCCTTCCTCCAAAGCTCCAATTTTATTTACTTTGTTAAAATTTGCAAATGGAATATGCTTCTAGGTACCACCCACAATGAGATTTTTTTAAATTCTGGTGCTCACTGGGCTACAAACCACCTGTGTTCTTCACCTATAGTAACCCCTCCTTGTTACTATTTAGAAAACATGCTTGCTTTGAGGACATGAATCCACAATCTTCAAATGCATCAGCTTATTGCCAATAAAGTTCTTTCTTTACCCATCATGATGTCTCTTATTTTACTGTTCCTTGAATTAAGTGGCAGTGGAATTGGCCCTCTCTGGTTATAGCACCATCTTTGGCTTCTTTCTTGCCAGTCATCCTAGATTTCTTTCTGGATATCACGTGGCCTCTCAGTTTTTCAGACGTGGTATGGTAGATGATGTGAGATACTGCTCAGAACTTAGTCTAGGAATAGAGTTCATTCCTCTTGTTCCTAAAGTTCCTCCCAGAAAGCATTTTGTAACACCAAGTTTGGGTTCCATGGCTATTTGAGGCAGATCAATCAGAAGCAGGTGAAGACTGAGCAAGATCTTTTCTGGCAATAAGCCAGCAGGTTGGCAGAACCTTGTCAAAAGAAGCAGATTTTATAGGAAATCAAAAGGAAAAGATGTGTGCAGACTGGTGGGCACCGGACTAGTCCATAAATTCCCTCCTAGACTGATCCCCTAAAGCCCATTAAACCAAAGTTTCTAATTAAGGGTTCAACCTGCTCTTAAGATTTGGGGAGAAAAAAACAAGCTAAAGACAACCATTCGAGCCCAGAAAGGTTTGCTTGTTTCTCATTCTGTATTCAGTTATTTATTTCTTTTGTAGAAGTTTAAATATCTCAATTCTAAGCCTATTGGGGTGGGGGGAAGTCTGATGCCTGACGCCTTTGAGTTAGGGGAGCTGCTAGACCATATTACTTAGTGATAGGAATATAGGACAGCTGCTGTTTAGAGCAAACAGTGAACGATAAAGGCTTCTTTCTCTTCAGCATCCTTAATAGGAGTGGTGGAGATTCTGTTCTAACTGTACCTATGCTCATTTATTTCTCCTCCTATCACTCCCTGTCACTTCAGGCAACGGAATCAAGAGCACTGATGGCAGTAGCTTGGATTTCTCAACACGCTAACTCCCACCAGAGTGAAACGGTTCCACTAATGAATGAATCCAATCATATACAATTAAAATGCCTCACTGTAGGAAATCCAGATTGCAACAATATAAACATATGACCCAACTGGCAGTAGAAGGGCTGGGAGTTACACTGTTTGCAAGACAAGCATGACATGATTCTTAGGATCTGGAACTTTCCTTATCTCTGTTCTTTAGCCAGAGCATCAGGTAGCTGATGCCATAACATTATAACAGACAGCTTAATGATGGTCATAAGCAGGGACTTCAAAACTTCTAATTGTTTTATTTCACGACCTGAAGTTCTTCCTCTTCTTTGAAGGGATAAAATCAGAGCTACCTGTGAGGATATTTTGTGAGTTGGCCTCTTAGTAAAGAGGTGTAAGTGGCCTCCTAGGAAGGCTAAGTGTTTTATATATCCTTGTCTTGCATGTTTATCAGTGTCCTTGTAAACAGATTGCCTCTTCCATTTTTAATTAACACAAATATTTATTTCAATTAGACCCATTTCCTGATCACTCAAGGATCATTTTAATTCCAATACATTTAACAGATCTTCCCTAGAAGTGTGTTGCTGGTAAGATTTGTTTCTCAGGAATGGAGAGTTGTGATTTAAATTGTGATTTAAATTGTTACACCTCCTGAGAACAATGCATCTCACTCCTTTATTTTCACACTAGAGGTGACATCTTTTCATGAGGGCTTTCCCTGATCCCTGGGGCTGAGATGGTGGTATTATAGCAATCTATGCAAAATGCATCACGTCCTTTAATATTTTGTGAGGTACATATTGCCAAATGGACATAACTTTCACTGTCCTCTGCGTTTTCCTCCTATTACATTGGTTTTCCTCAGTCCTATTTATTTTGTAGCTTCTGTTACTACCTACTTATAGCCCTCCCATTTTTCTGAGGAATCCTAACCTTCAGGATGTTTCTGTTTGTATCCTGTAGCAATTTTTCACATCTCTTTCCATCATGCCTTTGCTTAAAAAAAAAAAAAAAAAAAAAAAAAAAAAACTTGAAGCCGGTGAGATGGGGAAAAGAATAAGTCACTTGTAGTAGAGTCTACTACAAGGTAGACTTTGGCTTGGTCCTCAGTACTGAATATGGTTCCGTGAGTCCCCAAAGTGATCCCTCAGTATAGAGACCTGAGTAATCCTGAAAAGTAAGACTAAAAAGTAAGACTAAAAGTAAGCTAAAACAGTAAGACCTGTTTTAGCCTAGGCCCAAACACCATGCTTCCCCAAAATCCACGGTAAAAGCATTTTTAAAGTATCATGCCACAGTTTCTGCTATCTCAAAAATATTTGTGACTTCTTAAATACCAACAGCATGCTTTAATTGTTTAGGCATCGAAACTGTAGAAACCGTGAATAATTTTTCAACCCACTTTATTCTCAAATTTTAACACGATACATTACATTTTGTGCATGCTGAAGGAGTATACAATAAACTACTGATTCACTTGGGTTTTCTCTTGCCACCCACATACATATATTGCTTTACTTTAGGGATACCCAACAAATAAAGGGATACATCTTTCATAGATTAAAAGTAATTTTAATTTTTCAGAGTTTTAAAGTTCAGGGCTACCAGGGGGGAAAGAATTTGCCAAATTTTGACTAATAGTTTCCCTTGCTCCTCCAATCCTAACTTTGATTTTAGACTCTAATGTGGGAGAAATTTACAGTTGCAATGATAAATACAAAAAAGTATCATTGCTCTTTGCTATTATTATGGTTATTTGTGGTCATACCCAGCAGTCCCCGGCCAGGCCTTACTCTTGGTTCTGTGTTTATTGGTTACTCCTAAAGGTGGTCAGGAACCATATGTAGTTCCAGGGATTGAACCTTGGTCTGCCTCATGACAGGCAAACAATTTACCTGTTAGAGTGTATCAGTGGCTAGAGTAAAGCAGTTTCTAAGGGTTCAACATTCTGATTGAACGAAAATCATGTTGACTTTGGAGAGCTGAAGAAGGAAACACTCTAGATATTAGGTTATTCAATTTAAGAGATCAGGATCCATCATTCATCAATATGTCAGAAGTATGATTGGTCCAGTGATTACAAGTCCACCTCCTAACCACTGTCATCCTATAAAAAGCACAGGAACAACTCAAAACAAAAGAGGGGTTTTATTGGCAATGAAACCAAGGTGAGAAGGGTGGACACCAGCACAGGCTGGAGAAAAAAATTCAGAGAGAGGCAAGTACAGAATTTGGTGTCATGCCCAGGAGAGGGAGAGTAATGTAACAGTTTAGATATATCCTAGAAGTTTTTGAGACAGAACACTGAGCATACAAATAAGGGACATGCAAAGAACATACATCATATGTAGAGAAAATGCCAGAGTCGGAATGTGATTTTTTAGTACGGTAATGAGGATCACAAATGCTGGAGGTCAAAATGGCTTGTGCTGCTTAGCCTGGAGTCTGTTGGTAAGCACTGGCAATCAAGGGCCTGCGGTATTTCTCAGTGCAAAGGTGTTTTTAATGTTTAGCTTCGGCCCAGTCAGTCAATAAAATGCAATGGGCATTTCTCAGAGATTTTCACCATCAAAATGCAAGCCTCGGGTCAGGCTGTTTTATTATTTCTAACCCTAAGTAGTCCTTTTAAACTGGGGCTGAGGGCTGGGAGAGAGGAATGACAGAGAAGAGGCAGAGTTGCAAAATCCTTAATACTAGAATGTTCTCAGCTAGTGACCAGAATGCTGATGGACAGGAGAGGGTGTCACTAAACCACTTTCCGTTCTCAAAAAAGAAAAAAAGTATTTTTCCTCCTTTCCCCCTTAGTAATGACTAATAAAGAAGACTTTGTGTTAGTTAACCTATGCCAAAATTGTATTCCACATAAGCACATTTCTCAGAGTGATTACTCCTTTTTAGAATTCTGTTCCATCTTCCTTACATCTATTTATATTCTAGGTTGCAGTTGTTATATTGATGAATAATACATAGAGGAAGGAGCAGAACCAAGGGTAAGAGGCAGTTGCAACATCCAACTAACAATTCTTAGGGAAAACATATGTCCAGGTAGTCCATGTTTTTGTTGACAGAGTGTGTGTTTACGTGTGAAAATAAGGTAACAATGATGCAAAACACTTCCTGCTACTTTAACTACTATTTTAAACAGTGAAGCTATTTAGTAAACAGTTTTTTCTTTCTTTACTTTGGCTTAAGTAGACTAAATAACGGACAAATTTCTAATTTGTTATCTTACTATTAGCATAATTTTCAGATTTAACAGTCTATGGAGTTCTGAAACCTCATCAATTAGTACTAAATTAGAAAAGTCCCCAAATTCCCTATGACTTGGAAAATTAAATGGAAAATTTTATACCTGATATAGATATCTGTATTTATTAACATTGAAGTCGGTGGGCCACATGGGTGGCTTATGTAGGCGGGGAGGAGAGAGATCACTTTCTTCCCACCCACCTCTGCCACCCACCGTGGGACCAGCTGGGAAGGCCAGGACTGATAAAATCTGTACAGCACGAACTTCGAGTCCCACCAGCTCTAGGAAGTGGCCACAGCTGACGTCCACTTGGTCTTAGCAAGAAAGTTAATTCCCACCACTGGGGGTCTCTGGGAGCTGCAAGCTCAGGCAGGAGCAAGCAATTGCTCTGTGCACGAAGGAAAGTCAGTCCTTGGCCTTCCCCAGGGTTTCTGGGTCCTTCCTTGCCTTTTCTCCCAGAAAGGAATGTCAGGAGTAGATGAGCAATGAAGTAAAAACAGATTTTATTTGAAGGGGTTTAGGAAGCGAAAGGAGGGAGGGAAACAGAGAGAGAGTAATGTATTCAAGAGAGAATGCAGTCTTCTGCAAAGATGGAGAGAGCTCAGTCCATATCGCTAGTGGGGAGATGTGATTAACACATGTGCTCAGGTTCAGTGTGTGCTCGGCCACATGGGCACAAGCAGCATATGGGCACAGACAGCACCTGCGCATGCCTCCTTTGCTCAAGGTGGCTTTGATAGTCTTTCTCCAATCTGCCCCAGGTGGGGTTTTCTAGGTAAATAAGAGTCCATTGCTAGATAGATTGCTGAGAGAGGAAGAGTTGGGGGTGATCTTCTTTGAAGCTCCTTCTCTTGACCTTTGTTCCTGCTGGATCTTCTCTCAGAGGGTGGTCCAGGCTATGCTGACCTGGGCTAACTCCAGGTAAAGGTCTTAGCAGGTTTGGGTTCCTGTATTTACAAGGGAAGGTCAGACAGCCTTAGGAGCAATAGCACAGTGGGTAGGACATTTGCCTTGCATGCAGCAGACCTGGGTTCAATTTCTCCACCCCTCTCGGAGAGCCCAGCAAGCTACCGAGAGTATCCCGCCTGCATGGCAGAGCCTGGCAAGCTCCCCGTGGCATATTCGATATGCCAAAAACAGTAACAACAAGTCTCACAATGGAGATGTTACTGTTGCCTGCTTGAGCAAATTGATGAACAGTGCTACAGTGCTACAGTAATTTCATTGCTATGGGGCTGTAGGAGCCCTTCCCTCCTCTACTGGCGTACATCAAAATTATATATGTTTTATCTTAAAATTCTTATTTCTGTATTCTAACCATAATCACATTTAAAAGTTAGATATAGAGAATATCTGCAAATTAGATATAAAGGATATATATTTATATGTCTATGTATAATACATACTAATACTTATATAACAGTTGAGGCTCTTCCTGTTCCTGGAGCAAGCAGATATCATTGGGCTGCACTAGCACGAGACAGGGACAAATGGTGACATTACTGGAGCCCGCTTCAGCAAATCGAAGATCAATGGGACAACAAGTGAAGTGAAGTGATACATACATATGGGAGGGAGGTGGGGAGCAGGGAGAAAGAATATCATTTCCAACAGCACCTAATAATCAGTACGAATGATGTTGGAGTGGGGGACATCCTGGTAGTGAGTCTCGAGAAGTAATAAAAATTAGCTATTACTTAGTGAAGTTGTTTTCACTAGCCCTAAAGTAGCCAACCAGGGGGCTGGAGTGATAGCACAGCTGGTAGGGCATTTGCCTTGCAGGAGGCCGACCTGGGTTCAATTCCCAGCATTCCCATACTGTCCCCCGAGCACCACCGGGAGTAATCCCTGAGTGCAGAGCCAGGAGTAACCCCTCTGCATCACAAGGTGTGACCCAAAAAGAAAAATAAATAAATAAATAAATAAATAAATAAATAGAGTAGCCAACCAGCATCATGACCAATCCCACTTTGTCACTTTTTGGATGTGAGAACTGGGGACTCACCACACTCACTGGCACAGCACGAGCCCGAAAAGGCTGAAAG
This sequence comes from Sorex araneus, assembly GCF_027595985.1. Lineage (NCBI taxonomy): Eukaryota > Metazoa > Chordata > Mammalia > Eulipotyphla > Soricidae > Sorex > Sorex araneus. Next base: position 67,164,780 of record NC_073303.1, read on the forward strand.
CCCCTTCCAAGAGAAACTCCAGTAGAACTGCAATAGGGACGGGAAGGTGAATTCCAAAAGTTTCAAATTCTTCCCCTTGACAATGCCCTAGTGATGGGCTTCTTTCTACATGGAGGGCCCCAAATGGCGTGGTTTGAGGGGAAACGGTAATGGCAGGCTGCCCCCTCTCTTCTACCCACTTTCCGTTAAATCTCCCACAGTGGTAATAACATATACCAATTTTCAGAATGTCTCATCCAGTTCAAAACTTTCATTAACCCTTTCCATAATTTATCATGCTTCTCAGATGAGAAACCTGCTCTTGATGGTTAAAATTTCCCTAGGTTCCTAATACGTTGAATCAAGACATGGAAAACACATGAGAAATTAAATAATAGATGACAATCTAGGTTCTTTTGCTATATGATTTTGTGGTCATTGACGGTTAACTTCAGTTTAACCACTAGAAAATTCTTCACGAATCACAAATCACGAAATCCCATTGATCATCCATCTCTCAAGCAGGCTCAGTAACCTCTCCATTCGTCCTATCCCTGAGATCTCAGAAGCCTCTCTCCACTCGGCCTTCCCAATGATGCCGCATTGGAGGCTCTTTCAGGGCCAGGGGAATGAGATCCAGTTTGTTACTGGCTTTAGCATATGGATACACCATGGGAAGCTTTTGAGGCTGTCCCATGTGGGCAGGAAACTCTCAGTAGCTTGCTAGTTTCTCCCAGAGGGAGAAATAGGTTATAAGATATCGCTTCTGGGAGCTTGCTTTTAAGTCTCTGGATGTTGGCTGTTGATGGGATTACACACACCTGAGTTCCTCTGCCGGCACCTTCATGCTTGAGGTTTGTCCGAACGTGTGGAGAGGGGCCTTGAGCATGGTTGTGGCTAGGTTCCGGTGGTCTTTGGCCACCAGGAGCTCTGCTTGGGGTAGGGAGGGAAGCTGGAGCCCATCCCCTCCGAGGGGCCCCCGGGGAAGACAGCCAGGCATGCGGGCAATAGACTCACTCTCTGCATCGTTCTTTTCTGGGAGCTTGCTTTTAAGTCTCTAGAAAATTCTTAGATTAACAAAATCTCTAGTCTGTATTTCACACTTTGTGAGTTTCTGTGAACTTGTTAAATATTACCAAAGTAATACATGCATAATAATACATATGCATACATAAGTAATACATCTACATATATATGTGATTTATTCCTTTTTATTTGTGAGCTATACTGATGCTTATCAATATTTAGATGACTATTTGAATATGCTGATTTCAAAATTTTATACCATATCTTACTAAAATGTATCTGACTTCATTTTTTCAGATTATTTTATTAAGATATTAAACTTCAGTCTTCTTCAGTCTTTCAGCTATTTGACATTGTACAATTCTCTTTTCAACTTATCTTCCTTAGTGTCGTATTTTAAATATCCATCTTTAAAAACTTTTCAAAGTTTTAAGCAGAAATGTATAACTTTAAGCACTGAAATACATTTTCCAATAGACTACATAGGGTGAAAATTAAAGTAGGCAGGCAGCTAGTGGAGACCTCCTGGGTAATGAGTTTGGGGAAGTGATAAAACCAAGATATAATCTAAAAGGATTTACTCTGTCACCAGCCCCTTTGCCAGCAACTAAAAGGAGAAGACAGGAGGACTGGACCCCCTCGGTGCTGACTCAGCAGTGACGAAGGCCATTAAGACAATGAAACTAGCCCACACAGATGAGGCAGGATACCAGAGGAGAGGAGAGGCTTCAGAAGCAAATGCCCTGAGCACTATGAAAGGCCACCAGAAGGTCAAAGCCCTTCCCTCAGCCCCTGCCCTGCCAACAGACTTATCTGCATAGAAAGCCCCAACCCCTGAGGTGTGCAGAAAGGCCTATAAAACTCGTTTTGTAAAAACCGATGGTGGTGCACGCTTTACCTTGAAGTCGCTCTTCTCTTTGTTCTCAGTGGTATCTTCACTGTTTGGCAGCATCTCTTTCAGCGGATGCCCGTATCCCAACTTGGAACCTGTCATTCCTTTCATTTACTCGACTTAGTTCTCTCTTCTCTCCTATTTCCTAAATAAAGGGCTTTGCTTCACGGTTTTCTTTTGAAATTCTGTTCTGGGAAAACAGACAAGGAACCTAGGGAGCGGGGTGGAGTTCAGCGCTCTGAGGTCCAAGGCCGCCGGAGCTCGTGCAGACTTTAATGAGTCCTGACCTCCCAGAGCATTTCAGTGCTAAGGTCACCGTGCCCAAGGAGGAGGGAAGCAGCAGTCTGAATTGTCGCCACCGGCGCACTCTGTGGCTTCCCATCTCCCCAAAGGCGAGAAAACAATAAAACTTTCAGAATTTAGTTCTGCTTACGGCAGTTAAAGAAAAGAGCGCGTTCAAGCGCCTTCTAGTTAAAAACTATATTTAATACGTTCTACCACGCATTGGTGAGTATGATCTCCACACCAAACATCAAGTCTATGGAGCATTTCCCTTATTGGTCTGCATTTTTATAAATGAAAATATTCTTTCTTTACAATGATTTCGAAGTCAGTGTCTAATCAATTTCAAAGCATTTGCAACTAGCCTGCTACTGATTACCAGACTCAAAAGAACGAAGCACACACTTTTATATGGCAGGATGGGATGGCATGGGAAGTTCTTTGTAATTTCCAAGTAAGTGATTGCAGTGATAGCCTCTTAAAAAGTGCATAATTGAAATACTGGCTGTATATTGCTGCAAGCAGGCATGCTTTGAAATGGATGAAATAAAAAAAATCCTTTTAAAACAGAAAAGTATTATTTCCTGATATCCTTCCTCACAGTCATCTCTCATGATTGTAATTATTATAATTTAGCAATTATAGAACTTTTAAAATGGATATGCTAACGCTAAGCACTATTATTACCACCATATTTTGAATTAAAAATCAAGCACAAAAATTTCATCAGTGAGGTCTCTCAACCACTCTACCTTGTGTTAATCTGAATACTAGAGATGAAAAGGTCAAGCCCAACAACTATACATACTGAATAGCTGTTTAACACAGCAAGACACACTATTATAGGCTGGATACCAAGAGCATAACCTGAAAATGCTGAGCTTCTGGCTGTTGTAGAGCTGAGCCTTTCCAGATTTAATTAAAACTACACATGAAGATACTATGGACAATGAATCAGACATCATGACAATTACCATGGGCTTTTTTTGTACTTGGATGGCAGAGGAAAGTTATCATTCAAAAAAAGATTAAATTTGGAAGATAATGCATAGAGTAAGTTTTTACTGAGTAAAATGGAAATGCCTTTTTTTGCCATTGCTGCATGCCTTTTGCAAGAATGGGAACCGAGGGTGGTTTAAGTGGCATTTTCACATTCAAGTTCACATTTTCCAAACCATTTTATGGCATCCAACAATGGATGTATATATTCTGGGATATTTTACAATAACAAAATTTAATGCATACCTAAGCACTTCTTCCTCCAGACCCTTGAAATGAGGAAGATTTTAAAACTACTATTTGTAATTATTTAAAAGTACTTTTTAAAAAGAACATTACTAAATAGCCACCAATAATGACTGTCTGATTACAATTAGTTTTCAGCCTGAAAACATAATAAAGTGTAATTCCTTATGTTTATGTGTAGATATATATAGGAAATATAAATACATATTTACCTATACATTCATTACATATGCATGATAATCCCTCTATATATTTTCAGAGATTATAACTGAAAGGAATAACTTTTTTTTTTAGCTTTTTGGGTCACACCCAGCAATCCACAGAGTTACTCCTGGCTTTGCTCTAAGGAATTACTCCTGGCAGTGCTCAGGGGACCATATGGGGTGCTGAAAATTGAACCTGGGTCGGCCGTGTGCAAGGCAAACATCCTACCCATTGTATATCATTCCAGTCCCAAATCAAGAACATTTTTAAAAATTAAGTCCCTTTGGATTGGAGAGATAGTACAGTACCACAGTACCTAGGGCACTTCTTTTTCATGGGGTGGCCTGGATTCAATCCTACATGGTATCCAGAGAGGTGTAATCCTGGGTCACAGTCAGGAATAAGCCCTGAGCACTTAAGGGTATAATGCCAAAACAAAACAAAACAAACAACAACAACAACAAAAAAAAAAACAGCAGCAAAAGAAATCAAAATAATAAAAACAAATTCCCTGACTGTGTCATTTCTGGCAATACTCAGCCTAGCTGTGGGGGCCTAAATGGTCAATGATCAGGTCTGGCAAAATGATGTTTCTCAAGCACAGCAGCGCCATGGGTCATAAGTACTACACGAGCAATGCTCAATGGTACACATGGTGTCAGGACTTGAAATCAGTGTCCAGTATAAGCAAAGTGTGTACGCTACTCCTTTGAGTAGATCTGCTTCCCATTTCCTATAGATCTCTCATGTTTTCTATCTATCTATCATCTATGTATAAACAATATATATAGTTATATGGTTGCTTTGAATTATTTCTTCTTTGTTCAGGTATTTTTTGTTGGCATTTTTTACCTTATCCTTGAACTCAGTGATTTACATTTTAGCATCTTCCATTCTGTTGTTGAGTCTTCCTATTTTTAGTATTTTTAGTTCAGCTCTGTATTTTTAGTCCAATGACTTCATGTTTGTATATTTCTCATAATTTGTCTACTCTGATGGAAGTTCTCTTCCATTCATTTTCTCATATTGCTCAGTAAGCATCACTGAGATCGTTGCTTTCAAATCATCTTCCGGAAGTTTGCATGCTTAGATGTATGTGGGGTGGCGATTAAGGGCTTAGGCATATAAGAGCAGAAGCTATAGCTCAGACTTTGACTGGTCCTGTGCATGGCCCTGAGCTGGTGCTCGTAATTATCCTGCAGTCCTAGTGCTGAGGTCTTCTTGCCTGGACAGTGGTTTATAATCACTCGTGTCCAGAAGAGACTGTGGAGTTCAAACTCACATAAGTCTGAACAATGACCTGGAAAGATACAAGGCTTAATCTCTTTAAGTATCTCTCAGTCCCCAGTTTTTTAATCAGTTTTCTGTGGGAGGGTGGAATTTGCCATTGGTGTATTTCAGTATCGAAAATAAGTTCTACTATGGTGCTCTAGAGAGTTTGCTGATAGTTACCAAATTAATAATGCCCTCTGGTGACTTAAACGCCTATTCCAATATTCATAGTATTTATTATAGGATTAGGGTGCTCCACATTCAGCATACCTTTGATTCCCAAGGCAATGTTTCATACTTTAGAATCTGATCATCTTATTGCTCTTCAGAGAAGTTTCTTTCATGGCAAGGGTGTTTCTGTGCCTCAGATCTATTCAGTTGTACCCCTCTGGCTCATGCTGTGAAAGTGTTACTTATCGGTATTCAGTTTCAGTATAGATTGATCCAAGTTTTGTTATAATTTTTGCTATTATCATAGAGAATCCTTTAGTGCATTTGATGCATATTTTCACTATGAATAATTAATCTTTTCAGCACATGTTATCCAGAATTATGGAGTGACATGGTAATTTTGTTTAATTTAAGTTACTGGGCTGGAGGGATAGCACAGCGGTTGGGCTTTCACCTTTCATGCAGCCGACCCGAGTTCGATTCCTCCGCCCCTCTCAGAGAGCCAGCAAGCTATGAGAGTATTGAGCCTGCCCAGCAGAGCCTGGCAAGCTACCCCTGGCTTACTGGATATGCCAAAAACAGTAATAATAAGTCTCTCAATGAGGGACGTTACTGGTGCCCACTCAAACAAATAGATGAGCAACGGGATGACAGTGACAGTGATCATAGAGGGATGCAAGCATGGGTTCTTCCTATTTGCTTATCTTGGACGTACTCTTGTACTATATTTGAATCAGTTCCATTTGGCTAATTTTTATGCTTCAGTACAATAGTGAAATCATTATTTAAAGTGATATTTAAAAATTGTACTGCATAGGCATATGATGTCAGGACCTACAAACACATTATTTCAATTCCTGTCTACCACCAAACTCCAGGGTAATCTGAGTTAAGTCACTTAATTTATATAAGCTTTGTTTCATCTTGTATCAAATTAAATTTAAAACATATTAGGAGTATTGGTTCATAGTGAGAACTCAATGTGTGTTATGTGATTAATCTTGAAATAAAGTTCAACTGTTCTGTTTCTTTAGTCTGTTAGTTTGTTGCTCCTCTCTATTACAGAGAAAGCACATAAAATTGAACATGGTTACTTCTACGTGAGTTCTTAGAAATGACCTTGAGGATACAATTTTCTGATAATAAAAGATAGCAGAAAATGTGAAGATTTGTAAGCTATAGTATAGGTTTCCTTTGTAATTTTTAAATGAAAATATTTATGCATATACAGCCACACAAATCCCTGTTATTGTGGCTTAAGTATCAACAATAGGTGGTTTGTAATAAGGCCAACTTTTCTCCTAAAGAAAAGAAAAATGATAGGGCACAAGTTCTTTGCTTTATTGAAGAGACAAGAATCTTGCCAGAAAGAGGTTGCAAACCTTGCATGTAAGTATCACTTGTTTTATTTTAAGCTCTTTCTATTGTACCTGATATAAATGTCAAAGACATGATATGAATGTAGACTTTTAAAATGCTAGTAATATGACATAGGAGTGAATAGAATTAGAAACAGTTCAACTTTCAATGTCCAATGATGTTTATGATAGAAATGGTATTTGGACATAAAATCCAAAGCCTTTATCTTAGAATAGAGAGTTAGAACAAAGCTAGCTAACAAATTAAAATTAAATTTAGTAGTACGTAGTTTCTTACTAGGTTGCAAAGAATATTTTTATGCTGAATTGAGTGATAGGTCAAATAAAATAAAAGTTAAACAAAATCATATCAATTCTTTCAAAGCTAGAGAAAGAAACTACATTTTTGCGTTCTTACATTGATTTTACTTCCTCCTTGCTGTGCTTCCCATATATTAGCATATTCTGAATAATGAAGTGCAATCTCACAGTTTTTGTCAAAGCTATTGTTTTCATTTCACTAGCATTTGTCAGTTTGTTGATGAAAGCACTCAGAATTTTGTGTTCCTGCTCTATGATAAATAAAAATGATGGGCATAGAATTTGCACAGGCAGGCTCATTGAATAAAGGTTTCTGTTTTTCAATTGTTTATTTTTAATTAGGAAGAGACGGCCCTAGCACACACTGATTTGTATTTATTCAGCCCAATAAGATACCTTGAATGCATAGTGCTTGCTTCAGCAAAACAAGCTCATGGAAAAGGTAAAGGCAAACTAAATTCATAAAAGTTAACATGTAGAGATTGGAGCAATAGTGCAGATGTTAAGGTACATTCCTTGCATGTGGCTGACCTCAGTTTGATCCTCGGCATTATACAATCCCCTGAGCAACACCAGATATAGACTGCGTGGTCTCAACAAACTACAGTGGTGATCTGTGTAATCCTAAACACAGCAAGGTCTGAACAACACCACATGCACTCACCTCAATGAACCCTGGCTTGGTTGGCCAAGAATCACAAGGGAAGGGCCCCCGAGCTTTCTGAGCACCGTTTGAGACTAAGCCCTCTGCCCATTGTGAAGATCCATGAATTCAGCAAAATTCTTAGACTACATACATTATTACATGCATGCACTAGAGAATGGATGACAAAAACTTTTATTGATAGCCATACTAATTTGAATATGGCTATCAACAATTTGAGCATTATGTAATGATTAGCACTGAGTAATAATATGTCACACATATATTCTAGATTTATCTTAATTTATATATTACTAATTGACCATTTCAGTCTAAAAATTGAGTGATCTTACCCCATGAGAAAGCTGGATTTGATCACTTTTTTTTATTTGTTTTTATGGGGGGTATTTTTTGTGTGTTTTATTTTTTGTTTTGGGGGCCACACCTGGCAGTGCTTAGGACTTACTCCTGGCCTTGCACTCAGGCATTATTCCTGGAGAACCATACAGAGTGCCAGGGAGCAAACACTAGTCATCTCTGTGCAAGGCAAACACCCTGCCTACTGTACTATCTCTCTAGTCTCTGATTGCTCTTCCTTACCTGATGGTTGTGGTTAGGACTTTCAATGAAATTTAAGATAATAGTGGTTAAAGTGGACCCCACTTTGTGCCTGATATTAGAGGGCAGGCTTGTAGATTTTGATCATGGAATATAATGTTAACTGCAGATTTGTCATAAATTGACTTTGTTATATTGAAATCCTTTGATCATTATTTAGTTTGAGGGTTATTTTTTCAGTTACAAAGGAGTGTTTTTAGACAGAGATTTGAATTTCAGAAATTAAATTACCTCATATAAATTGAAAGTCATCAGCTAAAAAAAGATAACTTCCTAGGTGATATAAATGTAGACAGACCATTTTAACAGCCTACATATAAACTGATATCTGGTCATATATTAATTTTTCATAGCATTTTATCCTGTTTGGCAATTTATTTTTAATTTTTATAGCCAATCATTTATATCTACCTCATTAATACATCCTTTACCTGATCTTTCTGCTTTGATTTGCCTCCTCTTTTTATTGACATCTTTTATTTAAACTAAACTACAACTCCATGTGTAGTTTAATACTTCAATATATATATATGGAAGTTTCACCACAACTATCATCGAAGTCATAATTTCATTCCACCACCAAAAGACCGCTCAATCCATTCCTCCCACTCACTGCCCTGTCTCTAATTATCCCCATAGTTTTATCTAGTCTAGGAATTATTTTTATTGTTTTTGAAGAGTTCATCTGTTATAGTTTTTCATATTCTACATATGAGTGAAACAATCAGGAAAGTATATAAATAAGCAATCCTTACTAAAATAGGTAGTTCTTAACAAATTTAGCATAATATCAAGATCCAAATATTTTGTTACAAATGACAGAATTCCATCCATTTTATAGAATGGCTTTATTTGTATTGAGTATTTATACTTACTACGTGTCCTTTGTTCAGTCATCTGTAGATGGACATTAGAATCTATTTTAATGTTTGGCTGTGGTGAGCAATGTTGCTAAGACCAGAGGGGTGCAGACATTTTTCCAAATTATATTCAAATACATAACTAGAAGTTATAATGCTAGATCATATGATGTTTTTATTTTAAAAAATCCTATAGCATTTTACTATAGAGGCAGCACCAATGTATAATAATTCCACGAATAAAAGAGTTCCAATTCCTCCATGTCTTCACAAATATTTGACTATTCTATCATTCTTCATGTCTAAACGTTGGACATGGGAGTCTCCCGGTGGACAGATCCACAACAAAATTGACCACATCATATTCAATTGAAGGCTTTGCCTGACCGATGTCGCTGTTGTTCCAAAATTCCAAATGGGATTGGACCACCATCTCCTTCATGTAAAATTCTACTTTACAGAGCAGGGAGAAAGGACTGCAAAGTTTAAATTTAAGAAGAGAACTCCCAGAATGACCACGATCTAGGATATCTTTGGCACTATTGCAGCAATGTGGGAAGATGCCATTGTTGAAAACATCAATGAGGAACACAATCGACTGGTTCAGCACCTCCATGATTGTTCAAGGAATGCCGAGAGTGGGAAAGCCACAAACAGACGCCTGTCTACGGAAACCCTCGAGCTCAGTCGCCAACATGGTTTGGCAGGAGCCTCAGGCAATCACAATCTAACATCCAAACTCGCAAAACTATGCAGAGAAGCGATAAAGGAAGACCTCAAAGAGAGAAGAGCAGCAGAGTTGGCCGATGAGGCAGAAGCTGGAAAAAAATATTAACAAGGCCCACCTGTCCTTCGCCAACTACAAGACCAAGATGACTGCCCTCTGATGTCCTGACAGATGTATCTGACATCCTGATGGATCTATCACAACTTCCAGAAGGGCAATGGAGAAGATTATTTACGACATCTACTCAGATCTCTTCAATAACCACGTCTACCTGCCCACATACCAAATTCTGCAGGATGAATATGTTGTTCCTAATGTTCTCCCTTCTGAAATCTGACACGCCACTTCGTCTCCATTGTGAGACTTGTTGTTACTGCTTTTGGCATATCGAATACGCCACAGGTAACTTGCCAGGCTCTGCCATGCAGGCGGGATACTCTCGGTAGCTTGCTGGGCTCTCCAAGAGGAATGAAGGAATCAAACCCGGGTCGGCCGCATGCAAGGCAAATGCCCTACCTGCTGTACTATAAGAAGTAAATTTACTATAGTTGTTTAAATAGATTATTAGCTGAGAAAAGGATAAAGCAGTACACCCTATATGGAATCCCACCCTTGAGCAGATCTCCTAGTAACCTGGGAGTGCTGAACCCTCAGATGAGATTTTGTCCTTGAGTTAATCTCCTAGAACTTCCCCTAAAGAAGCTTTACCTCTGTTTGTTGTTATGATAATGTTTAACTCCACCTATGTGTGTACCCCACCCTTCATGATTTCTAGATAAGTATGCTGGAAGGGGAAAGAGGGGAGGCTGAGAACTGAGACTTTGGAGACTTGTGGACTTTGAGGTCTTTGAGGACTAGAGGGACTTTGAGTACTAGAAGGAGGACTTAGAAGATAATAACTAGGACTTTGAGGTTTACAAGGAAAATGGTAATAAAACTATGATGACCAGGACAAGACCAAAACCACGACTATCACTGTGCATAAAGGGCGAGATCAGACTATGCTGGTAAGGAGAGAGAAATAAACTGACGACCAACCAGCCTCAGAGCCTGGCAAGCTCCCTGTCACCTATTTGATATGCCAGAAACAGTAATAACACCGTGCTCTTCATGTTCCTGGAGCCAGCAGACACCACTGGGCTACACTAGCACATATCAGGGACAAATGAAGACATTACTGGTGCCCGCTCAAGCAAATTGATGAACAACAGGATATCAGTGATACAGTGATACCAACCAGCCTGGGGCCAGTTCCCCTCTTTCTCCATTCCCCCAGTCCTTCTTCCATTCCTCTCCATCGTCTGGCCTGGGGAATGGTTCTTGGCCACCGATTGCTCAAGTCACCCGCATGCCCACACTTTTTTCTTAGAAACTTACAGCTGTAGATAGCAGTTTTGCTAATAGTCACTTCTACTTACTTAAGGGAAGCAAAACTTTGGCTTAACTTATTTTGCTCTTAGCATTAATTCATGAGAAAAGAAAGATGAATCTATATATTTTGAGCCCTTTTTTCTGAAAATTACAGTATTTATTTATTTTAATTTTTATTTTTTTAATTGAATCACCATGTGGAAAGTTACAAAGCTTTCAGGCTTAAGTCTCAGTTACATAATGCTCCAACACCCATCCCTTCACCAGTGCACATATTCCACCACCAAGAACCACAGTAAACCTCCCCCCTTTATTTTTAATTATGTCTTTTTTTAATTATGTTGAATTTCCTTATGTTTCTATTCACACCAAAAACTTTTAGAGCGGAATTCACTAAACAAAACTAAAGAATTATGAAATTTTGCATAATTGAGATATATTCTTTGTTGAGATATGTGCCCTCAACAACAAATAAAAGCAATGAAATTTAGAAACTTCCACTAAGATGAAGTCTACTACCTATGAAGAGATAAAATAAACTAGTGTTTAAGTTTTCCTCTAAACTACAGAAGCTTTGAAATAATGGAAAATGCACAACTTGCTGTGAAAATAGGATTTTGAAACTAAAGTGATCTGTTTATTTAAGCAAGAAGATTTAATAAATATATTTAAATCTTATAAAGCGAGATTCCTGCATTCCTGTTTTCCAGTCCACATTGGCTCCATCTTCTTCCTTGAGGGTTTTATTCCTCTTGTTTACCAGCCACATGCCATGGTTTTTCATGTCAGTAATTCTGACCAATTCCCCATTTGTAAATCATATAACCACTGACACTTTTATTCATTTTACTGAATCTGAATTAAACTTTATGAAGAGAAAGAAGGGCTGAAGTGGTAGTACAGCTGGGAGGGCGTTTGCCTTGCACGCAGCTGACCCTGGTTGGATCCTTGGCATTCCATATGGTCCCAAGCACTCTCAGAGTAATTCCTGAATGCAGAGTCAGGAGTAACCCCCAAGCATTGCCTGGTGTGACCCCACACACACACACACACCAAAATAAAAGGTGAAAGAAATTATTTAGCTCACCCTAGATCAGGTTCTGCTCTTGGTTCCATCAAACAGCTCAGTGACACTTGGTAGCAACTTGCTCATTTGAACCAGAGGGAATGTGAGTGGGTGTTATGTATTGTACATGAAGGCAGCAAAGCAAAGACAATACATATAGGTGAAAGTGGTCAGTAAAAAAATCACACACTTTGGATTTAGAGAGGTCCAGATCTTCTTCATGATCGATGCCTAACACTCATAACAGCTAAGGTACAATGATTAGCACCTTTGGCATTGCTCTAAAAGTCCTAATATACCTGATATACATCTGGGAACATACCTAAATAGTCTGGAGTTCAGAGAAATTAGACAGGGCACAATTTTTTAATTATGCAAATAGATTTTTGTCATCACCATAAATTAAGTACTTAAATATAAATTCTTATCAATAATAAAAACTCCATTCTTTGAAGTTCAGAATTAATGCTTATATCTCTAATTAATTTTTCATGAATTATTTGTTCCAATGGTGTGGAACAATGCACTGCATTAAGTTGTGTAGCTCATAGTTCCTTCTTTAGCGTAAGGCACGCCACGGATCTTTAACAACTTATTATTATTTATCTACTCCAGACAAAAGTTCTAAAGAATTTTTAATAACTTGTATTTGTAACTCACAGTAATGATTACACATGCATAATAATGGATGCATTCAATATCAATGCAAATATCAAAACATCACTTTTGTAATTGCTATATAACCTTAAAATGAATATGCAATGCTGAATCTCAATGTGTTTTAACTATGAAGATGCAATTCAAATGAAAACATGCCAAGTCCTAAATAGCCCCAAATACTTGAAAAAGTTTTGCATTTCATAGGAAAGGAATATGCCTAGGTCATTTTACAAAGGACATACAAGTTATTCAGAGATTATGATTCAGAGTTCACTTAATTAGATTTTTTGTTGTTGACTATAAATAACCATAATATGTTAGGGAATAGAAATGAATCTTTTAAGGTTTAAACCAAAAGAAGTAACTCTTGAATAACAGCTCATTACCCTATAAGTCAGAGTAGTAGTTGCAAGAATTCAAGAATTCTGCATACACAATACTATAGCATCACTACAAATGAATTACACTATTTTCCCTTAAGATTTTATAATAATATTCAATAATAAATAATAACCCGTAGGGCAAGTATAAATGGAGGTGGGCTGTAGAGTAGTATTTTACCAGAAACTCAACTCCACAGGCTAAATTGATCTATGCTGATTGCTTTTGCTGTTACAATTTACTTCTGCAAATAATAGTATAAACTCCAATCCTATTTCCCCAACCTGCCAACCTCAATTGACTTCTCTATTTACACTGCTTATTATTAGACACTAACAGGGATATTCTGTATTCAACCAACACTTCAATCCATACTAGAAGCACCTTCTGAAAATAATTTGATCTATTGAAAGAAAAACATAATCATTTAATGTAATTAAAGGCATTGTAATAACAGATAAGTGTTTAGCCTTATAGCATTTAAATCATTTTGCATCTATTTCATGTGGTTTAACAAGCAAGACTGAATATACACACAATTCACGAACAGTTTTTATAAAAAGTAACAGTTTTTATTTTTTAATTATAATCTGATATATCTTTGGCATTTTATATAATCAGTATCTACATTACCTATCATTAGAACTGTAGCTATATTTACACAATGCATAGGAATGTTTTATTAGAACTAAGTTCTTACTCCAGGCCAGGAAAAACAAGGTCTAGGAGGACTGGTCAATGGTTGGAATCTAACACAAGTGTGTATGGGTGGAGGGTAGGTAAGATAGAGACCAGTATGAAAATAATAGCTGAGAATGATGACACTGGACAAGATCTGAGTGTTAAAAGTAGGTAAAGGGATATACATAACTACCTTTTAGTGTCCGTATTGCAAACCACAATGCCCAAAAGAGGGGCGGGGAGGGAGAGAGAGACAGACAGACAGAGACAGAGACAGAGACAGACAGACAGACAGACAGAGAGATGCCTGCCATAGAGGCAGGCTGGGGTGGGTGATGGGAGGGAATCTGGGGACACTAGTGCTAGGAACTGTGAGCAGGTGGAGGGACGTGTATTGAGACACTGTATGACTGAAACCTAATCATGAATGGCTTTGTAAAGGTCTATCTCACAATGACTCAATACAAAAAAATATTATTTTTAATTTAAAAAGTCTTTTATGGTTAATTCAATACTCCTAATAACTATTATTTCTGACTGGTACCAAAAGGTTTAGATTAAAAAATTGTCATTATTTATGTACAAGAATGCTTTCCTCCTAATGTTTAATTTTTGTTCTTTAATGTGTATAAGATTCAAACCATGTCCAGAATATATATGATAAAAGATCACCCCCCCATTTCTATTTATATTTTTAAGTAATCTCATTTACAACTAAACTTTAATACTGATTATCAGGGAAGAGTAATCAAGAAAAAAATACACACAAGTTGATGTCCAGCTACCATTTCTTAGGTTATTATTAAGATTTTAATATTTTCCCTCCCTATAATAATCAAATTTGTATCAAGTGCAGGCATCATCTTATTTAGTATAAGCATAATAGATTGAACATGGATTTTTGTTTTAAATTCAGTTTTACATTTTGAATGTTGAATGAATGATTTGCACAAGAGCAAAGGGAATAATCTATTCACTAAGCATGGAGGCCTGGCTCCTGCTGCTATAATAACCATCCCAAGCTTTAGTGCTTAACAGAAGAGTTTCTGGAAGAAGGCACAGAAAGCCTGATTGCACCTTGAAAGTTGTATGTATTGAAGTATCTTCAGGAAGAGAGATGGAGAGATGGAGGGAGAGAGAGAGAGAGAGAGAGAGAGAGAGACCCAATTAACCCCTCTAGTGTTCTTATCTTCCATATGCAGCTATCTCTAAGTTGACATTATAAGACCAAGACACATCTTTCATATTTGAGTATTATTTCTCCTTTATCAATTAACTAAGAATATTGAAAAACAAGCTTCCATTGCCTAACTGAAAAATGTAAAAAAAAAAAAAAATCCACACACCCTAATGCCTCTTCTCTTCTCTTCTCTTGTTAAATAATCACTAAGATCATTATATGCTTTTTCTGTGTCTGTACCTTGCCAAGACCATGGAAAAGGAGAGTGGAGGATGTTCAGGATATTAATGACCAGAGAAATCTAATTATTTGGGTCTAAGTTTCAGTTTGACTATTAATAAATGTTTTAAAAATGTATCTTTTATTACATTTTGAATTTTATTTCAACTGCTCAGGACTCCACATGTTCGAAGGAGCCTAACTCATGGGGGAGCCAGCAGAGGAACCCACGTGTGTGGGACCCTGGGCCGAGATCTCTAGGGATCTAGAGATGTTCAGATTGGGACTGGGCCTCTTCCACCAAGATCCCCCATTTTCCAGTAGCTAGGCAGTCACACTCAGAGACTGCCCCTGGAGTCATGTAATTCCATCAATGGCCAACATCCAGAGACTATAAAACCAAGCTCCTTGAAGCGCAGCCACAATGCGGCTGCACGATATCTAATAGCCTAGTTATCCCTCTTAGAGAACCTGACAAGATACCAAAAGTCTACTGCTCACTTGGGAGAGCCTGGCAAGATCCCAGTGGCATAATCATATCCAAAATACAGCAACAGATATATATATATACCTCTCGGAGAGCCTGACAAGCTACCAAGAGTATCCTGCCCCCACGACAGAGCCTGGCAAGCTACCCATGGTGTATTTGATATGCCATAAAACAGTAACGATAGGTCTCATATTCCCTGACCCTGAAAGAACCTCCAAACCTCCAGTCGTTGGGAAAGAATAGTAAGGAGAGGCTGCTAAAATCTCTGAGTGTAATAGAGACATTACTGGTGCCCGCTCAAGTAAATCAATGAACAGCTGTATGACAGTGATACAATGATTTCAACTGACAAGACCAACCACTATGGGTATGACTGGCTATAGATGGGACATCATACTCTTCTCTAGTTATATATATATATATATATACACACATATATATGTATATATACATACATATATATACATATACATATGTGTGCATGTTTATATAAAAGAACTGGAACAATAGCACAGTGGGTAAGGTGTCTGCCTTGCACACAGTCGACCTGGGTTTGATTCCTCCGCCCTTCTCAGAGAGCCCGGCAAGCTACGGAAAGTATCCTGCTCGCATGGCAGAGCCTGTCGAATGGCAGAGACTGGCAAGCTCCTCGTGATGGATTCAATATGCCAAAAACAGTAACAACAAGTCTCACAACAGAGACATTACTAGTGTCTGCTTGAGCAAATCAATGAGCAACGGGACGACAGTGCTACAGTGCTAGAGTTTTATTAAACCTTCGATTGATATTCAGGGCCTTACACTGTTATAATACCTAATGATACCCCGTGTATACAACAGTATCCTTCATCTGTTCTTTGTCCATATAAGTTAGTCCAAATAGTTGGATAAAAAGAAATCATGGTGCAAAGTCAGAGTGAGATAATAATTTCACATATTTTTGTTTATGCAAAACCTTTCAACAAAGTAACATGATATGAATATATAAAATTTAAATATGTGTATATTTTGACTCTAGATTGACAAATGGAGGCACTTATTCTAATTGAGCTTAATATCAAAACATATACATATATACACAAATTTATACATTATATTTTAAATTTGTATTTATTACTGTAAACTGCCAATCTAAGTTTTCAAAAACAAATACATGATGAAATAAAAACATCACAAATACTGTGATTTGATATTATTCAATAACAGGAAAATATTCGATAATGTAAATAATTGTTCCAATAGTTAGGTAAAGTGAATTTGATTTTTTTTCTTTGTGGTATCTGCCTTTGTTTTAGGTGTGAGAGTTTTCAGAAAAATCTTCTCTGTCAAAGAATTTTTCAAGCTCTCCAGAGTGGTACCATAAATCTGCGTTTGTATTCAGGGATAAGCCCATAGATATTGAGGTAAGAGAGTCTGTTCTTGCTTTACCTCTCCTCCGTAAGAGAACTAACAGAAAATTACACCATTAAGAATTACTAATGGACATTATTAGTTATTATGTTAATTAACAGACCTTGAGTGTTGAAGGGAAAATATACAAAAGTAAATGTACATTATTTCTATGTTTTCTGGTCAGAATAATTCTTCAAATAATGAAGCAAAGAGGCTTCTACATCCTGATAAAAAGGATGATATGTATAAAAGTTGAAAAGAGATATAGGAAAAAATTGTGAGAACATTTTAAAAGGATTTTCCATATAACTGGCCTCTTTCTATTTTGTCTCACAATGATATTAGATAAAATATATGAGGTGTCTTGACATATTATGGAAAATTATCTAATTTTGAAGAAATAAGTCTCCCAAGGTGGCTAACAATCACATTTCCATTAATTTGAAATGTCAAAACTAACATATACTAAATATGCCTAGTGAAAGGCGAAGTGTTTACAGTAATAAATTTAATTTAGTTTCACTGATCAATTTCCACATTATTTCCAAATACTGCCCATTAGCAACTCTTAATGATATGATTTCCTGTTAATCATACTATCTGTTAACAATTATAAATTTAAATAATTATAGAATTTAGTAAATTTCAGTGCTTTGTTAAGGTAGAAAAATTAAATTATGCATTTTGCTCATCAAAACAAAGAATTTTTGTGAAAGCATTTTTATTATGCTATCCATCTCTTTAATGAGTATTACTAATACTCCCTCTCTGACCAACATTAATAACTTTTTGTGGGGGGAGGGCACAATCAGTGGTACTCAGAGCTTATCTTTTTGCCCTGCATGCTAGGATCATCCCTGTCAGGGTATCATATTTGCAACCAGGTCTCAAACCCAGGTCAGATTCATGAAAGGCCATCTACCTTACCTGTTGTAGTATGTCTCAGGTTCATGACCTGTGTTAATCTGATAATTTCAATATGGACTGCAATTGATATTTTCTCCCCTTTTCTTCCTATAGCCAATTTATTTTAACTTTATTAACAGATTAACTGTTTGATTTTTTTCCGGGGGAGTGGGGCACAGCAGGCAGTGGTCCAGGCCCTGTGATCAGGGACTAGATGGGATGTGTGTCACCAAACCCAGGTGAGGACAGCTGCTCTATACTATCTCTCTGGCCCTACCTATCTATAATTTTTACACAAGCCTTTCTATCAGACTATACTCTTATTTCAATTCCTTAGTGTTCGTTCATTTCAGTGGGGTCTCTGTGACAGCTGTTCAGAAACTTGAACGAGGGAATTCATCCATCTGAATGAAACTCTCACAGAATAATTTCAGTCACCAAAGGTTGTGATCATCTAAGGTGTATCTCTTACTCACCCAGACTGGTCTGGAACTTTTACCATTAAACTGTCATTTAAGGTTTCAGAAAATCATAGTTGGATTGGAGAAGTACACACAATGATCCACTTAAGCAACTTCAATGACCAGTCAGGGGAAGGGTAAGACTTTAAGAGTGATTGATTGATTAGACAAATTCTAATTTTTATATTTGTGTCACACTGGATATCTTGTATCTACTGTCTTCCTTCTGAAGAGTTGTGAAAACCTTGCTTTTAATTGGAGAACTTCATATGTTCCAAAGAGATAAATGACTAATACTGATGTGTACCAAAAATCCCAACCATACTTTCATCCAAAATCTGGTTCATGTGAACCATCTACTAAATAAAGCGTGCTGGAAAACTAGAGTGATTGATAGTCACTCAGTGACAATAATAAAATATTAGCTGAAACAGCATTTAGCATGAGACTAAGCCATTTAGTTTTATTTATTGTTCACAAATAATCTATGAGGAATCATCACTGGAATCACCACTGTCTACAAAATACTAACATTCAGTGGATCTAACAGTGGAATACTAATCATTCTGAGTCTTTCTAACCACCAAGCAGTATATGAGCATCTGGTGACATAAATCAGCATCCAGGCAGTAAAATTCCATTTCTAGTGGTTGGAGCGATAGCACAGTGGGTAGGGTGTTTGCCTAGCACGCAGCTGACCCCGGTTCGATTCCCAGCATCCCATATGGTCCCTTGAGCACTGCCAGCAGTAATTCCCTAGTGCAGAGCCAGGAGTAACCCCTATGCATCACCAGGTGTGACCCAAAAAGTGCAAAAAAAAAAAATCCATTTTAAACTGAATTGGATTTCAACACAAAAACATTACGACCTTTCTTTCCTGATAATATCAACTAGTAGTTTGAAATTCTAATATTCTTCTTAATATCTTATCCTGAATTTTCTACTTGACTTCTATTTGCTTATATTTTTAAAGGTTATCAAACAGATTGTAAAAATGCATATCATGTCTACATGTAGCTAAGCACAGCACAGTCCTGTCCCGCAAAGGAAGTGGTGAGTCACCCGGAAATATGTGTTGAAGTTAACATTGTATTTTCACCTTTGACTTCCAGGAAAAAACAATATAGCGGAGGATCCCTTTTCCAGGACAATCGTCATCAAATTTATGAGAGTGTCAGAGATATAAACTTGAGGTCATGAGCAGTAGACAGTGCTTCAGAGATCCTGCATCTCTCCTTAGATTATAAAGTTTGAGAGCAAAAGAAATTTTGACTGCCAATGCTTAGAGGGCCTACTTTTGATTTAGAATAAAAATGGATCACAATATCTGTAATCAAGATGATATCCCAGAGCACTTTCTTTCACATTTGATGTAAAACTGCAAGATAGATCACCGTTTTTAAATAAAATTGGAGAAAAATTAGATATAAGCAATTAAAATCATTGCCCCCAAATTTAAAATGTTTATAAATTTTTTACAAGGATGAGATATTTGAATATTTGAGTCATGACTAGTCATTGATGCATTATGTCCAAAAGATGTATAAACCATGTCAGTTTGGTTTCACATGTAAATTATATTGTTTACTCGGAAGCACAACTGTTTTTCTTTCCTTCTATTTACCTAGTAATTTTGAAAAAAAATCATAAACTTTTTTTCTTTTTTAACATCACCTTCCACTATCCCTTCTTTTCTGTTCTCTATACTGATTCCCTAAAATGATTAGTATTCCATTAATGACATATTGCCATGGCATCCTAAACTAAGTGCTTTCAGTTTCACCTCATCTTTGGATCTTTCAGCCAGTCTGATGCACATCACCAGTGCCAGTGGAGTTGTGTATTCCCCTCTGACAGTCTCTGATTTCATAGGATCCACATTGCTCCAAACTGCCTGCCATCCAGACTTCTTTTTAATGTGTTTCTGCAGCTGGTATCTTCAGTATGGTTTGCTGGACTGACTCCTCTGCTTCTTGTGTTTATTTCAGCCAGAATCCCACAGTGCATGCCCTGATCAATAAAACTAAACCCCAAGCCTTTCAGATTTAGCTCAACTTTCCAGACAGGTCACTTCAATACACATTCCTCTGTGAACTCTCACTAGATTTAATCTTCCTTCTTTTTTTTAGGTCCACTTTCACGTAAGAACTTCCTAGAAAAATTTAAAACTTTTTTTTTGTTATACCTCTATTCTGATCTATTTGCTTAGGTATTTTATGAGTTTTAATAGAAAAACAAAACTAGAATGATATATAAATGCACAGAGAGAGAGAGAAAGAGAGAAATCTAGTGCAAAAATGCCTTACATGATTGCAGAACTGACTATAAAAATGGAAATCTGAAATATTTTGGAAGGAGCAAACTGGACCTCAAAAGCATTAGTAGAAGCTTTTTCTCAAGGAAAAAAAATAGCTACAGCCATGCTCGAGGCCCCTCTCCACACGTTCGGACAGGCCTCATGCATGAAGGTACTGGCAGAGGAACCCATGTGTGTGGAATCCCATCAATGGCCAACATCCAGAGACTTAAAAGCAAGCTCCCAGAAGCGATATCTTTAGCCTACTTCTCCCTCTGGAGAAACTGGCAAGCTTCTGAGAGTTTCCTGCCCACATGGGACAGCCTTGCAAGCTTCCCACGGTGTATTCATATGCAAAATTCAGTAACAAGCTGGATCCCCTGACCCTGAAAGAGCCCTCAGTGTGACATCCTTAGGGCGGGGTGAGTGGAGAGAGGCTTCTAAGATCTCAGGGAAAGGACGAATGAGAGGTTACTGAGCCCGCTCGAGAAACCAACGATTAATGGGATTTCGTGTTTAGTGATTCGTGAAGCCTTTCTATGAATTGAATCAGACCTTCCAGAATTATCTAAAACACTATTACTTCCAAACTTTAATAACCATTAAGTAATACCCGCATAACAATCCCAGATCAATAGTGTATCTGGAATGAAGCAGGACTGGGGCCTCAACCAACAGTGCTCAGGGTTTACTACTGGCTCCATGCTCAAGGATCTCTCCTGACAGTGCTTGTGGAAAAAAATGAAGCCCCATGTTCGACACATGCAAAATAAGCATCTTACTTGTTACATTATGCTTCCAGTCCCCACAAATCAGTACTGGAAAAATAATTGTCCAGTCAAACTCGCACATAAAAATGACCATAATTTGTTATAAACTAAATATAAAAGTGAAATGAATTAATAAATAAAAATCCATTCACTACTAGCCTACTTTTATAGCTACAGAAGATAAATCTTTGTACCTGGCAAGAGAGACGAATTTAGGGAAGCTGAAAAAGTAAACATCTAGCTTAACACAAAGAAAACTAGTTTCTTGTCTAGAGGAATTCCTCTGCTACAGCCAAATGATCAACTTGTTATTCCCTTGGTTGGGCTTACATATTATGCCTACACAAATATATCAACGTCTCATCTCCAAAGAAATACCCTCTTCAACCTTGCAGTATAGGTTATGGTGCCCCTTCAAGGTTCAACCTTATAACCCTTTGATAACACAGTGTGTTTAGTCGGCAAATGGCTGTAGACTGCCCCATCAGGCACTGCCATAGCAGTCATGGTTTACGGTATTAAATTAGCAATTCCCATCCATACCTGGTATTATTTTTCATCTTTAAACTATTTCTCCAGCTCCATTAAAATAATGAGTCCATGTGTAATTTTGTGTTCCCTAGATATGTAATAAGTCAAAAGTGATTATGACTACAATGATCTCTGTCTAGCAAAGAAAATTGTTCCCTAAACCACTCAAATTATTAAAAGATCATCCGGATGACAATGTGAGAAGAAATAGGTAGAGATACCAACCAATTATTTGTAATTCAAGGCCACTTTCTTTTGGTATGTTGGAAAATTCATTCTGGATTCATTTACTTTTGTTTCATCCTTATCAGCATTTCCTCTCCTCTCATTGACATAACCCTCCTTCCAAGAAGCCACTGCAATATTTCTCCTTAGATTCAGCCTGCAGTGCTTACCCAGCATTCTCAACTCTACTTCCCTGCCTGAATTTCAGCATGACTCATAATAGCAACACCCAACTAGGGTCCTGTCACTTCAGATTGTTTATATGCTTCTCCAAAGACATGCAGGACTCCTGCTGCTGTTGCTTGGAGTTATTTACAAACATTCAATTGAGTAATAATTCCCTAAAAACATTAGAAATATACTAGCTTTGGAATTTTTTTAAAAATCTGGTGCTTTAATCAAACACTGCCCTCAATATAAGTGTCATAGATTCTAGGACATAAAAGCAGGAAAGTGAAACTTACATCTTATAATTCCTGCCATAACATGATATTGTGGTTTACTTCCTAGACTATTCAATCCTTAATTTTTAACAAAGTTGTATTATAAAATTAAACTACTTCACTTGGTTATACCCTGGAATCTTTCCCCATTGAATAATGGTACTAATGCCAATTGATTAACTGAAATAGACTTAAAACACAAACACTCAAGATAGAATCATTCAGACGACTAAGTTGAGTTTTAATTATATTAATTGAGATTAATTATATAAATATTATATAGTTAATATATAATATGTAAATATATGATATATAATATATAAACAATATGTATACGTATAGTTCAGTAAATTTATATATGTGTATATTTTTTCAGTAAATTAATAAAAATGTGAGTATTATTTGTAGCATACATTTTTGTTTCGGACACTGTGAAACTGTCTTCCAACTAGAGTAGGAAGACACTGGATAGTTTTGTGGACAAATCTACTTTGTAGTTGTAGATTTTTTTCTACTTAATGTGTATGATGCAAGACTGTGTCCTATATATTTTATGGATTAATGAATAAATTGTTGATGAATAAGCTGATACACTTTCCCCTACTAACCATGTCTGTAAAAGATAGCAAACGAGCCTCTTTTGCTATCACGCTGGAAGAATGATAGGAAATGTACTACATTCTCTCACTGAACACATCCCTTTTGAGAAAACATACTAAAATATACATGTATATGTATATCTAAACCCTTTTTTTGAAGTTGCATAAATTAACTTACCTAAAAATAAGGTAATTGAATATTCTATGTTGGTATGACATAAATTATTTTAAGTTTGTCCAAATTAGCATCAAAGATTCTTCTGGGAGTGTTGACCCTGGCTGTCCTTCCAAAAATCTCAGATCTCTTTTGGTTCCTTTTTTAGAAGTGTGAATCAAAATGCACAGTGATTAAAAATATACACTCAGCTGTAGAAAGAAGATAGAGAAAACAAGAAAAATCACCTTTGCATGGTGAAAGGGAGGAAAATGCTTGCTTTTAACAGAGAAAGCCCTGAAAGTAATTACATTAAAGGCATATTCAGTAATATCATTTAATAATTTTTCCAGGACACTTATGAGTAATTTTAAGATGTACCTTTTAACCTGCACCTCATGTTCCATTATACATAATTATTCTACTTCCTTATTATACCTTTTAAATGATACTGATTAATTATATACATTGCATAATTAAATTATGAGAAATAATTAATCATCATTGCATTATTGTTTAATTAAACTACATATTTCATTTTGACTCATAAATGCAAAGTACTTCAACTCATGGCCTAACCACATTGCTATATGGGTAACTGACTTAGATTTTATCATAGATAAAGAAATTAAGGTCCATGTTAAATGACTGATCTAAGGTAAAACAAGAATATTCTTGGTCCTTAGTCAATGACCAAGAACAACATAAAATGCAGAACTTCTAGCCCGACTTCACAAAGCCAAAAGAGAGGAAAACATTTTTGTTTTCAATTAATAATAAGATACATTCTAAAGAATCATTGCTCATGTCTTTTAGAATCATATGTTTCATACAGAGTTTCAGAAAACAGAAACTATGAAGATATCAGTTAATGTCCTTTGGACATTAAGCCTGAATATACCTAGCTGGTGGAGTTCCAGACACTTGCCCTTAACACTCTGCATACTCCACATAGTTCTGGGAGCACTTATATTTAAAATAAAATCTTTTAAAACCTCCAGATAGATGTTGTCTCTATATGGCAGTATCAGAAAACAATGATTCAAGAGATAAATGTATATTTTCTACTATGATATCCATCCAATATAAAATGAGGGGAGGGTAAATGAGGCGAGAGAAATAGTAAAGCCTATTGTTCAAGCTTCTACACAGCAGGTCGAGTGTGTCCGTTGCATGTAGTCAATATGGTTTAATTCCTGGAACCCCACATGGTTCTCAGCACTGCTGGGAATGATCCCTTAGTGCAGAGCCAAGAGTGAAGCCTGAGCATCCCTGCAGCTCTGGGTTTGGCCCTAAAAGAAATTGACATAATATTTTAAAAGGGAGAGAAGAATTTTTTGTTTGTCTGGGGGCCACACCTGACTATGCTTAGGACTTACTCCTGCTCTGCATTCAGGAATCACTCCTGAAAATACTTGGGGGACCAAATGGATGCCAGGGATGAAGCTTGGTTCGCTGTGTGCAAGGCAAATGCCCTAGCCACTATTTTTTTTTAAAAGAACTGATGGGAATTGGTTAGATACAACAATTTTCACTATTTTTACAGAAACTACTTTTAATAATTTCATTAGCTGTTTAGTAGTAACAAGCATTAAAAATAAATTATTTGGGGTCTGCTATGGAGATGGACTTTGGGTGAATGGGAAAGTGGGGACAATGGTGAAGAGAAGGTCACAGTGGTGGTGGGATGGGGATTGGAATACAAATGCCTTTAACAGATGCATTATGAATAACTTTGCAAAACACAATGTCTAAATAAAATGGGTAAAAAACAAAAAGAACTAATGAGAATTATGATAAATCACAAGGAAACTTTTACTACTCTTTTTTTTATTATTGTATTGAATCACCATGAGAGAGTTACAAGCTTTCATGTTTCGGTTACAATTATACAATGACCAAACACCCATCCCTCCACCAGTGCACATTCCTCACCACCAATATCCCTGGTATACCCCCCTTTTCCCACCCTCCCCCTGCCTCCATGACAGACAGTATTCCCCATACTCTCTCTCTACTTTTGGGCATTATGGCTTGCAACACAGACACTGAGAGGTCATAATGTTTGGTCCATTATCTACTTTCAGCACACAGATCCCAACCTGACTTATTTCTCCAGCCATCTCAGTGATCCCTTCTCTATTCCATCTGCCTTCTCCCCTCCGCTCATGAAGCAGGCTTCCAGCTATGGAGCAATCTCCTGGTCCTTGTATCTACTGTCCTTGTCATAGTCTCATGTGATGTTATTCTATACTCCACAAATGAGTGCAGTCATTCTATGTCTATTCCTCTCTTTCTGACTCATTTCATTTTGCATGATACTCTCCATGTGTATCCATTTATAAACAAATTTCATGACTTCATCTCTCCTAACAGCTGGATAGTATTCCATTGTGTAGATGTACCAAAGTTTCTTTAACCATTCATCTGTTCTAGGGCACTTGGGTTGTTTCCAGATTTGGGCTATTGTGAACAGTGCTGCAAAGAACATATAGGTACAGATGTCATTTCTACTGTGTTTTTTGCATCCTTGGGAACTCTGACTACTCCTAAAAGTAGTTTAATCTCCTCTTGAGTAAATTATATCTGGTTTAGCTAAATTCATTGATGGATTCTTGGGTTACTTATGTCTGTTGTAATCTCCTAGATTAGATAATATTCATAACTTCTGAGAAAGTTTTTCTGTTCAAGACTGTATCAAAGCACTAACACAAGTTTGTTTATAAGACTATGGTGCAGTTGATATGTTTTGCAGAACTCCCTCTAATATGAAGACTGAAGAACACTAAATTAATTCCCTCACAAAAGCTTAGTACAACGAAATCAAAGATTATTGAAGATAGATTGGAAAATTATTAGAAAGGGAATGAAGGCCTGAGAGATAGAACAGAAGATAAGGTGCTGGCCTTGCATACAGTCAAGTCTATTTTCATCTCCAACACAAAATATGGTTCCTAGGAGTGATCTCTAAGCACAAAACCAGAAACAAGACTTAAGTACTTCTGGATATGGCCCCAAAACCCACCTGCCAGCCCCCAAAAGAAATAGCAATAGATACTAAGCAGTAAAAATAAAAATAGATGTCCATTATAGAGTCTAGTCAACACATAAGCAATTTAATGCTTTGATATATAGAAAAGATGAATATTCTTTCAAACATGTTAGCTGTAGTCATTTATGTATGCTGTGCACATACATATGTCTGCACGTGTACATTGAGAAACTGGAAAGATACAACTTTGTTATTCCTCATTATATCCCTTAATTAAAAAGCATAGGAAATACAAGAAAAACTGTAAAGGCCAAAGATCATATATAGGTAATTCTAAGTTGCTCATAACTATGATTTTTGTGTGTGAATCCTTCAAATAACAAATTCCCTAAGGTGTGTATTTTTAATATGATTAATATTTTTAATACAGTCTCCTTACATTTTTTTCTCAAATTCATCCCCTTTAGAGTTCTTTATTACTACAACAGAACAAAGAAATAATCCTTCTATTTGATATTTGTTTTCAGGATATAACTGCAGACACAATATTTACAATCGTCAGTGTTAGGCATTAAATTATAGGCTTTAAACTGCAGCAAAATTGATACATTGGCTTTTTAGGACACTCTGCTGCATCTTCACAGATCACATATTTGTTTATGAAGAAATGGTTGTCTGTACAATAAGGTGATATAGGCCATTAATTATAGATGGAATCCAGAAGATAAGAGAAAGGATGATTATTTATATCAGCCAGTTCCTTTCCTGAATTCTATACAGTGCAGGAGCTAATAAAGCTACTGTAATAACTTTGAACCCAAGAGGTAATTTACATTTTATTAGGTGGAAGCAATTTGAAATTGTTTGTTGCAGAAGATTAAAAAGATGGGAAATAAAGAGAGAGGGTGAGACTGAAGCTTGAATTAGAAATGAGATTCATGGTTTTCCTTTGATCCACCGAATAGCAACTGTCTGTACTGCTTTATAACTTCATATGATTTCCCATCAGGTTGTCTGACAATTGACTCTTTAAATGTGATGATGCTGAAAAATGGTGTCTAAGAAAAGAGATCTTTTTTAAAACACATTCCAGTTTCCTGCAGCATTTTACTAATGAGATACACAATAAAATTATATCATTCATGCATTATTTAACATCACCCCCCACTCCGGATTTCCATCTCTTGATTTTAGATGATACACATACTTGGAAACAGAACAACCCCAGGCATTTTAGGTTTTGAATATAAATCATGTAGATAGTTTAAGAATATTATTTAAATAAAAATACCCCATTCTCTGTCTTCAATTATGTGTGAATATTTATTCACATACATGAATTTTCACAGCTATAACTTCATTTAGTATTCATATTACAATATTTAATTTTTCATAGAACATATTTTTATTGAATGCCCACTGGTATGAGGTGTCATGATAAGGATTGGATATGCTTAATTTAAAAAAGCATCACCTTTAGTATATTTCACAACTCCCATGCAGATACTTGAAAGAAATTCTCTGATAACCTGCTGGCATAAATTAAAGTATTTACAGAGATACAATATCCGTTCTGCATTTAAATGACCCAGGACTTTAATATTAGAATAGAGGAGGAATAAATGCTTTGTACGCCTAAAACATGCAATTAAATAGACAGATTCATATATTGATGTGATGAGCCAGCTTTTTCTGGCTACAGGGAATTGTAAGCAACTTTTTTCAAATATGTGTTCAAAGATTTCAGTTTGCTGTCTTAAAACTGGCTCACGATGGAAGTATTTACATCAGAGAAATCGTAAATGCAACAAACCATGCTGTTACCTTCTTGTCTTATGTTTTCAGATGGTGTTTTTCATTTTAACACCAACTAACAAATCTCTGGATTTATACAATATTGTTTACAGAGTTATTTAAAATTGCAATGTTGAATTAACAGCACATTCAAAAATTTTCTAATATTAGTGCATATTGAAATAAGGCCATAATAAGGTGATATCTAGAAACTCTTCTCTGGTTTGAGAAAAAGTTTTGTGGAATTGGTGGGAGAATAGGAAATAGCTATGATAAAACAGGCAAAACAATTTTTTTAAAAAAAAACTAAGTATAAAACATGGGTGTGTGGTAATATGCTCATTTGCATTTTAGTGCATTATAAAGTATCAAGGATGAATGTATTTATTCATTTATACATCTAATGCATATACACAGTACGCATGTATGAACTATTTAAATTGCGATTATATATTTTATAGGTGCTATTTTTTTAAAATAAAAAATGTACAAACCTTTATACTGTATAGACAACCAATTACTTTCTTAGTATATCTCATTGTCAGTCAGTTATGACTTATAATTTAATTTTATAAAAAGTTTTATGCTAAAAATAATTTTTCAGTAATCACAATCCTTTCCTTAACTATAATTCAAATTTGTTCTGGAGGATGAAAATAAGTAGCACCGTAGCACTGTAGCACTGTCATCCCATTGTTCATCGATGTGCTCGAGCAGGCACCAGTCATGTCTCCATGGTGAGACTTGTTGTGACTGTGTTTGGCATATCGAATATGCCACTGGTAGCTTGCCAGGCTCTGCCCATTATGATATATTTCATATTAATTAAGTGTTGTATCTGTATAAGATAAAATTGTTGTGAGTTTTTAGGGAGTTTTGTGGTCACACTCAGATGTATCCAGGGCTAGACTTGAGACTGATTTATAGGCACTTTATAATTTCGGGACTGGGCCTCTTCCACCCAGATCCCCCATTTTCCAGTAGGCGGTCACACCCAGAAACTACCCCCGGTGCTGTGTAATCCCATCAACGGCCAACATACAGAGACTATAAAACCAAGTTCCCGGAAGCCCGTGGCCACTCCTCATCTGACAGCCTAGTTCTCCCTCTTGGAGATCCTGACAAGCTACTGAGAGTCTATTGCCAGCTGGAGAGAGCCTGGCAAGAGCCTGGCAAGCTCCCTGTGGCTTATTCTATGTGCCAAAAACAGTAACAATAGGTCTCATTCCCCTGACCCTGAAAGAGCCTCCATCACTGGGAAAGACAAGTAAGGAGAGGCTGCTAAAATCTCAGGGCTGCCCCTGCTGCCAGAAGTCACGCCCTCAACCCACCCTCAGTGCCATTTTGCCGCAACAGTCAGCAGCAAGAATCCGGGCCAGCGGCACCACAAGCCGGAGAATGCTCCAGACCCCAGAACGGGCCAACAACACCAGGGCACTAGACGGAGAAGGTACAGCCAGCACGCCTTCTCCAGATGGAGTCCCAGCGACACTGAGCTTCTACTAATAAGGCTCCAGTTTGTGGGACTGGGATATCTCTCCACACCGCATGGCCGCTTATGCGGCTGTGTGACCTTTCCTCATATCCAAAGAAAACGCTCAGGAACAGCTCTGCCACCCCGAAGCGGCCATTATACCAGAGGCACAGAACCCCAGAGGCTGCTGGCAGCTACACTTGTGGAATTTGAACTAAACTACGGTCCCGTGCCGCCCCGGAAGGGAAAAAGTTTTTGTCCCCATACTTTTCCCTCTCAGCAGCATGGCGACCACCACTGTTTAATGCCAATTGGACAGAGAGGTAGGAGCTTGTAATGATGGGACACATGGGGAGTCCCGTAGAGGGGGCAGAACCGGCCCTGCCTCCTGCCCAAATAAGACTCCGGCGACCTCCCACAGACAGCTCCCCCACTCCTGAACAGTCATGATCCCAGAGACACACAAACCAATCTCAGAATGCAGCGGCTGCTGGCAGAAATACCTCTGAACTCAATACCAGAATTGGCCCCAAACTAGGCGGCCGATTTCACAACCATGAAACATCATATGCTCTCTGTTATCAACAATAGAAAACATATGATCTAATGATGCCATTCTGACAGGTCTGACTGTTGGGGGGAAAACTCCAAATAATGATAGTGAGTTTTCGGTCAAAAATCAAATGTTATCATAGCAATGGGAGAGTTAATTGAAAATAATCTGCCACACAGGCAGAGGGAGAGACGGAGGGAGGGTCTCTGGGGTTCTTGGTGGTAGATCACGTGCACTGGTGAAGGGATGGGTGTTTGATCATTGTATGACTGAGACTTGATCCTGAGAGCCCTGTAACTGTTCTCACGGTGTCTCAATTAAAAACACATAAAATAAAAATATAAAAAATAAAAAAATAAATTAAATTAAAAATAGCATCCTCTTCACAAACCAGAAAAAAAAAATCTCAGGGTTGAATGTAATAGAGACCTTACTCGTGCCCGCTCAAGTAAATCGACAAACAACGGGATGACAGTGATATAGTGATTATAATTTCAAAGACTGGGGTGAGAGCAATAACAGAGTGGGTAGAGTGATTGCCTTGTAAGAGGCCAACCTGGGTCCAATCCCCATAATCCCATCTGGTCTACCAAGCAAACCAGGAGTAATTTCTGAGTGCAGAGTCAGGAGTAAGCCCTGAGCATCACTGGGTGTGGAACAAAGCAAACAAACAAGAAATTCAAACAGACTGAACTAGGCCATGTCAAGACTCCAGATCACTGCTTGATTCTTCTGTCTCATTTTGTTACCCTCCTGAGCAACGAACTGGCCATTTTTTACTACTCGTTACAGAAATATAGGCTTTTCTCATTCTATTTGCATCTTTCCTTTTTGGGGTTATGTTTATTCAGACACATGTACATACCACAGGCATCAAAAGGCTTTTGCCATGATTTGACTTCTTTAAGTTTGAATTGGTGATTTGATAGATAATGAAGCATGTTGCTATCTGCCATGTCGTGAAAGTTAAGGAGACACATGAATAATCAGGTATAGACAGTAGAACTTCTGCTGCAGTGATCAGTGATGATGACGCATGTGTTGGTGGTGATAAAGGTGTGTCTATACTCTGTGTGACAGAAAGAGTCACATAAATTCATGAAGATTAAAATAGTAATGAGTTTGAGAAGAACTAAAATGCTGTGTTAATGGCCCGACACTGACCTTAAGGGAGTATAGAACCTTTTCTCTGACCCCAAGAGTACATTCTTTATTTGAAGAAAAAGTGCATGTGGGGTGCATACGCTATCAAGAACAGACAGCGCCTCTGAGATAATGCAGATGGGAGGAAGCGGCTGCAGGTTAAACCAATTACCCTACACTAAACTTAATTGAGGAATAATTTATAGAAGGCATGAAATGTTAATTGAACAATGAATCACTAAGACTGGAAGATAAAATATATGTGGATTGATCAGTAGAAAGCAAACAAAAGATTGAAAAGGAATTAGGAGGACTGGAGTTACCTGAAACTTAAAACCAGTAAAAAAAGAGAAAAAAAGTGCTTAATGATATTACACACTATCAAACATGAATCAGGGAAGTGAATGCAGTTATCAAAATCTGTGAATGGTTTGGATAGCAAGAAGTGTTTGTGTTTATGTTCAGTTATTTTATGGAAATAGTCAAGGGGTTAGGAGAATTCTTACATGTGTGTGTGTGTGTATGTGTGTGTGTGTGTGTGTGTTTTAGACAAAGCCTTTTAAATGCTTCCCTCTCTTTGACATGCTAACCCCAAGAAATTAAGATAGGTCTTATTTTAAAATTGATGACACATTGATATGGTGATCATTAGATAATTTCCTACACGATTCAAGAAACTACTAGGAGGTCACAAGACCAAGAAAACTGAGTTGAAAATTAAAGACAAATTTCAATACAATGCCAAAAGGGAATTTTAATCATAAAGAGTTTGGCAACTGTCTCAAACTCGTGTGGCGGCATGAGGAGAATAGTGAACACTCAAATGAGTTATAATTTGTCATCACACCTGTATGTCACAGAAAATATAAGAGAAATTATTTTAAAGCAAGATTATTTAGAAATTTTAGAACTGTTTTGTTCGTTTTTAAAATAAGGGGGTGTGAACTGATCATCACTTTCTAGTTTTCTAATTCTCCAAGTTCTATGACTCTTGATAAAATAATCTGATGGCTTTATTTCTGCTTAGTTATTCAGGGATAGAAGATTTTTCTAAACTTTCATTTATCCTTAGAGACAACATAAATAGTATAAATAGTTCAGCAATCAGACACATTTCTGGCTCTAACCACAAGCAATAACTAGTTCTAATCTTTAGATTCCTCATTCTCTCTGCAACTCAGATTCTCCCTCATGCGCTTGTTGTGGAGATCAAATGAGGTAATAAAAAGAGATTGTTTCACACAGTACCTGGCACATAAAAGAAGAAAAACAGTGGGAGCTCTTTTCTCCCTTCCCTCCATCTGTGAAGAAATGTTTCTTCAGACACAAATCATTCAGGATTGACTAAATTGGGTAATTTATGAGGAAACAATCTTCTCCTTTTTGAATAATTTGCGACCACAAATTATTGAGATTGTGGCCCTGTTATCATATAGATAACTGCTCTCAAGCACAAGGGGACACACACACTCTCATTAGAGAAAATAAGTCTATATAAGCACACAAATTTAAAAGAAACAAAATCGTGGAGCACATAATTGTTAATTGTGTCTTTTTTAAGAAAACGCTCAGCATTTGCTTCACTCGCTTGCCACATAACCTCACACCCCCACCCTGTGTTTTTCAGTCAGGTTGGCCTCAATTTAGTGCTCATTCTTATTCTGGGATGTAATGACCTTATTTTTATGGAAAATCACTTTGAATTTTCTTAAGGTAATAACCATTCTAGCGTAAACACACACTATAATTTGTTTGGGGTTTTTGTTTTTGCCAGGAGAGGTTGCACATGTTTTCAGAAAGCTTCTTTCCCTTCCGATGCCTTTTTTTTTTCCCCTAAGAGATCGGAGTGACAGTGTTATATGGGTTAGTTTATGCTTTGTGATTTTTCTGAGACTGACTTTTACCACTTACGCTAAAGGGATTTACTGATGGTAACTGAGGTTGCTTCAGTCTTCGGAAAGCTCTCGCTTAACAAAGCAAATCTCAGACGGACAACGATGCATTTTATTGTATACCTCATTGGTATGTCCAGAGGATTTTTTAGTAAGGATATCTGAAAGTAGTTAGGAATAGTTACACATAGGCTATCAGTTAATATCATCCTTGGCATCACTACATATTTCCTGAGATTTTTGAGAATATACTCTTTGACTTGAATAATGTTCTACATTATAAGTTGCTAAGTTATAAGATAAAAGATTTAGACTAGATGAGAAATGAGTTAAAAATATGAAATCTTTCATAAAATATAAAGTGCCAGAAATATTTATTAGTCACCCTTCAAGATGCTCCCAACTATCCTCGTCCCCTAGGGAATATGCCCTGGTTTAGTGAACACTGGCCTCTGAATCTACAGGGGACGGTGAAAATCATGATGTGTGGCTTCTAGGTTTAAATAATAAAAGATATCACAGCTTATGCCTTGATCGATTTAGATTATTTTTTTCCTATCATAAAACTGTTACTATGTTATCAGCACACACAAGTTGTCCCCAGGAGAGATCCAGATATCTTGATTATAAACTCATAATAGATTCTAAACCAGAGCCACTCAGCTCAGCCAGTCGCCAGTTTATGATGCATCAACTATACAAGATAATAAACCTCTATTGCTCACTGAACCTGAGAAGTTGTGTGGCAATTTGTTATGTGGCCACAGATAACAAATAGAAAATAGCAGCCTATTCATTTGCCCATCCAATGATTGTGGAAAGTTAAATTCAAAGGTAAAGAAGTGCACATCTCACTGAATAAGAAAAATGCAGAAATAAAACTAAAAGTGCATAATGCTTTGCTTGGAGTACTGTTTGCTTTCTTTGTTGCCTAGGGGAGTGTCATACCCACTGGTGCTCAGGGCTTACTTCCGGCTCTATACTGAGGAATCGCTCCCGGCAGTGCTCAGGGAACAATATACAGTGCTGGGAATGGAAGAGATTGAACAAGGATCAGACTTGTACAAGTCAATCACTTCAACCGCTGTTTCCCCTGTTTATTCCTCTTGCCCCATTAGCATACTATTCTATGATGATTTTTTTTTTTTTGGTTTTTGGGTCATACCCGGCGATGCACAGGGTTTACTCCTGGCTCTGCACTCAGGAGTCGCCCCGGGCAGTGCTCAGGGGACCATATGGGATGCTGGGAATTGAACTCAGGTCCGCCGCGTGCAAGGCAAACGCCCTACCCGCTGTGCTATTGTTCCAGCCCCTCTATAATGATTTTTATTGCTGATGTTCTATAGCTATAATTCTTCAACCTTTGGTTAAGAAGCATTGATAAAACTTGGGCAAACACTAAGAAAAAGAAAATTCCCTAACCGATCTAGGTAAATACATTGTGGTAATCATAATTTTCATTTTAGTTCAAGACATGTGCAGATTAATAAATTTGATTGAAAATGTAAAAAAGTAAGTCTCACAAAAGAGAGTCAAATATCAAAACATTTGGCGGAAGGTTTTCAATTCCAAGACCAAAACCAAAGCTGCTTATCTTGAGTTACCTCTTCACTGCAGAGCCTGGCAAGCTACCCGTGGTAAATCCGATATGCCAACAACACTAACAAGTTTCACAATGGAGACGCTACTGGTGCCTGCTTGAGCAAATTGATGAGCAACGGGATGACAGTGATACGGTGGTACAGTGATACCTCTTCACCAAATCAAAGAGAAGGTATCTCAATTAGTAGGAATTTTTAAAATTATTTAGTGGCATTTGTTTGTTTATCATTTCTTAATTTTGCTTAACCAGTAACACTGAATCACTGAAGATTATCTCTAAATCAATGTTAGGCCTATATTCACTTCAATGTAAATTATAGATTCAGTTCTAATAAGAGATATTTAATTCATTTGAATTGAGTTATGTGTATAGTGTTAGAAAAGGACTTGAATTAATTTTTAATATTTGATTTGCCAGTATTCCCAACACCTCTTTGTTAAATAGTCTGTCCTTGCTCCACTTCATATTCTTTGTTCCTTTGTTGAAGGCTCTCTGAGGATCAGTCTCTGGGCCCTCAATTCCATACCATTGGTCTGAGAGTCTGTCTTTATTCCAGTACCACACTGACTTGTCATAGTATTATAGTATATATCAAAACTGTACAAATGGAAAACTCTCATATTCTTTTTTAACCCTAGGATTGTTGGGGTTATTTGGGGGATTATTACTGCATTTTTATTATTATTTTTATATTATAATTATATTATGCATTATTACTGCATACTTGGGGTTATTATTACTGCAGTTTTTGTGTATTTCTTAAAAGTATCACAACTATTTTTATAGGAACCTCCTTGAATCTATATGGTCTTTTGGGTAGGAATGTTATTTTGACAATATTTTTTCTTCCAATCCATGAACAGGGTGTGTTAACATTTTCTCATGTCCACTTTTATTTAGTTTTGTAGCAATTTATAGTTTGATTTGTATATCTTGATATCTACCCCCAAGCCCCAAAAAACTATTGGGAAAAGACATTTGCACTTCTATGTTCAATGCAGCACTATTAACTCTAGACAAAATGTGTAAAAAAAAAATTACAAAAGAAACACAGTAAGAGAATAAGAGATGACTAAAGGTAATAGAATCCGAGAAATTGTTTAAAGAACTGAATTTACAAGGGCAGGGGACAGGAGAGGGAGGTTTAAAATCAAATTTGGGGATAACTATGGACAATTGTGGTGGAGAAAAGCGAACACTTGGAAATTGTAGTGCTGGAATGTTGTATGCATGAAACCCTCCTGTAGTAGCATTGTAAATGCTATTGTAGATCACAATAGCTAATGTCTTTATGTAAACAAAACAAAATACAGAGAATAAAGAGACCATTATTACATGTAGAATGAACATCTAACTCAATTTAAAACTATCTACAGCAATTTAAGACTTAGTTACATATGTTATCTGAATTTCAAAAATCACAAGGGTTGAGCTAAAAGAAAACGTTGAGGGGCTGGAGCGATAGCACAGCGGGTAGGGCGTTTGCCTTGCACGCGGCAGACCCGGGTTCAAATCCCAGCATCCCATATGGTCCCCTGAGCATGGCCAGGGGTAATTCCTGAGTGCAGAGCCAGGAGTAACCCCTGTGCATCGCCCGGTGTGACCCAAAAAGCAAAAAAAAAAAAAAAGAAAAAAAAAAAAGAAAACGTTGATCACTGCCCTAAATGATGCATTTTACAATTAAAACAAAAGCTATAGATAAAGCAGCTCAATCGCATTTACTGACTTAGCTAATTGAAATAACAAAAAGGTAACACAACTCTAAAGATGATTATTTTCAAATTCCCTAAACGTCTTTGTCCATTTAACAATCACAAATAGCAGAAATATGGTTGAACACACTGATAATTCTGATTTTCATTGATGCCATAGACCTCCCGTGGCTGCCTTAGTAGGAAAGTCAAATGTCTGTGTGATGAACAACCACAATATACCAAGGAATGAAATAATTTCTCTCACCTGAGAGATGATCTCATAAATTTGAAGGCATCACTTCAGAAAACTTATAATACTACTTCACAACCATATGTGAGAAGCATAAAGAAGAGAGATCTTGTCACAGGGCAATGATGCCTGAAAGTACAATTTTTCAAACAACGGTCGTTCCCACATTTAGAGTTGGAAAAAAAAAAGAGTTTTTTTTTTGCTCCTAAAAATGAGGTGTTGGAACTTGGAGTGCTTTTGATTTTTGAAACTTTTCACAAGAAACTGACAGTGCCGACTACAACATCTGTCAGAGTTTTTTACTACTTGATATTGCTGGGAAGGTAAGAAGTAAAATCCGGTAGAGTCAAGTTTTGTAAAACTTTAGGTTATCAATAATGTCAAAGAGAATTTCATGAAGTTCATGGGCTTTATTCATTGAATACCATTTATGATGGTTGTTGGGCTTATTTTTACCAAATTTTTACTAAAATTTTTACTAAATTTTTACCAAATATGCTGTAAAATAAATATTATTTCAATATGTTATTATATTTATTTATCTAAGGAGAAAGATAATTTTATCTTTTTTATCTGTTTGCTTAACTCAAACACCACCACCCTTAGAAAAGTTTTACTGCCAAATGATAATTCAAATTAATATAAACTTAAATTTAATATCTACTTTGTAAAATATTTTTTTCAAAGTGTTCTTTCAGAAGCAAAATATTCTAATACAAAGACTGAAAATTCCCTTATGAAAAGCTAGTAAACTTTAAAATGTAGTTTTTCAAAGTATTTGATTATCCCAATATAGTTTAGGTGGAGGAAAAATACCTCTACATTTTTTATCTTGATATTGCAAGTCTAAAAGCTTTTTACAACTTAAATTGTAAATTTCGATCAAGTAAAGTACCTTCTAATGTCTAATATTTGAAATTTTCTTAAATATCACAAATATTTAAATATTAATTGCATATATTATCCCAATCCTAAAACCAAGTATGAATAATTTAGATTTGATCTGATTAATTTTTTCATTTTATTTTCTATTTTTCAGTAAAAGATAATACATACCTCTCAGAGAGCCGGGCAAGCTACCGAGAGTATCCTGCCAGCCTGGGCAGAGCCTGGCAAGCTACCCGTAAAACAGTAATGATAGGTCTCATTCCCCTGACCCTGAAAGAGCCTCCAATTGTTTGGAAAGACGAGTAAAGCAGGCTACTAAAATCTCAGGGGCGAGTGTAATAGAGACGTTACTGGTGCCCGCTCTAGTAAATCGAGGAACAACCAGATGACAGTGATACAGTGATTTTCTATTTTTACTTTTGTTTTTGGACCACACCCATTAGTACTAAGGGCTTACTCCTGACTCTGTTCTCAGAAATCACTCCTGGCAGTGCTCAGGGGACCATATGGAATGCTGGGGGCAAACCCAGGTCAACTGTACAAGGCAAGTGCCCTCCCCACTGTACCATCTTTCCAGTCCCTCTATTTTCAATTCTGATCTTTCAAAAAATATATTTAACAAATAATAACAGATTGCAAACACCTCAAATAAGTTGGTTGGGATCTTATTAGGCAGGGGATATTTGTTGGAATATTTCTCCTTTTCCAGCTGCCTTCTGGAGTTTTGTCAGAAACCTTTTGTCACAGAAACCTAGCTGATCTTTGACCCGCAGATCTAAGGTGCTAGCCAGGCTTGATTTGACATTGTAGATTCCAGGCTGCAGCCCAGCCTGGTCTTTGGGATGTAAATCCGAGTGCTTTCAGCCCAAAGAAGGCTTCTGGTTTTGTATCTTCTTTCTGGGGGGCCTAGATTAAGGGCCTGCAGATACAAGAGAATTATGTTGCCTCAATGTTCTTCCTGTAAGATCTTTTGGTGCTTTTGGTGACGTCAATGTATTGCGCCCTTTGGAAGGGCCATGATCAATAAAAGGGGTTCGGAGAGAAGGTGAGGGGCGGAAAGGTGTAGAGAGGACGGAGAGTGTATAGAGGGAAGACTGGAATAAACTGCAAGTGAGACCAACCATCATGGCTCCGTTCCTTCCTTCGCCTGCCACATCTTCGCCATCAACCTCCCCGGGGTGGGGGAAGCGGCTGGAGGCTACCGAGCTCGGGTGGCGGGAGAGACAGCTGCTGCCCTAGGCCCTGTGCCTGGCTCGGTGCGGTGAGGCGTCCCTTCCCTCGCCCGCGCCTTTTCTTTTTATTTTTATATAGATATTCATTGATAAATGAGCTGTTATATTGATAGAATATTGTTGGGTGGGGAATAACTGATTTCTAAATGCCTTCTCCATCAACGAAGGATATATTGAACTAATTTTCATATTCATTTGGTGGAAGAAACCATGCATATTTCCCAGAATATTAATCTTCGCAAATTGAGAAAAAATTTTATAATTCAAGGCTTGATAAATAGTACAGCCAATAGGGCACATACATTGCATATGGGCGATTGGAACTCGATACCCAGTACTCTTATGTAGTTCCCTGAGCCCTATCAGGAGTGATCCCTGAGTGCAGACTAAGAAGTAAGCTCTGAGAACTGTGGGGTATGGCCCCCAAACAAACAAAATATATGATTCAAAACTTTATTTCATTATATAAATAACTATATACTGCTAAAATTAAAATAATTCTCATTATTAAATTTCTTATTTTTCTATCATTCTCTTTTCTATTTTTTGTAAATTTTGTTTGTTTGTTTTGGTGCCACATCTGACTGTGTTCAGACCCCATTCTTGACTCAGTGCTCAGCGTTAAGTCTGGTTCTGTGCTTAGGAGATCCTATGTGCTGTGAGGTTGGAATCTAGGTCAGCTATTTGCAAGGCAAGTCCCTTCCGTTCTGTTCTATCACTCAGGCTCCTGTAATTCTTCAAAGTTTTCTTAATGACATTTAATGGAATATTCCTTGTGCCTTGTAACTTTGAAGTGCAACTCAGAAGCCTTTGAATGAAATGCTGAAAGAGCCTTATAAAATAATCAACACAGAAGTGCAGAAAGCAATTACAAAATACATGGGTAGGGCTTTGCATAAATTTGATTCTATCATTGGGTTTTAATTTCTAGTCTGGTTCAGCAGTTACCCACGAAGGCTTCTAAGAGACTGCACCGAAATTAGATGAGTGGTGTCCGTTGTTTCATCCAAGCTTCATGCCATTTCATGATTAGAAAATATTTTACAATTTACTTTTATAACTATTATAAAGAAAGTATTATTTAAGCTTATGAATTTAACCTATAAAGAACCCTGAACTCCAGAGAGATGACTCAATGATCTGAGTGTACGTTTTGTATATGGGAGGCCGACTCTGAGCCCAGCACCTTATAATTCACTGAGCACATAGCTGGGAGTAGCTCCAAGCACAGCAGGGTGTGGCCCAAAAATAGTGAACAGACCATCTTAATATTAAATACTGGTGATCTGGGTGATGGGGGGGGGGATCTTAAAATTCAATTATATAAAAAGAAAGTTGTATTTTTGGTACGATGTCAGTGACTGACAAGAACAATTTCTAAAAAGCAGTAGTCCTGGTGAGCATTTTGTCCTGAGTATCACTGTAACACTGTCCTCCCGTTGCTCATTGATTTGCTCGAGCGGGCACCAGTAACGTTTCCATTGTGGGACTTGTTGTTAATGTTTTTGGCATATTGAAGACACACTGGGTAGCTTGCCAGGTTCTGCCTTGCAGGCGGGATACTCTTGGTAGCTTGCCGGGCTCTCCGAGAGGGACAAAAGAATCGAACCCGGGTTGGCTGAGTGCAAAGCAAATGCCCTACCCGCTGTGTTATCGCTTGTCCACATTAGCTAGCAAAGGAGTTCTCAGCGGAGCTTGTGCTTCTCTTTTGTATTTGTTTGTTAGGGCTGCCATAACAGAAGACCACAAACTGCATGAGTTGAACAACAGAATTCCATTTTGTCAGTTCTGAAGGCTAAAAGTCTCACATCACATTTTCACCAGGAACAGACTTCCTCTGAAGACAGTAGCAAGGATCTGCTCCCGACTCTCCTAGCTTGTAATAGGTCCCCAGCTGGTGCAGCATTAACTTTAACCTTCGTATTTCCTCTGAGCTTATCTTTCACTGTGTCCAAATGTTACCTTTCTATAAAATAATAGTCATATTGTTTTAGGCCTACTCATAAAGTTTTTCCTAAATAAGGTGAGATCCTAAGGTAGAAGGTGTCTGAGCTTGCACTAAGGCACTCAGAGGGGGTCGGGGAAGGGGAAAGATGACAATTTAAGCCAAACATCTCCCTACTGCTGTGTAGGGAGAAA
Organism: Sorex araneus; assembly: GCF_027595985.1. Classification (NCBI taxonomy): domain Eukaryota; kingdom Metazoa; phylum Chordata; class Mammalia; order Eulipotyphla; family Soricidae; genus Sorex; species Sorex araneus. The sequence goes on from NC_073303.1 coordinate 67,205,857, forward strand.
GACCTTAAAGCTTCTTCTGACTTAATGGGAGCAAGTGCTAAGGCATCACTCTGGGAGCAGAACATCTTAATACCTGAGATTTAAAGTCTTGGAGAAGAAAGATGAATGCAGGGATTCTTGGTACTGATTCAATGCCTTGCAGAAGTGATAATTTTTTAAATAGTAATTAAAAATACTGTTTCACTTTAGGAATTCATAAAGAACTCAGACCAAATTAAAATTGTTATGTTAAACTTTTTTTCCATATATAAAGGGAAGAAATTAACAATCTAATTCAGAAACAGTTTAAAAATAGAAAATATTGTTGAAAATCATTTCACTACCTCCCACTATTTAGCCCTGACCCAAGACAGGTTCTGACCCTTGATGAATATTTGTCTATTCTTTAATTCTTTTAGGTTTCTGAAAGCAAGTGAATGTGGTTACGCTAAGAAAAATTATTTTAATTAGCAACAATGTGATTAAGTAGAATTTAGTAGAATCAGATTACCAAATAATAGAAATTAATTTCAAGAGGGTAAAATGATTTCAAAGTGCAAACATTATAATTTGGCAAAATGTGACTTCTGCAAAGGTATTCTAGCTTCATATTCTCTGGCCTATTTTTTTCTAAATCAAGATAAGTAAAACACAATGTATTTTGATTTAATGGGGCCAGAGAAGTTGATTCTGCTCATACTAGAACTCCCAGCTCTGCCCAAATGCACACCAATATTTCATTCATTCTTAGCCATACCCCATTGGGATACATAGCATGGATAAGGCTCCTAATGTTTCAGTAAAGGATTATTTAACCTGGGAACTCAAGAAGGAATCAGATCAAATTAAAATTATAATGTTAAACTTTGTCTCAACAGAAAATCCCTAATGTTGCATATACTTGGAGGATAATATTTTAAAGCCTAAATTGTGGATCTATGATTTCCCTCAAGTTTTTACAATTTATTGCCCAATTCTGCTCATCAGACACGCCCATGTAAGGCAAGGACCATGCCAGACTGAACAGTAAAATGGCCTAAAGAAGGCCAAATGGGACCCTATAACTCAGACGTAGACATAAGTTCTTCTAAGAGTACAAGAATTTTCTGTTCATAAGCAGGCTCTTTGATTATATGCATTCAATTCCATGCCCTTGAGTCACTAGCATGTTTTATCTGTTGGTTTCTAATGATCATTGTGTGTCCATAAACAGGTTGGATGTGGTTTAGCTGACCTGCTCTTCTGTTGTTCCATTTGGTTCCTATCTTAGGTTAGGATGTCTACCTCGTCAAGCCTTAGTTTATGGAGTATAAGGGTATTTACTCTAACTTTAGAGCTCTGTTCTTTCCCAACCAGTCTGAATCTTTGGGAAAGTTCAAAAGCTTGTCTCACCTGTATTGTAAATTCTTGAGGAGGTGGAGCCCAGAATTTCTACATTTGGGATTGGTGCTCTGCTGCCCCCTACTGTTCTAGATAATATTTACATTGAGGAACATTTTGGCAAAAGACCGGCATTTCTCAAGGAACCATTATTCTTTCAAAAACTCCACCAAATATCTGCAAAGCTTACTAATAAAAAAAAAGCAATAATAGAACTTATCAGTTGGTATAAGCTGCCTTTTGAAGATATTCATTATTTTCTCTTCTGTGAGTTCAATATTTTTATGATGACTAGATAATTTGAAGGGAAACCTGTCTAAAAAATTAAGAAACACGTGCAATTTCTCAAGATTTTATTTCTTTTTCTCCTCTACTAACAATCTGTTCAAACTTGTTTTCCTTGATTCCCTTGGCTCAAAGTAAAATTTCAGATTGTTCAAAATACCATTTTATCATTCTCAGATATGAGATTTAAATTCAGCTATAAATCTGCACTGCAGTTCAAATTATATTTTCTCTACCACTTCCAAAATGGATAAATGTTATGATAATAAGTTTATAATAGTAAATAGTCATTGAATACTAAAAGTCTGGGTGTAAATTTCATAGTTGGTCATTGATGAGTCATCTCATCACAGCTTCCACAAATGCAAAACTGGAATTACTGCATTTATTTCTACATTTGCAAAGTGTTCTATGGTTCACAGGCCCAAAATTACGGTCTTCATGTGTGCTCCACTGAAGTGTTTGTACTGCACATTTCATTCTAAGTTCCCCAGTGGATTCGTGCCCAGTGATCCATACTAAATCATGCATTCTTCTTGATTTAAAAAATGACAACTTAGAAGCAAATAAAATGGATATGCAAGTAAAGAAAAGAAGAAAGAGAAAAAATAAAAGCCTTCAGCCCCTCCATCCCCTGTCCACTCCCAGACAGCTTCTACTAGCTGGTCATCAGCTATAGTGGTCCAAAAGATTAAAAGTTCAGTATCAAGTTTATCATTGCCAAGGAGTTCGAAGCAAGGAGAGTTTGGAAGCAAAAGAAGGACAAGATGTGTTGCCAGAATGATAGTCCAGCAGGGAGGGCATCTGACTTGCACAGTGGCACACAGCCGACCAGGGTTCAATTCTGGGCATCCCATATGGTTCCCCGAATTACGGCCAAGAGTAATTTCTGAGTGCAGAGCCAGGAGTAACCCCCAAGCATAGCAGGTGTGACATTCCACCACCCCCCCAAAAATAAGAAGGGCAAGATAATACAAAATAGAACAACAAAAAATTTTTAAGAAAGCACAAACAGGAAAAGGTGGTGAACGCGACTACTGCAGTTGGAATAGTTGCAGACATCCCTACTGCCGCACTCCAGAACCGAGGACAGAGCCTCAAAAGGAGACCGGAAACAAAGCTAAAGTGACTTCGGACAGTACCTGGGCACAGGTCTAAGATAAAGGCAGGAGATTCCAGTGGCCCCCTCACCTTCCTCTACCTCACCCTCCTCAGACGAATGAATATTTGCTCTAGTGTTCCTTTGTTTCACTTGCACAAAATTCATTGCAAAACTACTTAAGTCTATTCCAACATTGTCATCCCGTTGCTCATTGATTTGTTCGACCGGGCACCAGTAACGTCTCACACTGTGAGACTTATTGTTACTGTCTCTGGTATATCCAATACACCACAGGTAGCTTGCCAGGCTCTGCTGTGGGAGCGAGACACTCTCGGTAGCTTGCCGCGCTCTCCGAGAGGGGCAGAGGAATCGAACACAGGTCGGCCATGAAAAAGACGAACGCCCTACCTCTGTGCTATCGCTCCAGCCCTATTCCAACATTAGTCTGGAATATTTGTAATATTGGTAGGTTCACATTCACCAGGTAAAACGAAAGGCATGATTTGCTGTAAAAGGGGTCTACGGTGTATTTGTGTATTAGTGACATTCTTTCATTGACAGCAGGCATATTTTCATTTAAAGATAAATATTTCAGCAAAAAAATATATATGTTTTAGAAATGAAGGGAGAAGTAGTGGATGACCAGGCATCAGACCTTCAGTTATGCCAGTAATATGAGTGAGGGGTACAACCAAATATCCAAAACACAGACCCAACAGCAATGAAAACATGAAATTTAAGCGGCAACCACTAAAACTTTGTAATGTGCCCGTCAGGGTGACAGGCCAGGGTGGGATGGGGCTTGAGTGGGAAGGGAATCTGGGAACGCTGGAGGAACACTGGTGTTGAATTATTATGTGCCTAAAACTCAACTATTGATAAGTTTGTGACTCATAGTTCTTTAATAAAAAAATTAAAATTTAAAAATCCTTTTTATATAAATGGATTTTAAATATTGTTTGCATTTTTTTGGTCCCTTTAAATGCTCACTTGTCCTGGAGGTTCATTCGTTTCTTTCATTTTTTTCTCCATCTCTTTCCTTCACTTTCTTCCTTTCCTCTTTTCCCTCCTTTTTATTTTTTGATGGGGTTGGAGGTTTATTTTCTTCTAAAATTCTATCAGTGTCTTGTATATCCTGGATATTAAAACCTCTATCTGATGGACTTTGGGTAAATAATTTTTCCCATTCCGTGGGCTCTTTCTGCATTTTGGTGACTGTTTCTTTTGAGGTGCAGAAACAAAAAGTGTAACTAAATATGTTAAGGACAGAATTTTTCTTGTCTGTGGAAGCTCTGCTGAAAGGAATCAGGATTTGAGTTCCTAAGAGGAGACAAAAAGTGAAAGCATACTGTTCATTAGGATGCTATGAATTTATTTATATTCATGTGTAACAAGCATACCTGGAACATTGAAATTTAATTTTATTCAATTTTATTTTATTTAACTTTTTGTTTGTAAAGATAATAAATTAACCCTAGGAAGCATCTGCACTTATAAAAAATTGTAGAATGTTGTAACTTTCAGAACTCAGGTATTTGAAAAGTTGGTGGAGTCTACATATTCAAATAATGTCTTATTTTCATTATGTTTTAGAGTTTATGTCTTTTAAGATAGGACTATATAAACCTTTTTGTACTCAAATGATTTCCTTCTAAACTGGAAGGAATGAGTCTCCAAAGGAGAATTTAGTTCACTCCTTTTAAGACAAGAAAGTAAAAATAATAATTTATGGCTATCATTATAGAGAAAGACAGAATAAGAGTTTGAATTAAACAGGAGAAATCTTATGTATGTATGCATGTATGTATTTGTGTGTGTGGGTATGTTTTTTTGGTTTTGTTTTTTTTTTTTTTTTTTTGCTTTTTGAGTCACACCTGGCGATGCACAGGGGTTACTCCTGGCTCTGCACTCAGGAATTATCCCTAGCAGTGCTCAGGGGACCATATGGGATGCTGGGAATCGAACCCGGGTCGGTCGCATGCAAGGCAAATGCCCTACCCGCTGTGCTATTGCTCCAGCCCCCAGTGTGTGGGTATGTTTTGTGTGAGAGATGGAGAGAGAGAGAGAGAGAGAGAGAGAGAGAGAGAGAGAGAGAAATCAAACGGGAGAGCAAGCCAGCCAGTGAAAGAGAGAGAGAGACATAAATCTTTCTTTGAGACATAGTATTGGTGAAGTGAGAAGACTTATTCAAAGAGTAAAAGTACACCAGGGAGAAAAAGGAAAGAAACTTCCCACTGTAGTAACCATGCCCAGGAGAAGGAAAGATGGCTAATAAGTAATGGATTTCAGTCAAGTACTAAAGTCTGAAAGGGGGGTGAGTATTTGAAACTCCATGTGGTCATTCTGCCTAGAAGGTGCTGAAACTTGGAGTGAAGTGAATTCTAGCATCAGGACTAGAAGGATTGTAAGGGAAGGAGAGGTGGGCAGGACACTTAAGCTGCCTTCACTTTGAAATGTCTCTATATTTTGGCAGTTGGTCAATAAAAAAGAGTCATACAGACATGTAAATGAAGTATGTAAAAGGCGAGCCATTCTATTGCCCTTGTGTATTTTGAAATAATTTGTTTAATAAGTACCATCCAATCATGCAGCTAACATTTTCATTGGTAGGTTAAAAAACTAAAAGTTTGTAAATTAGCGTTTAATTTGCATATATTTCAATTTATTCATGTTCTAAGTAGCAGCCCAATTTTACCAGATTCATTCATATGTCCCAGATACAATATACTGAAAGCATAAATTCATATTTCTGCAGCTGCAATGAACATGAGCAGCATGGGGCAGTGGACTGGAAAGAAAATAATCCATGCGTTTAAGCACTTGAAACTTTAGGAAGAAAAACCTTTAAAACGTGTGGAGACATTTCTTCTAGATTTTGTATTTGCCCACACAGACACCAGTTCAAATCTTTATCAAGAGGGTCATAATCCTTTCTTCCATCACAAAGGAAGCAATGGAAAGAGTAAGACTAAAGCAGTGCATTACCACTTCCCCACACCAGATAAGGTCAATCAGTGTCAGGAGTGATAAGAGAGGACACCAAGACTATATACCTTATCAAAACTGATCTTAGGCTTCAAATGAGAAAATCATGTGACAGCAATGAAAGAGAAAGTGACAGGCAGAGTGGCAACACAGGGAGGGAAAAACAGTGATTATTTGAAATTTTAAGTATCTTTAATATGAGGCTTAGAATAAACATAGCTAATTAGTTTAATATGGGGACTCATTTTTTAGTAATCTTAATTATATCTGACCTAGTTGCATCTTTATCTAATAATAAAATGAGGTTATCTACAAAAAATAAAAATAAAATGAGTTTACAAATATATATATATATATATTATATATATTATATATATATATGAGTCACCCCCTCTGAGGGGCTCCGGGGAAGATAGCCAGGTGCTCAGGCAAGAGACTCTTTAGAACTGTGTATATATAAAACTGTACATACATATTACTATCACTTTATATATAAACTTAAAGTGTGAAAACATTGTGCTGTTGTTAGTATATTTAATACACTTGAATTTATTGTTTTAATTTTCTACATAAGAAAGTATAATATAACGACATACACACTCTTTGTTGTGTTATATTTACAAACTACTGAATTTATAATCTGAAAATTTGCCAAAGTGGGGGCACTCAATCTGTAAGTCAAAATTTTATGATGAACAGGGACCAGAGGAATAGTACAGTGGGTAAGGTGCTTTGCCTTGCACGTGGCCAACCTGGGTTTGTTCCCGGGCATGTTATATGGTCCCACGAACCTGCCAGGAGTCATCCCTGAGTAGAATGCCAGGAGTAACCCCTGAACATTGTCTGCCATGGCAGAACACAAAAATAAAAAGAAGAATTTTATGTTGAATCGTCACTGTCACTATCATCCCGTTGCTCATCAATTTTGCTCGAGCGGGCACCAGTAACGTCTGATTGTGACTTATTATTACTGTTTTTTGGCATATTGAATACACCCCAGGTAGCTTGCCCGGCTCTGCTGTGCGGGCATGATACTCACGGTAGTTTGCCGTGCTCTCCAAGAAGGTTGGAGGAATTGAACACGGGTTGGCCACGTGCAAGGCAAATGCCCTACCACTGTGCTATCGCTCCAGCCCAAATGTTGAGTAGTGGTAAAATTTAAAACTTTCATCATGCTATTTCTTTTGAAATATTAATTTAGTAATTTTATATTCAACAACATAAGTTTTAAGTTTTATTTAAATAGAATTTCTGCCCTGCTGTAATTTTAAGTTCTGTGCCATAGAATAAAATAATAGAATGGGATAAAAAAATATTTCCTAATTTAAAAAGATTCTTTTTTGGCAGTGGTGTTATATAGAAGTGCTATAGAAGCTTGCTTCATTTCATTAGGCACAGTTTAAAAAATATTCTTCATCAATATGGCTTTATTGAATAATATGTAAAATATAAAATTAAACTATTTAATTCACTTAAATTAAATATTTAATTGTTTTAATTTATTTAATGTAAATACAAAAATTAAAAAGAGAACTTTTTGTAATATGTTAGAGGGGGAGAATTAACATTAACTGCTTTAAAACACTTTTATAAACTAATGAAAAAACCCTTTAGTCAGAATGTGTTCTAAGAACATTCCAATTAAATAGTGCTGTCCATTTGACTAATCCAGATGCCTGCCTATTGATTGCTGAAGAATTTCAACAATCATTGTTGGAAAAAATTCTGATGTATGAGATTCCCCAAATATTTCTGAAAGTAATTAAGATATGTATAGCTGTGCAGCTTATACCCAGTAATATAATATCACGAAGGTAAAAATACACTTTTAATACACCATAATTCCTCCTCTCCAAAAAGCATTTTGCAAACTCTCAGCAAGCTTTCTCTTGAATTCTCTTTAATTCTCTTGAATGTGTTTCCAATCCTCCACCAAATTTAAAAGTGTACAGGTGAATGAATATCTCCTCAACCTAAAATTATTAACTTAGAGTCACTCAATCCTTATAAAGAAAAGAGATATATATCGTGTCAGTCTTGCACACGAAATAATGCATTCTTAGTTCAGACTCCGAGTAGAATAGTCTGTTAGCATTCAATGATATTTTTAAGTAGATCTTCCATGGAGCAGTAACTATTCAATTTTTTTTTAAGTTATGGTCAACTTTTTCATTCAGTTCTATATAACAGGACATATAATTTTACTGCATTTTAATTTAATTAGGAACTATTGATATTTTACCATGTGTGATGTGAAGGATATTTTATTAGTTAAATAACTTCAAACACATATTTAGGAAATTCAAATGATACTTTCAATAACTGGTAAAATTGAAATTATAAAAGTTTAATACAAATGTATAGAAAATACAATGCAATCCATTGCTAAGATCTAAAACAACATATTTTGCAGATATAAATCTATGCTTGGGGTATGGTGTCACAAACAGGTCAACCTGTACCTCTGGGGTGAGTGCATCAGCAGCCTGATGGTGCCTTCAGACTTCCATATACCCCAGAATCGCTACTGTGCCTTTGACCAGACCCCAACAACTTGGGGCAAACTTTACTAAGAAATTAAATGGCCAAACGTTAGGTATGTGGGAGACACACCCACACCACCTCCTGCTCAGCTATCTAAGCTCACCTCTCAGAGAGCCTGGCAAGCTACGGAGGATATCCCGCCCACATGGCAGAGCCTGGGAAGCTACCCGTGACATTTTCGATATACCAAAAACAGTAACAACAATGTGCTCTTCATGTTCCTGGAGTGAGCAAACGCCATTGGGCTACAAACACTCGACAGGGACGACTGGAGGCGTTACTCTCGCCTTCTCAAGCAACTGATAAGCAATGGGATGACAGTGATACAGTGATAAATCTATGCACATAAATTTAGCACAATCATTTAAATATATTTCCGTGGTTCTCATCACATTATTTTACCTAGTAGCTGAAAGTTATATCCCACTGGCCAAAAATATAAATTTTTAAATTTTATAAATATTAATTATGTATAAATGCTTTGAGAATTTTTATTTTAAGTACGTATGCTTTAGATAGAAATAGTCATCAATAGTTATGCTATCAAAATATATGAAATAAGTTCTTTTCCTTTTCTGTGCTGCACTGAATGAATAAAAATTATTGTCACTTCCTGTGAGAATTGGAGGATTAAATTGTTATTGTTCTCTCTAATACTCAGACAGGGAACCTACATTTTGTTAATTTACTTTGCTAACAGTTTCAAAACCTCAATTAAAGACATTCTCAGTGCCTACACAGTTGACCTTTTTTATTCACAGATTCAAAATTTACAAATTTGCCTTCTCAATAAAATTTATTTGAAGCCTCAAAAGCAATACATGTGGAGCTCTTGTAATCACCATGAACATGCTAAGGTAACAAAGGACTTTCCCCTGCTTTTGTTTTTTTCTAGTCTCACACTATAAACAAGTTTCATCTCTATTGTACCACATATTCACAAAATTTAAGTTCTGAGATATGATTTCATTGTATAAATAGCTCCCAGATATAGACTAAAGCGCTGTTGTGTTTCTAATCCCAAGTGCCTTCAGGATAAAATGTGAGTGTCCTTAAGTGTCATTTGGGCATGAGTTATATAGCTCTTGGTCACGAGATCACTAGGTGGGGTCTCGGTTTCTGCCTGAGCTCCACTTCCAAAGATCTCAGGATCTGCATCTCAAAAGTATGCAAACTTTATGCATTTGGACTACTTCAGGGCCAAGCAATTAAATCTTAAATCTTGTTATTTCCCAAAGGCTCATTACTAGCTCCCCACCCCCAATCACACCTATGTGCTTCTTAAAATACGCGTGTGCTGAATATACAATCCTGCTTTAGACTGTCTAAAATTTTTGCCTCCATTTCAAATAAAATCGGTGCTGGTGATAAAATTCTAATGTGAATTGTTGTCTTGCTTTATCATTAAATTTTCATACTGGGGTTTTCTAACGTGCAAAATAAGTTGGAGGGAGAGGGAAGAATAATGGACAATCTCATTCATCTGTGAAATATAGAAACTCACAAGTAGGTGTGGCCAAATATCCTCCTAAATAATATGAAATACATAAAAGATAAATAAAATGTGATCGCCTAATGGAAAAAACTTGCAACAGATTAGGTAAGCCATAGCAAAATTAATGATCTGTAAGATTAAACAGAAAAATTATCTAATATATAGAACACAATAAAAGAAGGAAACTGTCTAAGAGACACAAAGACAGACAATTACACAGGAAATGCAAGAGGGGTCTGGAGAGAGTGCACAGAGGTCAGTGTGCTTGCCTGACAGCTCACAGACCCCCCTTTAGATTCCAGGCCTTGTCTGTGATCCCCCAAAGTACTGCCGGGGGTCACTCTGTGGACAGATTCTGGAATGGGCCCTGGGAACTGACAGATGTCCTCCTGGCAGGCAGGGCGCTGGCCCCGGTGGTGACACAGCCTCAGCAGTCGTGACGCGCACAGGCGACAGCAGCCTCAGCGGGCCCTTCCTTGGCAGAGCCGGACGCCCCGGGTCCTGCCCAGCACGGCCGCCCTGTGCTGGAGAGTGCCAGGCCAGGGGGGAGAAGGACATCGACTGCCCTCGCCGGGCCCCGCACGGTGCCCCGCATCGGGTGAAGGACGTGGCCCTCATCAGCTGGCCAGTAGCCTGCACAACGCCAAGCTCTGGACCGACGCCGTGAGCGTGGCCACCGTGGCCGTGGAAACCCCCCTCCCCCCACTTCGCGGTCAACTGCTTCACGCGTGGCAACGTCGATGTGGCGATGGAAGAGTTTGAAAAGGCGCTGGTGGGGTACCAGTCAACACGGATGCTGCAGCCCGAGTCTGCCCCGCCAGAACCCGAATCCAGAACATCCAGAGTCACTTAATGCTGAAGAAGGCCCGGCGCAGCCCTTCACCCAGCCCTGCCGCCCTCTCTCTCTCCTCCCCTATCTCCTCTCTCTTTCCTCTCTCCTCTCTCTCTCCCTCTCCCTCTCCTCTCTCCTCTCTCCCTCTCCTCTCTCTCCTCTCTCCTCTCTCTCTCCCTCTCTCCTATCTTTCTACCTCCCTCTCTCCTCTCTCTCTTCTCTCCTCTCTCCTCTCTCTCCTCTTTCTCTCCCTCTCTCCTCTCTTCTTTCTACCTCTTTCTCCTCTTTCTCTCTTCTCTCCTCTCTCTCCTCTTTCTCTCCCTCTCCTCTCTCTCTACCTCTCTCCCTCTACTCTCCTCTCTCCTTCTCTCTCCTCTTTCTCTCCCTCTCTCCTATCTCTCTCCTTTCTCTCCTCCCTCTTCTTTCTCTCCTTTCTCTCCTCTTTCTTTCTTTCTTTCTTTCTTTCTTTCTTTCTTTCTTTCTTTCTTTCTTTCTTTCTTTCTTTCTTTCTTTTTCTTTCTTTCTTTCTTTTTCTTTCTTTCTTTCTTTCTTTTTCTTTCTTTCTTTCTTTTTCTTTCTTTCTTTCTTTTTCTTTCTTTCTTTCGTTTTCTTTCTTTCCTTTCTTTCTTTCTTTCTTTCTTTCTTTCTTTCTTTCTTTTTCTCTTTCTCTCTCTCTCCTCTTTTTCTCAAGTCCTCTCAAAATTGAATAAGAAAAGAAATCAATCATTGTCAGTATTTACCTTTAATGATGTCTGTAAGATGCCTGAATAACAAGACTTATAACAGGACTTTTATCTAAAAAAAAAAAAAGAATTGACAGATGTGCAAAAGCCTCTCTCCCCCAAAAAAGCTTTCCCCCCCCTCCCTCTCTCTCCCTGTTTCTATCTCTCTCTGTCTCTCTGTGTCTGTCTCTGTGTCTCTGTCTCTGTGTCTCTCTCTCTGTCTCTCTCTGTCTCTCTCTGTCTCTCTCTCTCTCTCCCTCTCTATCTCTCTCCCCCTCTCTCCCTCTCTTTCCTTCTGGGCTTATGGTTTGCGGTACAGATCCTGAGAGATTGTCATGCATATCTCTTTACCTCCTTCCAGCTCGCAGTCTTGTCCAGAGTGATCATTTCTGCTATCATAGTCATCGTGGCAACTCTCTGTCCTAACTGCCCTCACCCTCCTCATACTTGTAGCAAGCTTCCAACATGGACCAGTCATTCTTGCATTTGTTTTTCTATCGTCGTTGGTTATTTGTCTCATACTATGTTTTGTTTCTTTTATATCCCACAAATGACTGCAATCATTCTATGCCTGTCCCTCTCCTTCTGACTCATTTCACTCAGCATGATACTCTCCGTGCCCATTTATGTATAAGCAAATTTCATGACTTCATTGTTCTTAGTGGCTATGTAGTAACCCACTGTATAGATGTACGATTACTTTTACTTTTGTTTTAAATTAAAACCCATTTTTAAATTTTAGACATCGTGATTTACACCACTGATGATATGATTTCATGCATACCATGTTCCAACACCACACTCTCCACCAGTGTACTCCCAGCCCAGCTCTTCCCCACACCATGGGAAGCTGAGTCCTGTAAACCAGTTCACACAATTATCATTTTATATACCTCTGCTAAATAGTGTAACCTGTGTATAAGTACTGCAAATAAAGGCGCACAGAAATCAGTGAGCACTATGGCCAACTATGTGAGCACTGTAGCATGAAGTGCAATTTTTAGTGAACAACAAACTCTGGTGAGTCTGTAATTCATGGTCACTGCAACAAAAATTATCAACAACACTAAAGGCAATGGTGGAGTGGGGAATAAAACAAAATCAGGCTCCATTAAAATAATATTTCTAGTTACGTTCTATTGAAAAGTTTATTCTGAATATCAGGCATCAGGGCTGGAGTGATAGAACAGCAGGTAGGACCTTTGTCTTGCATGCCACAGACCCAAAATTCACCAGCTCCACATATAGCCCCCTGGGCCCTATCTGGAGCTACATTAAGAAAGGGAATTGATTTTAAGGGTGATTAGAGAGTAGACCTCAGGGATTGATTAAGAGTTGGATAGCAACCCCAAAGTCTGGGCTGGAGGGAACAGGAGTAAAAAATGAGCACCACCAGGTATGCCGCAAAAGTCAAAATGAAAAAAATCAGAAATCTGAGAATTGAAAGTAAAAATATGAAAAACAAGGGTCAGAGAGATAATACAGTGTGTAAGTTGCTTGCCTGGCACGTGGCCAGCCCGGCTTCCATGCGAGCACCACATATGATTTCCCAAGCTCAATTAGGAGTGATCCTTGAGTGCAGAACCAGGACTGAGCCCTGGATAAATCTGAGTGTGACCACAAAACTCCCTAAAAACTCACAACAATTTTATCTTATACAGATACAACACTTAATTAATGTGAAATATATCATAATGGGTAGAGCCTGGCAAGCTGCCCATGGCATATTCGATATGCCAAAAACAGTAACAATAGGTCTCATTCCCCTGGCCCTGAAAGAGCCTCCAATCATTGGGAAAGATGAGTAAGGAAAGGTTGCTAAAATCTTAGGGCTGAGAGGAATAGAGACGTTACTGGTGCCCGCTCGAGTAAATCGAAGAACAACGGGATGACAGTGATACAGTGATCATAATGAAAGAAATGGTAGCCTCAAAAAGCCCTTAATTGACATACCAATACCTTCTAAAATAGTTCAAACTGGAATCATGGCATCCCAACAAAATCAAATTATTTCTTTATAAAACTTATATTTTAAAAACTGACAAGTGTCAAATATTATCTTATAATGCAATGTATTATTAATCTTATTGCTAGAAATTATGGTGTAAATTGCTATAACATAATTTTTAAATATTATTATTCATGTATATCAACTGAAAAATTAACTGGCAAGGCATGATTAAAATCACACATTTGTTTTTATAAAAACACTTTGCAGGAATTGTTTTATTTGGCTGTTTGCTTTAGCATTGATAGAATGATGGTAAATGTCTTACTCTGCCACTCTGACTTCCATTTCAGTTTGAGATGAGTACTTGTTTACTCTTGTTTCTAATGTGAATGTATAATCAAATCGTTTATTGAGTCAAATGACAAGATATCATGGCACCAAATTAAAATCTTGAAACAGGATTTAAAACATACTTTCATTTTGGCAACCTTTGTAATTTTGAATGAACACTCTTGGGACAACTATAATTTAATCAGGAAAATAATAGGGCTAGAAAAAATATTGCTCAAATCAAATCAAGTTTAAATAATCATAATAATGATGATTTGAATGATTATAATGGACATAATTCTACTATTCTCTCTTGTCCTTCTCATTCAACTACTACCATATATTGAACTTATTGTATCACTTGTTATCTAGTTGATCTTCAATTTGCTCAAACGGGTGCCAGTAACGTCTCCATTTGTCCGTGTCACGTGCTAGTATAGCCCAATGGCATCTGCTCGATCCAGGAACACGAAGAGTCTCACACCATTTGTTCAAGGTTTTGATGGAGAAGTCTGACCATCTCATAGGTGGGCGGCCATGCGGTCTTTTGACATCCCATGGAATCCAGTCGGTAACAGCTCTAGTCCAGATTGAATTTATTAATCTTTGACAATATTATCTATTTAAAGACATCTTGAGATACTATAGACTCCCTTTTCTCTCATTTGTGTACACTATATCTGACTCTGGGTAAAATATACTTTTTATGGGGTATTTGTTAAAGAAATCATGAATTTCAGCACACTTCAATACTATTATTATTGACTCCAAAATACTGTCAATAGTGGATTTAATATATACAACACTCCAACAGCTGCTCTGTGCATTGCCCACCCCTCACGGTCAGAGTCAGTTTCCCTCTACTGTGGTCTCAGAGTTCCTCTCACCCTGCCCGATCCTATCTAATCTCACCGCCCAGTAAACAGAGAGCACTCATAGATTGCTATTGGACATTAGTAGTTGCCTACTATGCTTGTTTATAACCACATACAAGAGAGAAATTATTCTTTATATATTACTCTCTATATAAAGGTATATTCTATACCTTTCTCCTTCTGGCTAACTTCATGCAGCATGAAGTCTTATGTTGGTCTTATGTTTTTCTGCCTAGTGAAACTAAACAACTTGAACTTCCTCTGTTCCCATTTATTTGGCACTAATTTTATGAAATTTCCATTTGCACTGTATTTGAGTTCCTTATACTGTATCACTGTCATCCCGTTACTCATCGATTTTCTCGAGTGGGCATCAGTAACCTCTCCATTGTGAGACTTGTTGTTACTCTTTTTGGCATATCGAATATGCCATGGGGAGCTTGCCAGGCTCTGCCGTGCGGGCGGGATACTCTCGGTAGCTTTAAAGCATTAAATGCAGACTTGAAGGTCAAAAAAATAGTAACAGTGGATAGGGAACTTGACTTGCAAGCAGCGAATCCAGGTTATGTAGTCAACATCCCCTATGGTTCCCCGAGTAACTGCCAAGAGTATTCCTGAGTGCAGAGGCAAAAGTAACCCCTGAGCATCTCCAGGTGCCACCCCACCATCCAAAAAAAACACCAAAATGCATACTTGATTTTAAAAATAGATTTTATCATCTGGCAATTGTTGGTGTTTTTTTTAATAATGTTTTTGCAGTGCTTTGGGACATCACTTCTAGTGGTGTGGGGGTGAGTATCATCCATTTGCTGCCAGGGTGTGGGAGAACATCGGTCTGGTCCATTCTCCTCTGCTGCAAGGAGCTTAGGCTTACTGACAACACTTATCACAGTGCTCCAGAGGCACTCCCATTCAGTCTTTAACTTCTCCTTTGTGCTCTCCTCACCCTATCACTACATCCCCAAATCAGACCCTGTGACCTGTAAAGTCAGATTCTTCAGCAATCTCTGGATTTTGTGTTTGTAAGTGAAATATTGGCTTTCTCTTTCCTTAATGTCCTTTTTGTATAGATACAGGAAGACAGTTGATGAAAATGCTCTTGTTACTGGAGAGTTAATTGACTCCAAATAATATTTACTCCTGGACATCTGACATATTTACTCAACTTAAGCCTCAGTTGCCCTTAGTTCCTAACACCCCATAAAGAGGGTGCTGACGAAGGGATTTGGGTGGACCCAGGGCAAGTTGTGAACTGTCCTGGTATCGAGAAGGGATAAGCAAATGCTATAAAACTTATAATATTTAAGAGCACAGTGATAGACAGACATTCAAGACCCCAAAAACAACAACTGGATAAGGACCCTGCTCGGGTTAGGAAGGACTAATCTCACCTGGACTGTAGTCTGGGGTACATAGTGAGATGTCCCCAGGAGAGCCACCTTTTAAGCTTAATATTTCTCTTACTGTGTCCATACAAAGTGACTACAAAGATTATTAAAAAGTAAATTTAAGATGATTTTTTAAATGGATTTGGGCTAAAGAAAGGAGAAATATGCCCTTAGATAAAATTTTGCCCTTGAGCAGATCTACTGCGTGGTGAGACTCCATCCTAGAAGAGCTTCTCCGGAAGGAAGGGCTTCTCCGATGTTGATTGTGCTGTCTCACCTGTGTGTGATTGCTACTCCCAACCCTTCGTGATTGCTCTTGATAAGTAAGGCTGTGAGATGGGGCGAGGGGGAGACAGGAATATAAGACCGGGGGAGACTAGCTTGAGGGATAGTGGAAGAACGGAATGAAGGTCACTGGGAAACTAGCATGAGGGTCAGTAGGAAACTGGAGCCAGAGGCAGGGTGAGCCTGGAATGGAGATGGAGATGGGAATAAATGACGACTGCTCATCAACCAGACTGAGAGTCCTGTTTCCTCCTTTATGCGTCCCTCAGCAGCATAAAGGCGGCCATCTGAGTTGGAGAAGCAGCTTATAGCCACCAAAAGCACAGAGCGCATGCCCAAACATTTTTTGCACACACAGCAGGGTTCAAACTCAGTGCTCTGACACAAAGCATATGCCCCAGTCCTTTGAGCTCCCTCTTCAGCCTTATCAGGCAATCCTGGTGAACTCTCATATATAATATTATCCTAGAGTTGTTATATAGGATAATGAGACTCCAATCATTCTCTTCTGCCATTACTCTTAATTACTATTTGTAACATTTTTATTATTACATTAAGTAAACTCTCATTACTTCATTTATTAAATGCCAAAAAAATTTACCCTAATCAACACTTTTCTTTTTTTTTTTCTTTTTTAGGTCACACCCAGCTATGCACAGGGGTTAATACTGACTCATGCATTCAAAAATTACTCCTGGCAGTGCTCAAGGGACCATACGGGATGCTGAAAATCGAACACAGGCAGGCTGTGTGCAAGGCAAACGCCCTACCCTCTGTGCTATTGTTCCAGCCCAACATTCTTTTCTTAGCAGAAATACTCCTAAGGAATCACTGTAAAGTACAAGGTACTCTTGTGTGTTTCGAGTAAAGCCTATACTTTTCGATTATAGCAAAGTGTCTTGGAAGACTGTGTCCTTTCATTTTTCTTTTGAAAAAGTTACTTATGAAATAGAAGCAATCATGTTCTTTGGAAATATAATAGAACATAAAACTTTGTTCCACATAAATATAATTTGCTTTTTTATATTAGCACAAAAAGTTTGGTTAGGCACGACTTTTAGAGTTCCTGGATATATCAAATATCCTCTATTGGCTCAAAATTAAGACATTTTGATCTAAAATAATTTATTAAATAAAACATTCAACAAACACTTATTGACTATCCATTACAGGGTAATGACTATGAAATATACCTTGCAAAGAAAATAGTACAGTTAACCCACATGTTTTATTTTTTAATTATTTTTTATTTAGTATAGTTTAGGTAGTTATAATACTGTTAGAGTTTATGGTATCTGTGTACAGTTTCTGCACCCCCTTGTCACCAAAGTGTACATGACCCTCCGCCACGGTCCCAATGTCACCATTTGCCTCTTTTACTTTCCCTCCTCTTCCCACTTTTTCATAACTGTGAAACCCATATGCTCTTAATTTTTGTAAAGTGAAAAAAAAAACACACACAATAATCTACGTAGGTGTTTAAATACGGTCCATGGTAAGACTGAGAACACATACAGACTGCTTTCAGTGATTTTGAGTATCACAGTGAAAGAACACGGTAGAGTTTTAGATACCATTTGTTTAGTATGTGAACGTTCTTGATATGAAATGAACCATACAAGTAGAATGGTGATCCATTGTGTGTATATGCCACAACTACATGATCCATGGACCTGTTGTTGGACATCTAGATTAACTCCAAATCTCAGCTATTGTACTGAATGCTGCAGTGAATAGTGGTGTGTATAGGTCCTTTGGAATCAACATTTTTCTATTCTGGGGATAAATATCCAAAACTCGGGACAAATGGCATCTCAATTTTAAGTTTACTAAGAACATCCCCATGCAGTTTTCCATAAAGGTTGGACTGGAAAACAAACAAACCAGAGTTAACAACTCTGAATTCATGAGATGCAAACTTTAATAACAAAACAAGATATTTTAAGTGTTGAATAGCCAGCTGTGGGGGAGGGAGTGTAGGAGAGGGAATCTGGGGACACTAGTGGAGGGATTTGACACTGGTGGTGGAATCAGCAATGGAACATTGTATATCTAAAACCCAGCTATGAGTAGCTTTATAAATCATGGTGCCTTCATAAAATAAAATTTGGAACAGATATTCACGATCAAGATCACGAAATCCTGTTAATCATGGATTTCTCAGGCGGGCTCAGTAACATCTCATTTCGTCCTTTCCCTGAGATCTTAGAAGGTTATCTTGACTCGGCCCTCCCAACAATGTAGCACTGGGGGCTCTTTCAGGGTCAGGGGAAAGAGATCCAGCTTGTTACTGGATTTTGCATATGAATACACAATGGGAAGCTTGCAAGGCTGTCCCATGTGGGCAGGAATCTCTCAGAAGATTGCCAGTTTCTCCCAGAGGGAGAAGTAGGCTACAAGATATCACGAGACCGCTTCTGAGAGCTTGCTTTTAAGTCTCTCTCTGGATGTTGGCTGTTGATGGGATTACACACCCCTGGGTTCCTCTGCCGGTATCTTCATGCTTGAGGCCTGTCCAAACGTGTGGAGAGGGGCCTCCAGCATGGCTGTAGCTAGGCTCCGGTGGTCTTCGGCCGCCGGGAGCTCTGCTCGGGGTGGGGAGGGAAGCTGGAGCCCATCCCCTCTGAGGGGCCCCGGGGAAGACAGCCAGGCGTGCAGGTAAGAGACTCTCTGGCAGAAAAAAAATATATATATATATATTATTAAATATATTTTAACTAGAATGGATATGGATTCATATAACAAATTATAATCTAACTAGAGTTTTTTTGCTCCTATGTATTTTTAATTCTCTAAATTTTACCACAGTTCATCATTTACACTCAAAAAATGCTTAACGAGGGCTTAATTTTAGATACTCTTTTTTTTTTTAACTAGCATTATAAACAATAATCTGGAGCCAGAGACAGCACAGGGATTAAGGTGCCACCTTGCATGCAGTTGACCCAGTTTGATCCCTGCTGTTCCACATCATCTCCTGAGCCAGCCAGGAGTGATCCCTAAGCACAGAGCTAAGAGTTAAGCTCTGAGCACTGCCAGATGTGGCCCTCAAACAAAACAAAACATAAAGTCTGCAGCTTATTTATTTGCTCAAATGGAGTAACAGATGCCTTAGGTTTTTTGAGGAAGCGTGGTCAAGCTTTTACTTTCTAAGATGTCATTGACAACTTGAACATAAATAAATAGATAAAATGCTTTGGTTGAACTAATCTTGGTGAAGAGCATGGCGCCTTCTCCAGGGAAGTATGGCCGGAGGCTTGCTGCACCTGAGGATGAATTGAAAGCCTGAAACTTTATCTTACCGGCCATGCTCACAGCCTCTCAGCTCGAAAAGTGGATGATTATTTTTGCTGGACCTTTCAGCTGCTTCTCAGGCCTCCTGGACATTTTCCTGGTTTATACAAACTCAAAGGAAGCAATTTGATCGTGGCTGGATTGACCTCACTTTACTCTGGATCTTTAAAAGAAGGATGTCAAATTGGTCAAAGTTAATTTGGGTGTGTTTCATTCCATCAATCTTTGAAAATGAATTTGCTTACACCTGTTTCTAGGGAGATTTCGGGAGGGAGTTTTTGTCTCAGATGATTAATATATATAATGTCTTCTTCTTCACTAGCAAGGAATGCTAAAAATAGTACACAGAAATACCATTTTAAACTGTTTACAATAAATTTGAGGGAAAGGAATAGTAACTATACTTGCCTGCACATCTTTGTTCATCCTCTCTTATTTAATATTCAGAAGCACAAGAAAGTAAAGATTTAGGAGACAAACAATAAATGCTAATACAATATAAAAGAAATCAATTACTATTCCCATTTTACTAGCGCAACATAGAGCAACTCAATGAACTATTTCTAACCTCTAATCTTGGATATTATCATGTTAAATATTAGTCTGCTTTCTACCCAAAATTGGCAAAATTAACTGGGAGTCAGTTATATTAAAATAAAATATATTCCAAAATATCACTTAGTTTTTTCTTTAATAGATATTTAATTAAAATATTGCATCATTACTTCATGCTCAGCCTTGAATTTTATCTAAAACATAAAGCCTTGATCTTTTGTTTCATGAATATTTAATTGGACAAAACTCTTTTCCTTTTATAGTGTGAGCGAAAGTGAAACATGTTCTCTCTGCTAAAGTTATCCGTTGTGGTTGGCATTTAAATTTACTTTTTTAAACTTTTCAACCAAGGACCATTTCAATTCCAATGAGCATACTTTATCACATTTTTCAGATGATTACATTTTCTCTTTGAAGTTCTTCTTTTTTTTAATTCTTCTGAAGCTTGAGACTATTTTCCATCTAGCTCTAACTTAAACACATGACATAGAGGTCAGGCAGAACTCATTCTCTCATGATTTGGGAATTTGGGTGAATAGGTGACTATATTGTTCAAGAAGTCTCATATTTTTTAATACTATAAATCATAAAATGTCAGTCCTCTGATAAGTGGTATATATGACATACTATCCAGAATTAAATGTATTAATATGTTAATTCACAGTGGAGAGTAATGAAAATTCCTGGTCATAACTATTATTCCTCTGGGCTAACAAATTGACTATTTTCTTTAAATGATGAGGTGATATGTAGACATCATTTGAGGATACTTCTTATATCACTGTCACTGTCATCCCATTGTTCATTGAGTGGCTCGAGCAGGCACCAGTAACATCTCCATTGTGAGACTTGTTGTTACTGTTTTTGGCATATCCAATATGCCACGGGTAGCTTGACAGGCTCTGCCTTGCAAGCGAGATTCTCTCAGTAGTTTGAAGGGCTGTCCGAGAGGCGTAGAGGAATCGAACCTGTGTCAGCTGTGTGCAAGGCAAACACCCTACCGCTGTGCTATTGCTCCACCCACTTCTTATATAAGAAAAGATAAATTTTTGCCTTATTTTGTATATTCAATTAAGGAAAGCAAACTGAAATTATTTATTTCATATTTTTCAGATCAATCATTGTGGTAATGCAACTTAATTACAATGTTATATAATTTTTAAAACTTCATGGTCTCACAAGCTTTTAATTTTTTATTCTCAGCAGGTAGCTAAATAATGTTCATGTATATTCATTAATATATTCAGGATAAAAAATATTTCTTTGTGGAAAAAATGTCTGGGTTCAGCTGTTATATGAAATTTAGTTTTCCGTACTCTCTTCAACAGCACATATACTAAAAATTAGTTTTCCTCACATAAAAAAAATCCTTTGCTATATTTGGAACTAATATTTTTAAATTATTTATTCTATACCATCATTAACATAAACTTTATCCAAATAACACAAGATCTCAAAAGTTATAATCAAAATACTAAACCTAGTCTAGAACTGTTATTTTTTGTTTTATAAACTTCAATATTTAAAACCAGGCAACTAACATACAAATGTTAAATCTCAACTTCTCTTGAAAGGTGAAAATTTGGAATAAAACAAGATCTCACATCTCTACATGGAAACCTTAAAATAGCATTAAGGAGTTACTGTCTCCTTGAAATAAAATATTCTATTTTCAGTAATCAAATACTTTGCCTCCTCTACACTAAGACAGATTGCCCAACTATAGAACTAAAACAAACTATGATGACAGTACACTACAAAAATTATCACAAAAGACTTATTTCCCTCTTAGTGTAATGAGTACTACAGGCAATTGATTTATTAGTCCTGATTGCACTACTTAATTTTATATTGGTTTGTTTATATTACTTCTTACCAAAAATTTTTAATACCTATACATCTCCTCTTTATTTAGCCCCTTGAAACTACTACATATTCTTTATGTACATACTGGAAACATATATAACTACGACTAAATAACTGTCAAACTAATATTTAAATATTGTTAAATAAATATTTAGAAATAAATATATTAATAGACAGTTCTCATTGTTAGAGATATACCAGAAGAATACTATGTAGTCAAGAATATGGTAAAATCAAATGGGAAAAAGTGATGTTCCTTCAACTAAGTTAATCAATGAATGGGAATAAAGTTAGGAACTGGTAATTCCATTAAAAGATGATAACTGAAAGAGATAGGAAAGTCAGGCAAGCCATAGACTAGTTTGTAAGCAGCCTGCTTTGTGTGTGGATAATATATAAGGTAGACAGTGTGGTCAGCAAAATTATAACTTATTGTCACTGGTTTACAAAAGTACATATGGTTATATGTTTTGTGGACTAAAAGGAACGCACATAATGTCCTTCACCTATATTCCAGGTCCAACCATAGACAATTGGGCTCTATAAAACAGAAGAATTGCATTACAAAAGCCCTCAACTAACATACAAATAACTTAGGCATAATATTTTCAGGAGACTATTAGAAAAAATAAGTAGGTTGGGAGATAATCAAATAAATAATAGAACTTAGTAAGAACAGAGTTGAGTGATTTTTATTTTGTACACACACCTGTATAGAAGAATACAATTAGGGAGATAATGCAATAATAATGAGAAGAAAGTTTGAGAGCATGAGATAAAGTGGATATAAATACAAAATAACGGGTTTATTTTGTAAAGCAAAAAAAATTCAGTGTTTGACATGTTTTCTAGCGTTTCTGTACATATTTTACTTTATTGCATACTCTAGAATTAATATTGTTATGATTTCACATCACATTAACTCCTCATCAAGTATGTGTCTAATGTAACTTATTTTGATATTATTTATAACTAAACATAAAAATGCTGAAAAAAACTTTAAAGCCTTTGGATTAGTCTTTCAATTTGGACAATTACATATATTCAAAACACCCAAAGTTTATCACTGTATCACTGTCATCCCGTTGCTCATCAATTTGCTTGAGCGAGTACCAGAAACGTCTCCATTTGTCCCTGTCACATTCAGGGTCAGGGGAATGAGGCCCATTATTGTTACTGTTTTTGGCATATAGAATACACCACATATAGCTTGCCAGACTCTGCCCTGCAAGATTCTGCATCGCTCTCTTCTGGGAGCTTTGTTTTATAGTCTCTGGGTCTTGGTAGTTGATGAGTTACATGGCCCTGGGGCGGTTTGTGGGTGTGACTGCCAAGCCACTGCAAAATGGCGGATCTGGGTGGAGGAGGCCTAGTCCCAATCTGAGAGGGCTTGGATATCTCAGCCATGGGTCCTGCATACCTAGGCTCCTCTGTCAGTTCCTTCATGTTTGAGGCTTGTCCTTGAGCATGGCTGTGGCTGGGTTCTGGAGGTTTTCACCTGCTGGGTCTATGTTTGGGGTGGGGAGGGAAATTCAACCCACCCCCCTCAGAGGGGGCCCTGGTGAAGACACCCTGGTGTGGGGGCAGGAGGTTTGCCCCAAAAGATTACATAATTTTTTTTTATATAACCCGAAAGGTTATGTAAATCATTTTTTTTTCTTTTTGGGTCACACCCAGCAATGCTCAGGGTTACTCCTGGCTTTGCACTCAGGAATTACTCCTGGCGGTGCTTGGGGGATCATATGTGATGCCGGGGATCAAACCCGAGTCGGCCGCGTGCAAGGCAAACACCCTACCCGCTGTGCTATCGCTCCGGCCCCATAAATCTTTTTTTTTAATTGAACATAATTTAAACAGTTTTTCCAATACCATTTGTTGAACAGATCCTCATTTCTTTCTACATTATGCTCTTGGAGCCTTTGTCATACATTAGCTGTCCATATATCTGAAGCTTTTCTGAGTTTCCAGGTACAGACTCTTAGGGACAGAGCAACAGTACAGTGGTAAGGAGCATGCCTTCCATGCAGGTAACCTAGGTTTGAATCCTGGTTCCCTGTATGGCCCTGTGAGTCCGGCCAGGAGTTATCCATGTGCCAAGCCAGGAATAAGTGATCCCTGAGCTGGCTGTGGCTCAAAATGACAAGAATAACAACAGACTCAATCTTTCAATTATTGGCCTCAATATTTACTTTGGTACTTAGCACCACACAATTTTTATTCCTGTTACTGACAGAATACAGCCATAGGCCTCCTATCTTTTTGTTACAAGATTATGTTCTCTGGTGAATTATATGGGTGCACACAAATTTTAGTAATATTTGTTTTAGTCCTTGGAGAATGCTATTAGCTTAAAATTCCATTTTGTTATGAATTACTGGTTTGAACCAAATCAACTTTTTGCCAAGAAAAACTATAAGACCCAGATTTATAAATAAAATGCTTACAGAAAATACATATAGAAGTACATATAACTTTATATGAAGGGTTTGTATTAAATTTCAAGCAAGTAACAAAAAGTGGAAAATCATCAACAGTATAGTAAATCACAGTGTTTCAAATAAAAATAAATGACAGAAACCTATTTGGATTAGTGATTTGGAGTTTGACTACTCTTACCTTTCTAGTAGATGGTACATTTTATTTGACATTATTCAGTATATTTTTATATTATTGGCCTTTGTTGTCTTACATGGATATTGATTTTTATGTTTACTCTTCAGGGGTCAAATGCATGAAGTTATCCAGCTTCTGACAAGAATAAGAGGGGTTTGATTCCCAGTTGACTTTATGTATTTGTTATCCCTCTCTTTGGGGACCCCAATACCGGGACTTGGTAGTATGCCTGTTTTTTACTGAATCTTAGAGGAAGACATATAAAGAACAAATAAAGATGTAGAAGACATATAAAGCCACATAAAGAAATAAAAATTATATTTTAATGGAAAAAATGCAATATTTTACACATCATCATGCAAATATTTCAGAAAAAAATCATACAACTAACTCAAAAACACCCTTAAGTGCTCATTTATTGAGTCTAGGTATTGTGTGAACTCTAGTGCAAAACAATTGGAAAAGAACTAACTTTCAAGATATCAAACAAATACATAATGATAATTCACTCACTACAAAAGGAATAACTGCATTTCCTTGAAAATACAATAAAAAATAGATAAAACCTGATGTAGATTGGGTTGGGGTAAGATTTTAAACAAAGATTATTCTGGGAGATTAAAATTTTAAATTGTTTTGTTGTATTTTTATTTTTGTAGTGCTTGGAACTTACCCCTGTCTCTGTGCTCGATATTCATCTTTGGTGGTACTTGAAAGACCAGATGTAGAGTCAGGGATCAAACTGGAGTCAGCACTGTGCAAGGAAAGGCCCTCATGAAGCATCTCTCCTTCTTCGTCCTTCTTCGTTTTGGCAGTCTAGTTTGTCCCTGAGATTTTACCAGTCTCTCCTTGCTCATCCTTTTTAACGCTGCCATTTTGGGGGCTCTTTCAGTGTCAGGCAAATGAGGCCCATTGTTGTTACTGTTTTTAGCATATCGAATATGCCATGGGTAGCTTGTCAGGCTCTGCCATGCTGGCAGGGTATTCTCGATAGTTTGCTGGGCTCTCAGAGTGGGTTGGAGGCTTTTAGGGTGGCCTCTAATCGTCCTTAAAGGTATTCCATGGTTCACACCATATTTGAACCCCATCGATTATGTTGCAGTATGTGAAGTATTTCTCCACAATGGTTTAAATTCCTAACATATTTTTCTGTAAATACACACAATATCACAATGTACTTCGTGGAAATTTCAAACTAGGAACATTGTCAGTTCTATTAATGTATTTTCATATTTTGGGGATGTTTATTTGATTTGGAATATAGTCTCATATTTTCATTGTTTCTCCCCTCTTTACACTCATTATAATTTCTGAATATTTTCCCTGAATAGAATCTACATTTAAAAAGGCATATTCTTTTGAGACCAATGGGGAAAAGATCCATAGTTAACATTTAGTTGTTCTGATCTATTCTGCAACACTGAAACTTACTTTTTAAAATAATAATTTCATAATAAATATAAGTGCATTGTACTGCTTGCTAAATAATTTATGTATTGTTCACACTGAAAAAAAAGAGAATTGAATAAGTAACCCAATACCAAAGCCAAATAATAAGCTTCACCTAAAATGAAAAATAACACTTAGCTTAAAAAACCTCAGACATGCCTTAAAAGCAAATGTTGTGGATGAATACATGTATATGTGTTCCAAAATGAATAAATATTCCTTGACAACTATATAATTATGTTCTTTAAAAATATATAATATATGTATATAAATATATGTACATATATTTAACTAACTCAAGCAAGATAATCCGATCCAGTGAATGGCCTATTTTTAAATATATAGCACAAATGTTTCAAAGTTCTTTCAGAAAAATATAATGGGAAGGTTTTATGTGATGATTAATAAATTTATATTTACATAAATAATTGAAAACACTGAATAATTATTTGACAATTTAGGCTTTTAATTATTTTCTGTGTGCTGGAGCAATAGCACAGCGGTAGGGCGTTCGCCTTGCATGCAACTGACCTGTGTTTGATTCCTCCACCCCTCTCAGACAGCCCAGCAAGCTACCAAGAGTATCATGCCCACACGGCAGAGCCTGGCAAGCTACCCATGGCGTATTGGATATGCCAAAAACAGTAACAATAAGTCTCTCAATAAGAGACGTTACTGGTGCCCGCTCGAACAAATCAATGAGCAACGGGATGACTGTGACTGTGACTGTCATTATTTTCTGTTTTAACATTTATATTGCCTATGTCCCTGGCATTTATATCATCAGTAAGTGCTAAATTGCAGCTTCTATGTAAACAGTTATAGACTAAAATAATATGATAATGTTTAAATTGGTGTATTATAATGAGACTCTCACCCAAGATTTTTTCTTTTCTTTTAACCAATAAAAAAATCTGAGAACATAATTTTTGATGTCCTAACAGCCAGAATATGTCATGAATCAGTAGAAAGGGTCAGCAAGATTTATTAATACCATCTTCCCTCTGTTCTCTGGTTAATAGTTTCTTTTATATATTCAACAAGAATAAAACATCCAGGGAGTATGATATGTACTTGTTCTTGTTAATGTATCCTAAAATATGTCAGGAGTTAAATTAATAACTATATGGAGGAATACAGTATAAGTGGAAGAATTCTCATCTAATAATTTAATGGTAGCTAGAAAAGGCATCCTGATTTTTAGCTCGCCTATTACACTTGAAATTTTATCCATAATTTGGGATTTGACTTGCATACTTTTCACTTTTTCTTACTCTGATTCAAACTGAAATTCAAAATTCATGTAACACAATACTAAATAAGTAATATTTAAATAATTGAGAAAAATGGCATGCAAGAAAAACTGAAGAAAATGTTTACTCTGAGATTTCAAGGAAGAACTCTGCAGTTTAGGAAATAATCTAAACAGATTAAGTATAGATCTAAGTACATTAACAAACTCATAGAGAATTTTTTCTAATATCTCAGTATAAAGTGATGACAACATGCCAAAAATATTCAATAGCTGGACCTGAATGGGGAATAACTCCCTAAAATTCTTTAAAGGCAATTTGAATGTCTAGAGATCTGGGTGATGAGATATATTAAAATAGATAAACATGTTTCAATGTTATTCTTATAAATACTAACCAGTTATCAAGCCCAAATACTGGCATACATCTTAAACACAAGAACAGTTTATGTTTTGCACGCTATTGTATACATTTATTTTTCAAGGAGAATAAATATTGACCTAGGGAAATTGAGATGTTGAACAAGTGGGCTCTACCAGAACATCTCTTGATTTTTCAATAGGAAAATTAGAAAAAACTTACCATATAAACTTTAACTCTTTGTTATGTGGCAAAAATGTGATACCTATATATTGTATAAAGCACTTATAGATAAATGCAATTTTAAAAGTAAGGTATGAATAAACCATTAGGATTAACGTGCTCAAAATGGTGTCATGTTTGAATAAATTTTTATGTACAGAACCTAAAAATGAAAACAAGTACAGACTTGGTCTGCATTTTATCATTAAACCTATATCAGTAATACTAATAAATAATAAAATCTGTAATGCACAAAATTAGAAAGATATTTGCTGTCCCAGAAATTCTATTTCTAGCACTATGACCTTCATAGAGCTATACTGTAGCTATTAGAATATTCTCCAAAAGCCCAAAAATATTACAGTGGATAAGGCACTTGCCAAGTGAATCCAGGTTTGATCTTTGGCATCAGATATGGTTCCCCAATCACAGTTAGGAGCAATCTCTGACCACAGAATAAGGAGTAATCTCTATTACAATAACAATCATCCATTTGTTGCTCATCAAGAGAAGCCTGGTTTATACCCAGGCAAACAGAGCCCCAGCAGCCAAAAACCTTCACACTCCAAACTGCTACCATGCTCACAGCTGCAGGAAGAGCCTCATTGAGAAATGAATCTGGTGTGTGGGTTTTGTGACCAAAACCTACAGATTCTCAGGAAGGTGGAGATGGACTACCTCCCCCCATTTCTCTTTTTTTCCTGGAGCCTGAGGAGTCATGCCTAGGAACTGCCGTTGGCATCACATAAGCTCATTAACCAGACATGATCCAGAGACTCAAATAAATCTCAGAAGAGATCAACAAGTTGCAGAGATGCCTCCAGACCCCAAAGTTACCATCCAGTTAAGAGTTTAACTCTAGCTGTATTACCCTATTCAAAATTTTAGAATTCCTGGAGCATGCAGCCACAAACGTAACATCTCAGACTCCACTACTGATATATGAGGAGTAGCACAACACATTGGGATGTAAAGTAGAAGGCAATCAATCACAATAAAAGAAATATTAAAGCACAAGGCTTAACCTGTAACAACTTGTTAATAAATAGTCTCTTGTATAAGTGCTTAATTGCTCCAGGGTGAGGTAAAATAATCTTCACACATTTTCTTTTTTTTTTCCCCCCCACACACATTTTCTTCTAAAGAAAAATTTTTGATCATTTATAGAAAATTATTCATAACAAATAATATAAAATAAATTATATAGGGCCTATTGGGGCAGACTTGGGTGGTGGTTGAGAAATTTGAAAATAATGGTGGTGGGAAAGTGCAATTATGGTGGGATTGGTGTTGGAATATTGAATCGTGAACAACTTAAAAAATATAAAAGTAAATCCTGGTCTAAACTGAGCATACATAGATGACTATACAAAATGAGACTAAACTTACTTTTGATCTGAGTATCTTGCTTGCTCTGGGCATATTTATTTAAGAGATTTATCTCTACAACATAATCCTGTCTTTTTTATAGATTCAGAGCACTAGATTGGCTATTCCTCTCAGGTTTAGAACAAAAGTTCCAAAAAATAAATAGAAACAAGCTAAACATCTTATGATCTAGACTGAAATTAATAATACTCAATCACTTCTTTTCAGTTTATTGGGCAACACAAGTCATATGACTAAACCTAATATCAAAGAATAATACAGTGTATTCACAAGGATGGTAAAAAGAGTTAGTATGTGCTAACAATACGCAAATAAAATACAAAAAATTGCATACTATGCTTTGTTAACATACAAAAATTTTTGAATTATCTGTGAAATACTTGGGCTACCCATAAATATATCTAATAAGTTGGAGTGTTTCATATTATAAACAAACTACATCACTATTAATGCCCATTAGTTCTGATAATAAGCACAAGATAAATTGTATCGTACTTTGAGTAAAAGACAATTACAGAATAATATGGACTGGAGGTAGCCTAAGGACGCTGGTCTTGGATACACTTTGGTGGTGGAGAGGTGAGATAACTTGGTACATCAAAACCACAAACATCAATACGATTATAAGAATGTAATGCAAACTAAAATCATTACATTTTTTAAATGAGCATTCCAAAGGGATGGGGTGTGTCTGACTCAACCTTAAGACAATGGTGGAGGAATGCTCCACTCGTGATGGTTATAGAATTGGAACACTGGATACCTGAAACTATGACAAGCAAGATTGGAAATGATGGCTCCTACATAAAATGTGAGGGGTGGGGGAGCAATGCAAAATAATATTGTACTCTAAGGGTTACAGCAGCAAGTATTCTATTTAGTTATGGGCTTTACCTAGGGGCAGACTATTGAGATGGCTCCTCAGAAGAAAATGAAAAGAAACAATGGAGCAAGCAATCTAGTCCAATCTTGTAAATATACTGCTTTTTAAAAAGTTTTTTGGCTAGTAATAGACCTTTTTTGTGTAATTTAGCAGAATATACCTAGGTTTTAAGAAATGTTTATGATAAATAAAAAAAACTTTATGATTTCATGGAAAGTATCACATATATTACATGGTTGTATGAACACTTATTTGTTTTTAAAAACTGTGATAACAAAAAACTACAGACTGAGTGGCCGAAATAACAATTTCCCCCAGTTCTGTGGGGTTGAAGTCCATGATCAAGGAGCCAGTAGAATACGTTTCTGGTAAGAGCTTTTTCTCCTGACTTGTGTGATTACAAAGTATTACTAGAGGCGTCTACTATATATGGCATAGCATATTAGCACCCCTGCGTAAATTCAGTCTGTTATTGACCAAAACAGTATTTGATACCTGACACTTGCTGATTTTGAAGGGGGTTTTCACATGAACTTAACTGTATGTGAAGAGGAGAAGATAAAAGAAAAGAGGAGAGTAAAAGACATTTAGCTATTGATATCTCTTTTACAAAGCCGCTATTTCTCTTGGATCAGAGAACCGCCCTTATGACTACATTTAATCTAAATTATTTATTTTAGAGGCCTTATCACAAAAAAACGTAATGGTTCATGGTCGGGTGTTAGGGCTTCAATATATAAATATGGAATGAACATTCTGACTATATGGTAATGGAGCACACAATTAAGGTTTTTAAATTTAAAATATTGATCCTTTCTAATAAAAGTATCTATTTCTTATCTGTTACACTGAGTGAGAATGTAATCAATGAGAAATAAAAGGGTCAGGATTTATATTGGGTGATTTAATTTTTTTTTGCTTTACCCATGCCTCTTAACCATTGGGTAATTATTAATGTAGCATATGCTGAGCATTTTTGACTAAGTGATTCTTTCCACTATCTATAATATGTGTAGTATTTTAACTAGCACTGTACCACTGTTGTCCTGTTGTTCATCTATATTTGTTTGAGCAAGCACCAGTAATGCCTCCATTGTGAGACTTGTCGATACTGTTTTTGGCATATCAAATATGCCATGGCTAGCTTGCCAGGCAGGCCGTATACTCTCAGTAGCTTGCCGGTCTCTCTGAGAGGGACAGAGGAATTGAACCCGGGTTGGCCGCGTGCAAGGCAAACACCCTACCTGCTGTGCTATCACTCCAGTTCCCTATCGCTCGAGTCCCTTATCACTCCAGTATTTGAACAATTACACAAAAATTTTATTACAAGCAATAAATTGAATGATGAATAGGAACATGCTGATGATCATATTTAGATAGTTGCTTTAGTATATTTGAATTATTAATGAGTAAACTCTGACTTCAAAATCCAACTTCTCACAGACCACTTCACAAAAGGGCCCAAAAGATTTAATTTCATTAATTTGAACTTCATAAATTTATTCTTAAAATACAGCTTAGCACATAAACATTTTTTAAAAATAATTGATACATAACAAAAAAATTAATAAAATGTTAATCATGATTTTAATAGAAATATTTGTCTTTAATTATATTCTACAAAGAACAGAGTGATTATGCCCCCAAATGACAGGGTTTAAGTTGTGTTTGTTATGTTTATTATCACTTACTGTGATATACTGACAAGTGCTAGTGTCATAACTAAGTGTTAATAAATCATAATTCAGTGTGAAATGAATTCTTTGACACAAATTCCCAAGAAAAACACAGAAAGTGCAAAAATTATTCAAATGTCTAAGCTGGAATTTCTAGTTAAAAGCTCTGCTCTATTTTTCATAATGTAGAAACTTCCAGAAATCTATGTGCATGAGTTGAAAAATGTAGTTCTTACTGCTAAAATGCTGGTCTTTGCCATAAGTAGTGTTTAAATTGACTGGGATATAAACTGAGAATAAGTTTCTCTTTTAAAAAATAAAATTTCATTTTTCTGAATTTTAAAATTTTAACAGGTGGCTCTTGTTCAGTGTACCAAGAAGTATATTTTCTTTGTATTTTAAATTTTCTCTGGAATATTTAGTCCTAGGATACTATAACCCAACTCTTAAAAAATTATTTGAATAATGCTATTATATGTCAAATATGTTGGTTGATTGTATATAAAAATTAAGTTTTTAAATATCTTATAGAACCTGTAGTTTTTAAAACATTTGTAAGGCATCATTAACTGAGTTCAACATATCTAATGTAAAGCCCATTTTATGATTTACTTGAGATGAGCGTCCTCATTTCTCTTGTTTCCTTTTATCCATATCCCTAGAGCATATACGGTATTTTTTAAAATCACTAGATAACTCAACAAAACTACATGACCTTTAACACTTATTTTTAAAGCAAACAAATGTGGCAATTAATTAGCTCACTTTTCAGACCTCCTAAATAACCAGGGATAACTTATGTGTTCTTTAAGCCTTATTGAAGTTAGATTGTATAAATGTTATTTAGAGTCACTTTTAAATGATTCATTCCATGACAAAGTCCTTTTGTATTATATTTGGGTACAAAATATAGTTTTCTCCAACACACAGGCTTGAAGGACTGACTCAGAGACACACTCTACCATACAATTATCAATAGCAATATGAAAGGGAATATTTCAGGAAATTTAATTTTAATATTATTCCAGTTATCCACTGCTATCTAGCAATCTAAAATTAGCCTAGATAGTTAGGATAGATTAGGGTCCAGCATGACAGTAATAGAATGGTAGCTCTGGACAAGAACTAAGTGTTGAAAGTACGTAAAGAGATATATGAGATTACCTTTCAGCATCTGTATTGTGAAACATAATGCAATAGGGAAGAGAGAAGAAGGAAGAAGGAAGAGGAGAAGGAGGAGGAGGAGGAGGAGGAGGAGAAGGAGGAGGAGAAACAGAGGTGGTGGAAAATGTACACTAGTGGGTGTTGGAAAATTATAACTAACTGAAACTCAATCATGAGCAACCTTGTAACTGTATCTCACTGTGATTCAATTAAAAAATAATTTTAAAGATAAAGTAAAAATTAATAATGACTTCTTTGGTGGTGTTGGAATGACCTATGCATGAAACTATCATTAACAGTATTATACATCACAATGCCTAAATAAATGCTTTAAAAAATGCTGAAAATTTTAAAAAGTTAAAATAAATATTTTGTGCAATATTAAAAATAAAATAAGATGAGCTAGATAGAGGTCTGGAGGCAGCACAAATTGTGTCCCCTTGCCTCATTGTCAAGGGTAGCCGTGGTGGCCACACTAATAATCATAGAACCAAATTTAAAAGGTAGTTGGCATTTTGTCATTGTTAAGAAGCTCTAGATGGTCATACTAAGTCTCAGATCTGCAAGTACTTGAAGGCATGACATTGTATACTTCAGTTATACTACACTTTCATTTGTCATCTATAAGCTTCAAAGATGTGTATAACTTCAAAAAGTAAAATAACAAATAAAAAGTGAATAGCGGGCCTTTTCTCTCTGCAACTTTTGTCAAATATTTACCTATAATTTAAGATTAATAACATAGATTCCTGACAACTGCTTTCTTTTCCTACTTCATATATCTAACAATGCCAAGTATCATCTTTCTATCAATGACCTTAGCTCTTGGAGGACAAGTGAGTAGTTCTAAGTAAAATTTATTGCTAATTCATTGAACTTATAATTCCATGTCTTAAGGATGTTTGTTGGATGGTATAACTGACAGTAAAGGAGGGTGTAAGTTTCACTGCCAACCTTGGAAGATCTAGGAAGCACTTAAGATCATCTTTATTCTGAAGTATGTAGAGTATCAGAAACATAATAATAGAATACAAAACGGAAAATCTTCATTACTTTTCATTGATTTCTGGTTTTTTAAAAGCATATGTTAATTTTTAATATTTCATGGAGAGATTATGAATTGCAAAATATAAGTAAACATTTTAACAAATTATTTGGGAAACACTTCCTTCTTGATTTTGATGTCCCTATAAAAGTGAATCTGAAAATGAAAAACCTTTACCAGGGAAGCAAAAATCAAAAAAAAGCAGAGACCAGGAAAGGCAGAGTAATATGAATGGGTTGCAAGTATGCACACTATTTTGAGGAAATATTTTGTTTTTGAAAAAGTGAAATACTTGCGTTGTGGGTTTCAATCAATTTTCAGTATAAAGGATTTTAAAGAAAATATTTGACAATTTTATGTAGTTTACTTATTTTTTAAAAATGCTAATAAGTTACCTAAACAATTCAAAGAAAAATTCACATTAGCATTATACGTGGACTTACCACAAATATTTCTAATCAGTGTATTCCAAATTAACAAGCTTATTTAGCTAATTATATATAAGCATTATTAAATTTGACTATTAAGTTTTAATTTAACAATAAGTCTCATTCCCCTGACCCTAAAAGAGCCTCCAACTGTTGGGAAAGACGAGTAAGCAGAGCTGCTAAAATCTCAGGGCTGAGTGTAATAGAGACGTTACTGGTGCCTGCTTGAGTAAATCAATGAACAATGGGATGACAGTGATACAGTGGTACAATGATTCAATTTAACTAATTGTAAGCATTATTAAATTAAATATTTATTTAAATATTCCCCTTTTAAATATAAAAAATTAGAGTAATATCTGCCCCCAATACATCTCACTTCAATTTACATCTATATATTAATGAGGCTAATTTAGAAACAAATTAGGAATTATTACAAATGAAGGAAACATGAAGAGAAAAGATATACATTTAAAGAACTGCTTATAGGCTCAAGAATTTACCAAGTCAAAATTATTCATGACCTGACAAAGAAATACTCTAACTCCAGTTGAAATAAACCTCTTAAAGTCGCAAAATGATTTTATTACCCCAAAAGAAAGGGAAAAATTCTGTAGTCATCAATCCATTTTCACATGTTTGCATGCTACATTTGAGGAAACTTCTTCATCTAAGTCATTATTCTGTGTTTATTATTTCTACAAGAAGGAAGGCTTCCACAAGGCTTTTGTTATTAAAGAATGTGCTTATAGTATGATAATTTATGTCTAGTTCATTAAGCAGGTGTTCTGGGCAAGATAATATAGGGGAAATGCCAAATATGACACAGTGTTTTCCATTAACCCC
Organism: Sorex araneus; assembly: GCF_027595985.1. NCBI lineage: Eukaryota > Metazoa > Chordata > Mammalia > Eulipotyphla > Soricidae > Sorex > Sorex araneus. The sequence goes on from NC_073303.1 coordinate 67,241,053, forward strand.
TCTGGCACCAACAATCTAAAGCACCCATTCTGGAGAGCGATCCATTTTGCTTACTGTTTAGCATTTTCAGATCCTGGATGCCACTAAGGCTTTATACTTGAGAAATGAAAAATGTATGTGGAAACTTTAATTACCTAGTTATTTATTCTTTATGAAAATCAGTGGATAAATAAAAACAAACTTGAAAGTATGAAAGGTTTCGTGCAGTCAGTAAATGTCAAACAAGGATGTTTCACACCTCAACTATTGAAACAGATGCAATAGTTTTCATGATAATGAAAATACTATTTTAGGTTCTTAATTTACTCTTTAATTAATAAGGCATAATTTTACAAAGTTGTTCAGAACAGAGCTTCAAGCACACGGTTTTCCAACACCAATCCCAACATCAGTGACAACCTCCCTGCATTAATGTCCCAGGTCCCTCCACCCCTGAGCTTGGCTTGCCTTCTTTTTTTTTTTTTTTATTTTTGGTCACACCTGTCGATGCACAGGGGTTACTCCTGGCTCTGCACTTAAGAACCATTCCTGGTGGTGCTCAGGGGACCATATGGGATGCTGGGAATCGAACACGGGTCGGCCACGTGCAAAGCAAATGCCCTACCAGCTGTGCTATTGCTCCAGCCCGTCTGAGCCTGCCTTCTTGACAGACCCATTTTTCAGTTTGGTTAGTGTAGTCTGGGTCTCACGTTTGACAGTGCTGTTGGCTCTGTGCTCCAGATAAATCCATCTGCCTCACCTCTACCCCACCAAAGTGTCTGGGTACCCTGGCCCTGTTGCCTCCTGCTTGCCTCTTCCTACCTCTCCCCTTCATTTCTTCCTGTCCCTGCCCTCTTCGTTTCTATAATTTATGGCCCACGGCAATCTAGGCACACTTGTTTGATATCTTGCATTCCTTTGTCCTGTGATTCTGTATGCACTGTAGCTCTGTAGCACTGTCTTCCCACTGTTCTTCGATTAGCTCCAGAGAACACCAGTAACGCCTCCGTTGTAAGACTTGTTGTTACAGTTTTTGGCTTATCAAATACGTTCATGGGTAGCTTGCCAGGCTCTGCCGTGTGGGCGAGATACTCTTGGTAGCTTCCCAGGTTCTCCGAGAGGGACGCAGAAATCAAACCTGGGTCGGCCGCGTGCAAGGCAAACGCCCTACCTGCTGTGCTATCGCTCCAGTTCGTGATTCTGTATACCACAAATAAATGAAATCAAGTAGTATTTGTCTTTCTTCTAATTATTTCACCTCTAGTTTTGTCCAAATTGCAGCCCACTGCAGTATTTCATTATTCCTTATAGCTGATGAGTGTTTTCTTTTGTATATATACACCATACTTTCATTATCCACTCATCTGCCATTAAACACCTGGGTTGGTACCATATCCTAGCTATTGTACTCTATATCATCATAGAGTTAAAAAATAAAAATAAAACTCTGTGAATATGCATTCTGGGAAAAAAAAAGGTCTTTTTCTCATACCAAGTCTACAGTCTCTAATGCTTTAAGCAGATGGAATAGGCAGTACTTTTTGATTGTGCTATGGGCTGAATTAGAGGCCAAATGTTTTCACTTGTAAAACAGATAAACTCTCTTAAGCACTCAGATAACTTATGAGCATATCTTCTAAGAGCCATCTTATCTTTCTCCAGGAGCAATATCAATATATCAGTTATTTCAATTCTCCCATTTAATAAAAAGCAATATCACATGGTCTTACAATATGGACATTTGTCAACAAAATTGAAATTGAGCTCCATTCGGCCCAGCAATACCACCCTGGGGGCCCAAAAACAACAGAGCAGAAACACCATCTGCACTTTTATGTTTATTGCAGCTCTATTCACAACAGCCAGAGTCAGGAGCCCAAGTGCCTAAGAACAGATGACTGGTTAAAGAATTTATGGTACATCTACACAATGGAATACTACCCAGCCAGAAGAAAGATGAAGTTATGAAATTTTCTTATAAATGGATGGATACAAAGAGTATTAGGTTGAGTAAAATGAGTCAGAAAGAGAGGGACAGACAGAATGACTTCACTCATTTGTGGGATATAAAAAATTATAGTATGAGACTAATTTCCAAGGACAGAAAAAATGGGCCAGGAGGAATGGTCCATGGTTGGGAGCTTGTCACAAGTATGAGGGAGGCTGAGCGTAGTTAGGATAGAGAAGGGACCACTATGACAATAATATTTGGAAAATATCACTGGACAAGAACAGAGAGCTGGAAGTAAGTAAAGTGATATACATGATAACCTTTCAGCACATGCATTGGAAATCATAATTCTCAAAATGGGAGAGAGACAGAGACAGAGACAGAGACAGAGAAGTGTTAGCCATAGAGGCAGGCTGTGGGATGGTAAGAAGGAAACTTGGGTTCAGTGGTGGCCAGAATTGTACACTGGTGAAGGGTCCCCAGTGTATGACTCAAACTCAGTCATGAGCAACGTTGTAACTGTGTATGTCCTGGTGATTCAATTACATATTCTAATATTTTGAAGCTACCTGATTCTCACAGATGTGACAAAATATTTCTTCCTTGAAGACTAAAGAAATACCATTGCAGGCCTGCTTTCTCTCCTACCTCATTCTTTTTATAGATAACTATAACTATATTACTTTAAGCCAAGTACTGCTCAGATTAGAGCACTTATAATAATTGAAATCAAACTTCTAAGGATTAAAAAGATGCAGCAAAGTTCATTTCTTTTAGAAACTCCCCCAAATAGAGTAGAGATGGTACTTTAGAAGATTAAGGAATGAGTGCCAGACACAATCCTGACTCCCAGGGATGGAAAAAAGAAAATGGTGCATGGACTAAATCCTTATCACATTTGATATGCTCTAAACATTTTATGGACAAAATGAAAAATGACTCTAAGCCATGAACTATACACTCACTCTATTTTAGAGTTAAGGAAATGAAAGTTCAAAGAAATTAGAGGAGAATCTCAACAATAAACTTGATGCCAACCTGGAGCCTAAATCCAAGACAAGTACAATTTCCACTTTCCCACCACTGTAGCTCAGCATCTTAATGTCCACAAATAACTCTAACATAAAGCACAGTGAGACTGGTGTGAGGATAAAAGCAAATAAAAGGGTTTTATGGCAGCTCTATGAAAGAAGTATTTTTCAGAAAAATTTTAGCTGGTTGTTAAAAACAATGCTAGAGTAGAATAAAAGAGATTCAGGAACCCTTCCCAGGAGATGTGGGATTTGCATTGGCCCTCAGATAGCAGCATTTTGGATTGATTCAGGAAACACTTAGAGATGAGTTATGTAGAGTAAAGCCATAAAGAATTATATTAGGAACAAAAAAAATTAAGGTGCCATTCTTACACTTTGATAGGGTTCACACATCCTGCTCATTCTTTTTATACAACATTCCCAATTGTCACAGGTGACTTGGCAAGAGGGTAACCATGGTGACTTTTCAAGGAAGGCTTTTCAGTAAATTCATACAGCAGAAGACATAACAAGTTCCTAAGAAGTTTCCTTGCATAGATAAAGGGTGACTGTCTGAACTGTCTCTCCTTTATATTTAAAAAGCACAGAACACTTTGTGTATCTGAGATAGAAGCATGAATAAAAGTGTTTAGGTGCATGGTGGTTAGGACCCATCTTAAAAAAATAAACAACCACAGAGTGTGGAAGGTTGAAAGAGAAATAGAGAAATAACTTCATTGATTTTGAAGTAAATTTTGAAAAATTCTGATATTACTAATACATCTAAATATACATATATTTATGTCAGGTTTTAAAATGGGTTTGCAATATCACTTTTAGAGAAAGATTCTAAGGAAATAATCTATATAAAGATAAATTGATAATGAACGAAAAATATACTGTGCTTTCAGAAATATTTTATCAGGGAAAAGGGAATATTTTAAAATTTTGCTTCACAAAATTATATGTGAAAGATACATCTCTTCAGCTATTTATTTGAATGATAAATGTAATTCCTTTTTAAGAATTTCTAAAGCAAAGTAACTACCCATAATTGTATGAAAGGCTTATTTAAATAGACATTTAAATCTTTCACATATAATTAATTCTAACAAATTATGCTTTTCCTCAGCAACAAGCTTAAAATAGCATGTATTTTAGCTGCTTAATTACTGTATATTAGTATTAACTATTTTATTTCATCGACTTGGAAAAATGGCTATGGAATATACCCTACAATTTGAATCATCAAAGTTAGTGTTGGCGGGGGAGGGGGAGGTATGATCTTTCCTTTAAATTCCACCAAAAGTAACAGTATGGCTAGCAGTAAAACAGTAGAGGAAAGAAATAAATTAATCTTTCTAAAAAGTCACATTCCTGATTCTATTAAAACTGAAATTATTCAGAGAAACTGAAATGTATGCCTGAGTCTTTCTATAAAGATATTATTAAATTATCTGAATAATCCTCTCTGATAATTGAAACCTCACTGTCTCCTTTTATGGAGCATTTTTCTCTAGATAACCATGTGATCTTATCCTTTCCATTAACAACCAGTACTGAATACTGCCTTCACAACACATACCTCTGTCATGTAATAACCTCTCAGCATATCTTATTAACTTAGGATTCAGGAAATATAGTCCAAAGGCTCCTGAGTTTCTCAGGCAGATTGAATTTTAAAACTATTTCCATAGCACTAAGACATTACCTGCCCATTAAATTCCCATTGTGTCATGAATAAACAAAATATGAAAGTTCATTGATATGGTTTCAGATCCCGCATTGTAAGTTACCTTGGAGTCACCCAGATTTTTATAAACTTGTTTTCAGGATATATTTTATATCATTAATATTTTCAATGTTACATAGACACACATATAATAGACATATAATAGTGATATATGCTTATGTAAAAATACACACAGATTTAAGTTTCCTTAGGGTGTGTAGATAGCATATTGGAAATTTTGAGTGAATTAGTTGAACCCTACAAAATTGCTACATTGCTGGATTGCTGAACATATAAGATAAATTTAAAAAGCAAATCTTGTCATTCAACAGTAATAGAAAAAGTTAGATGAAGAAAAGTTAATTTCAAGAGTTTTATCCTTGTAAATGAGAATAGATCTTCTTAATATGAAGAAGGTACTGCATGGGCCTTTTATTTTTCCCAAGAATTTGACCTTGGACAGGTATTATACACAAACATCTGCCACAACACCCTAAAAAGAACATTGATGGCAAATCTGCAGTCTTTTCAGTCATCCAAGACAGGTGTAACAAGAAGAACAGGCTAGTTAGTTCCATCAGCTTAGAAATGGATTGGTCCCATAGGCAATGAAAAGGAGACTTGACCATCTGCAGTTCACAAGAAGATAAATAAATCAGATCAGATGTCTGCCGCAAATCTGGGTCTGATCAGAATATCCCCTAATTCTTTATAGTACGAAGTGATGATATATGTTATTATTGCCAGCTGGTACAAACTGTTGCACTTGGCAGTCAGTCAAGGGGACGAACATGGTTTTAGGGGGATTCTTTTTTATTATTATTATTTTTTTTCCTAAAAACTTTGAAGTGCATTTGCATTTTCTCAAGAATAAAAAGATTTTTTTGAAAAGAAGAAAAAATAAACAAAAAGAAAATAAGCATTAATTATGCATTAAAGAATACAACATAATTTGCACTAGTTAAAACAGTTAGTGAACATTTTAAAATAGACAATCCTAGGGACTGGAGAAATAGCTCAATGAGCTAAGGGCTAACTAAGCACTTTCTTTGCCTGCAAGCAGCCTGCGTTTACTCTTTTTGGTCTTTTGGTTTTGCACCTTATGGTCTTTTGTGTGCAAACACAGTGTGCCTTGTTTCCAGCTGTGGATCCAAAACAAAACAAGGACAATATTAAATCCTATTTGTGGATCATTTTAACAGGTGTAGTGACATGAGAAACACTCTATTTCAAACATTTTTCCCACTGTTCCCCTGAATGAAATTCAATGTTTACAGCTAAACTGACCATTCTCAATTTCCTCTCTCATTTGTCACCTGATTATGAATTTGGAAAGAGAACTGCACATGAGTAGAACAGCTTAATTTTGACCACCCTAAGAGTAAGCAACCATCATAGAAAGCTTGCCCCAAGCCCGCCTTGTCACCAGTTTCAAAGGAGCCTCTCAGAATAGTCAGTGTAGCCTACAAGGCTTTTGTTTAGCTAAGTCTGATGCTTCTCACAATAATGTAAATATTTTTTAAAGAATTAAGGTGATAATTTGACCTTCAAGTGCTAACCTTTTTATTTTATCCCACCATTGATAGCACAGCAGGTAGGACATTTGCCTTGCATGAGGCCGATCCAGGTTCGATTCC